>NC_136273.1:42003044-42095544 GCF_964187855.1 Myxine glutinosa | reverse complement strand
GTCTGTAAATCTTCATGGGTAATACTGTATATGTAATCACTTGTCAAAGATGTACGAAACTAAACGTTGGAAAAACTGAGAACACACTCTATACACGCCAACCCAAGGTCAGAGATTAGAAACTTACACACCATTCAGGGCAAAACTCTGCCTTACACCATACATTTTAATCAACCAGATCACTCAATAGACAATATAAAAAACTCTGCCTTACACCATACATTTTAATCAACCAGATCACTCAATAGACAATATAAAAAACTCTGCCCCTGAATCAATTGCAGATCGATCACACACAACAATCCTGGGACACGAGTCTTTTTGGACGCATAAACTCCAAACAATGTTCCCTCATGGCATAAATGTTGATAAGTAACAAGAGTTTCAACTCATTCATTCCAAAGTACCTCAACTCATTCACTTCACTTTTTCAGAATGAGATCCTTTTCACATTTTCATCTCTCATATTGACAAATGCAGGCAATGTGTGAATGTGTACTTGTATGTAAAAAATATATAATCAGTTTATGAATATGTGCATGTGTGTGTTTATATATATTGTTGCAGATTCGGGGGTCGGCGCTCCCATTACCAAGGAGTGGGGTGGGGGGGGGGGGGTTAATCCCCTTGTCTTTTAAGCTGGCCGTCCCCCAATCCTGGAAATTATAACGCTCCTTTCCGGTCGAGATGGCCAGGGTGATTGGTCAATGGAGTCCCAAATACCTGAGTGCCAATCCAACCGCAAAGCAGGGAGATAATTCCCGCTCGGACCGTGGACAAGATGGAAATTGCCGAGCGGTTTAGCAATCCGAAGCCCGAGCCATTAACAATTGACTAAACCCGATTAAAGCGGTTCTGAAATCGTGCCACAGGTACTCAATTGGAAGAAAGGACGAAGACGATCGAATGGAGGAAACCAAAGTAAAGGAAGAACAAATATGATTTATTAATTATGTACAATAACCCAAGAAAGAGGAAACGAAAGGGAAAGAATGTACAAGAAGAAGAATAGGCAGACACAGGGCAACCTAAACTATACAATCTTACTTAACCCCAGGACGAACAGACAGACTTACACGGGAGGGTAGTGGTAGGAGGAGAAGGTCCAAGCAGATGGTCCAGGCGATGGGATCCGGCTCCAGGCATCACCTCGTACCGTGGCGAAAACCCGGGCAGGCAGCTAGCGTGTATCGTTGGTGCGCGACCGGACCTTACATATGGTGGGGGGCTGGACTCCTGCGTATGTAATATGTGCGCCTGCTGCCTCTCTCTCTCGCTCAATGTTCATAAAGCGCCTTCGCTCGCGCAGTTCATTTGCGCAGTTCAATACAATCATGCAATCTGCTCAGTCCGTCATCAATGGTGGCTCCCTGCACAGTCCGTGAAAGGGCTTGGCGCATGCGCTTATATAGTGCCCCTTTGAAATCAAGCCGCGTATTCTCGCACTCCGCCCACCGGTGAGCTCACCTCAGCCTTGGTTGGTTCACAAGGGCTCACCGGATCCGCCCTTGACAGGGCCACGCCTCATGCTGGGCGCTCCGCCCCATTCTTCTCCGGCTTGACCGCGTGCGTAATGGCGGCCGGGGCGAGCGCTAAGGCGGCTGAGGCTGGCAGAGGCGCGTACCAATTTGGAGAGAGGCAAGCCGCAAAATGAACGGAACTGAAAAGGACCTATCTTATTTAATTAATGCAACGCAGATGCAACTATTCGGAACACAGCCTTATCTGAAACACACATTAAGGAAATAACTAAAGTCCGATGGTGACATACGTGTTGCTTGTGGACTATTTAGGGTGCGATCTTTACCTTTTAAATGATTGAATATTTACAAGAATTATTTACAAGTGAGGGGTTCTCAAAACCGTAACAATATATATATATTATATATATATATATATATATATATATATATATATATATATATATATATATATATATACAGTCATGTGAAAAAGTAAATACACCCCATGTAAAGTTTTGACTTTTTCAACATTTTTCAACATACAGCTATTTTATCTTCATTTCAACAATATTGATAGATAAAGGTGATATAATATAACAAATATCATGAAACATTTACATTTTGTTGCCCATTGTATAATTTAAATAAACATAAATGCAAATTTGGCATGTGGAAAAAGTAAGTACACCCCTACATTTATCACTACTTCAAATACCTAAAATTAGAATCAGGTGCACCAGCTCAGGTGCAAATGATTAGAACATCGTCAGAGAGGATCTTGGAGGAACCTGTCTTATTTAAACCTCAGACATTTAGTTTGGTTTGCTCTTTGTTGTTGAAGTGTGCGACGTCACCATGCCAATATCAAAAGAGCTGTCTGAGGCCTTCAGAAAGAAGGCTATAGATGCCTACGAGTCTGGGAAGGGATTTAAAAAGATCTCCAAACAATTTGAAATCAATCATTCGACTGTCCGGAAGATCATCTACAAGTGGAAAAGATTCCAAACAACTGCCAACTTGTTCAGGCCAGGCCGCCCCAGCAAGTTCAGCCCGAGAGCAGACCGCAAGATGCTGAAAGAAGTCTCCAAGAACCCCAGATTGTCATCACGGGACCTACAGGTACCTCTTGCCACTGTTGATGTCAAAGTGCACGAGTCTACCATTAGAAAGAGGCTGCACAAATTTGATCTGCATGGGAGGTATGCCAGGAGGAAACCTTTGCTGTCCAGAAAGAACATCAGGGCAAGACTAAAGCTTGCGAATGAACACCGAGGCAAAGACCAGCACTTCTGGAACAATGTGCGGTGGACAGATGAGTCAAAGGTAGAACTATTTGGCCACAGTACCAGAAGACATGTTTGGCGAAAACCAAAGACAGCATTTGACCACAAGAACCTGATACCAACTGAAAAGCATGGTGGTGGAAATATTATGGTTTGGGGCAGCTTTTCTGCATCAGGGCCTGGGCAGCTCACCATCATAGAATCCACTATGAATTCTTCATTGTACCAGAGGGTGCTTGAGGATAATGTGAGGCCATCGGTCCGAAAGTTGAAGCTCAACCGAAGATGGACCTTGCAACATGACAATGACCATAAACATACCAGTAAATCCACCAAGGAATGGCTGAAAAGAAAGAAATGGAGGGTTCTGGAATGGCCAAGTCAAAGCCCCGATCTAAATCCCATCGAGATGTTGTGGGGGGATTTGAAACGAGCTGTACATGCAAGAAACCCCTCAAACATCACACAGCTGAAAGAATTCTGCATGGAGGAGTTGGCAAAAATTTCTTCCAGTCGATGTCAGAGACTGGTAGACAGTTATAAGAAATGCCTACTTGAGGTTGTTTCTGCCAAAGGGGGCAATATCACCGATTAGACCAAGGGTGTAATTAGTTTTTCCACAGAAGGAAATGGCATCTCTGTTAATTTTTTTGTTGAATTAATTGTTGCAAAGTCAATTGTCATTGTTTTTTGTTCAATTAGATCACCTTTATCTATAGATACTGTTTAAATGAAGATCAAATATTGATATGTCCACATATGTTATAAAGATTTCAAAAATATTTCATGGGGTGTACTTACTTTTTCCACATGCGAAATTTGCATTTATGTTTATTTTAAATTATACAATGGACTACAAAATGTAAATGTTTCATGATATTTGTTGTATTATATCACCTTTATCTATCAATATTGTTGAAATGAGATCAAATAGCTGTATGTTGAAATATGTTGAAAAAGTGAAAACTTTACATGAGGTGTTCTTACTTTTTCACGTGACTGTATGTATCGATACCGTATCATTATCTCATGCATGCCTGTTGTTCTAGTGGACAAAGAAAAAGGCTTATTTGGCCGAAAGCTCGAAAGCTCATCACGTATAAAGATCATCCTGAGGCTACATCCATATAACTCATTTACTTTCGTCCAGTTTTATTTATATATTATGTATATATTGTTATGAATTTGGGTAGAGGAATATCTAGAGCCAGATAGATCTGCATAGGTAGGTACTCGACTGTCGTGATAGGGAATCTCCCTGTAATAAGTTCTATGTTTAGCCCGGATGTCGGTATAAGCTGTATTGGTGTCCCCACCACGAGGGGGCAGGGCATGCTAAGTAGTGCAGGGATTATGGGTAAAATTCCTTCGTCTGTCGTCCCCTTTGTCGCCAACCCAGTGTCCATTATGGCGACGCACTCATTTAGACACCTGGATAGGTCCCTCAGTGCACACATTAAATAATTCCCCTCCCTTACAACAATGACTTTGAAGACAAGCAGGCAGCGGCCGCGTACAACGCCACCATGAGCGACGAACATCATGGCAGGCTGGAGTCACGCCTCGGGAACGTGTGATTGGTTGAGGCGGAAGGCGCAAAGATTCGGCCAATCAGGGCGGAAGGCGCGAACACACGACTTAGAAACAGGTTGCCGGTTGGAGGAAGAGTGCCGGTGACATCGGAATGTGGGAAGGACCACGAAGAATCGAGGCTCTGGTTGGTGACGCGCCGGGGCTGACGTCACACCGCGCGTGACATAAACGGCTCGTTCGCGGGCATTTCGTCACCTTCGTGTTGGAGATCGCCCTTCGTGCTTCGCTCTTGGAGATCACCCTTCGTGTTGGAGATAGCTCGCTCTTCGTGTTGGACCCTTCACCCTTGCTTCGTGCTTCATGTTGGAGATCGCCCCTTCGTGTTGGAGATCGCCCCTTCATGCTTGTGTGGCTCTTCACTGGACCCTTCGTGCTTGAAGCTCTCTCTGCACTGGACTCTTGGAGATCTGTTGGTTCTTCTTCCCTGCGTGGTCGTTGGCACCTTCCCTGAATCTTTGTGGTGCTTTTGGTCCTTCTTGGTGCTCGGTGCTTTTGGTGCTGTGAGCGAACGGACCTCGTGTGCGACGGACGAGGAGCTTGGAGTGGGGCGTGCCGCTGAGCGGGTCACTCGGGGCCTGGTGGAGCGCGCGAGCGAGGCAGACTGAGGCTTCTTCGCGCCGGCGCCTGGGCCGGACGGGGCCGCGTTGGACGACGGACGCACCACTGTGGACAGTTAAGACGCACCACATCTCACACAAATACACGACGAACGTTTTATTTTATTAATTCATTTCCTTTGTCTCGTATTTGAAGTCTGTGTGGGGACGTCCCAATTTAGAATTAGGTTTTATCATCGCGTTTCTTTGTATCGGGTTCCGTTCAATAAATCGTTAATTTTTGTACATTGAATTCGGGTTTCCTTTTCAATTACATTCCCTCCAGGATCGGAGCTGCTGTTGGGGCTACAGGTACGCGCTTGCCACTTCTTCCTCTTCATTCTTCCTCCTGTGCTTGTTAGCCAAATCCGCCATTGATCGTCGCCTCAAGTGAACCCGTTCGGTCATCCGCGGTCCTACAGTGTTAACCCGAGGGATTCGCGCGACAATATATATATATATATATATATATATATATATATATATATATATATATATATATATATATATATTTCTAAACCCTCGCTCATTGACACCGATTTCAAAAGTGCAATACTAGAAATTTGAAACATTGCATTCTGATGTAACTCAAAGCCACGATTACAGAAACAAAAATCATAAAATTGTCTGTTAATGAAAATATCCCTGAACAAATGTCGGCTGGTGAGGATAGTACTGGAGCTTGGACTGCACATAAATAAAGAACTCAGACTGAGAACTCATTCTTCATATAATTTCTTTATTTATCTACTTTCAGAATGAAAGCACAATCCAGTGGTATTATATACAGTAAGCTCTGTCTCATTGTGCAACTTTCAATATCCCTGTTGTGATGATGTAAATTTGTTGGAAATCATCAAATCTAGAATAACTAAACAAAATTAGTTTTAGTCGCTATAGTTTTTTTAGTAGTTGTCTTTTAGTAGTTTTTTAGTAGTTTAGTGGTTTTAAACTTTAGTAGTTTTAGTGGCCTTTGTTCCTTTGACTACCTTTGGAAGGTCTCTTTAATGTGACCATGTAATCGGGTTACATATCTTATTTCTAGCCAAATGTAAATAATCTTTTTAAAAGTCTGACCACTCTTTTCCATTTGGGAGTTAACCATTCTTCCTTTCAAGTTTGAGTGTAAACAGCAAACATCTTCAACCTCTCTAACATTATTTATTACTTTGCTGTTGGGTTTGAAACCAGTTTTTGTTCTCTCTTCAAGCACTTTACCTTCCTCATTAAAGTGCATGAACAAAACTTGCGTGAACACCATGAATAATCTCAACTGAGTAATGTTTCGTCCAAATTTCATTTGTATCATCTTAATTAAAAAAAACTCTTGTGTTTATTAATGAAGTGTCTTGTTGTCTCTAACCTTGACATAAATGCTGTTTTTAGATTTCCACGATAAATTGTTTCCCGAATTTCTCAGTTAATTTTTTTAAGCTTTCCAATGTTTTATTGTTCGAGAGTTTCTTGGATAAACTATTTTATTATTGTGCACCGTTAGTCCTGCCTAAGCAGTTTCCTAGTAAGAATGATTATCCTGGATGGGTCACCACCCCAACACAGAATGCTCGACTGGAGGAGCAGGGATTTTTTTTACGGCTTAGCCCATAGGGCAAAGCCGTATAGAACAGTGTTTGTCTGTCCGTATGTTCGTATATCCCCTCAAACGTACATCAATCAGAGCTGAGGATCTGGTCACATGACAGGGGTGATGTGATGTCATTACGGTGGTACGGAGGTACGGCGGCTGACTCCACACACCACCATTTTGATTCCAATGTCATTCAGGCCGAACATATCGTCGAACCTGTCATATATCACAATCGCCATGCTCTACCTGTACGTTTTTCATTCAGTGTGAAACACAAACAAACCGATTGTTAAAATGACCATCAAAAATCGAAAGCATCGGCGTTATGGGTCTTCCAACGACACAGTACTTATAAGGCCTTAGGCTTCATGCCTTCATGGCTCACCTTCAGGCTGCTTCGGACAAATTAGGCCAGGTTTCTTAATACAGTACTTTTGTTTTCGTAATAATAATAATAATAATAGCATTAATACTAATAATCTAGTAAATATAATCGTAACACTGCAATCCCTTTGTCATTATTGAAAAGTTTCAAGATTGAAGCGGTGTATGGTTGGTTCATTGTTGCCTCAAAACATAGAATAAACCAGTGCCTCAATGCAAAAAAAATGTAATACTCACAATATTTGCTAACGGTTATCCTCACCCAGGTCATACTATCTTACCTCTTCAACTAAAGTATCAAACAAGCCCAGCTATGCCGATGATAGACTTTCGGTGTTATTTAATTTGTTCAGGGTGCCGGCAATATATCGCCTGATCTTCACGAAAGCCACCGTGCGATCTTTAACATTTACAAACTAATGTTATCATAATGAGACACCCCATTTAATGTCTATCCGATGGCTGATACACATTGATTAATCGAAACACCTGGTTGATAGTTTATACCTGTATCAAGATTTGAACACAGGTGAGACAGCTCAAGGGAGTGTGCTACCTCTGGGCTCTCCTTCCAGCCACTTGGAAGAATAGGTCATCTATTCTTGTATTTGTAGAGATGTTATGTCTTTCAGGTGTTCAGGGATAGTGGTGTCAGGTGGTAAGAATAAATATTTTAAAAGCAGAACTATGAAGCAAAATCAGTGTAAGATGGATTTCCTGTCCATATGATAGTTAATCTTAAGTAAAGGAAAAAAAAAGCATCTGGTTGAAACGCGTCTTAAAAAGGTGGATGGAAGTGCATTAAGCACAAGTACTGTTAACAGTTGCAAAATGGGATTTCCACCAGGGGTGCTCGTATTAGTCATGAAACAAGTCAGGTGGCTTGAGAAACGGGAAGCTGTGGCCAACTTCGACATAGCATCCAGACTTTGGCCAAATGCCCAAGCTCTGCGGCCTGCCTGTACTACTGGGCTATTTGTAAATGGCTTCCTCTCTACAGAGGGACTGTTGTTGAAGTCAGTATGATTAGGTTTTTTAAAAAAATATATAGTTTTGGACTGGTTTAAATCAGTATATATTTTTTGACAATTCTGTCACTGATTAGCAACGAATGGAACTCTCCCAAAGTGAGCGAACAAGCTGGCCAGGCTCCAGTGTTTTCTGGTGCTGGCTGGCAGTTGAAGGGAATTTTCCTAGTGCTAGGTAGTTTGGAATTTCACCATTTGAGGGAACGAGTTGGCCGTTTATACATGAAAGAATTGGTATATTTATATCCTTGATGTTTCTTTAGAATATCTGCTTTCTGGGACAGCCTCATCGACATCTGGATTTCTGTACAGCTCATCCAAGAAAACGCACAATTTCTTGCATCAGCCAGATAACCGTCTCGAGAGATCTCCAACAGTCCAGGAGCAGATTTTGTTGAGCATCGGGTAACAATACACCAAGACAAGCAGTTTGTTTGCTTGGCACAGAAGTATATGTGCAATGCATGCATGCGTACTCAGACCTGGGTTCATTTTCTCTCTCGGGTAACAGGACAACCCTCGCAAAAACCTCAAATCGCCAATTAGCGATATTTCTTCTATTATATTTTCCTTCATCCCCTCTCACTGGCCTTTTCACCTTACCCAATTGAAACAACCTACCCCTGTTACATCTGCAAACCTCTCTGTGAGTGAAGTTGTCATGGTTGTCCAAATGCAGTACGACATAGCACTCTAATCCTTAAATCCTTCATATAAGGAAATCACCTCAAATTCCCTTTACCTGTGGTTATGTCCTTTTGTGCACAACCTTGCTCACTTTTCCATGCACCACTGACTTTTACCTTATATTGCCAATAATAAAGTTGGGTAAATTGTGCATCGAATGACATATTGAGGTTGTGTTTTGATTAATTATGGCAATATGTGACACACACACACACACATGTATATATATATATATATATATATATATATATATATATATGCGTGTGTATCTGTATATACAGACTTGGCATTTAATATGGAATATTTTTTTTTTCTTGACTTGGGTTTACTTTCTGAACTCGATCTATCAATCTGGTGAGTTTCTTTTACGCTTCGGTGATTTCTTTGTTAAAAGAACCATGTCACTGATAATTGTCTGTCGCAGCAAGAAGTCAATAACAGGATTATATCACAGGTGGCGTGACAAAATGTACGGACAGGTACATTTGACGATTGGCTTCACAATCGGGTATATAAGGGTTGTTGCGTTCTGTATTTGTGGAAATCAACTGCTGCACGTCTACAAAAGTTATTGCCGCTTCCCCTGGAGATGGTCCGTCAACTCGACAATGCTGTTTGTCATTTAGTGGTGGCTTTACGAAATTCCGGCATGAAACAGCGTGCTATTGCTTGGCAGTATGGCATCACTCAAGGTCCGGTGTCAAATATCCTGAAACGAAATGCTCAGAGGCGTGTCCCTACTTCAATACCGAGGCCAGGACGTCCCCACAGAACCACATGGAGGGATGATCGCCAGCTGCACTGGTTAGTCCGCAATGGCCATACCAAGTCAGCTAATCGGCTTAGGGCTGAGTGGCAGCAACTGACAAATGTGCCTGTATCCAGAAGGCTAGTCAACCAACGACTGGTTCAAGCAGGCTATCGTGCCATGCGTCCCCTGAGAAAGCCATGTCTGACCAGACAACACCGCCAGCGCCGATTGCAGTGGGCCAGAGAGCACCGTCAATGGCAGCCAGGACACTGGAATCACGTGATCTCCAGTGACGAGTTTAGATTTCTGGTCTATCGTCAAGATGGCGCGTCCGAGTGTGCAGACAAGTGCATGAAGCCTACAACGAAGATTGTATAGTGCCAAGCGTCCAAGCTGGAGGTGGTGGGGTGACCGTTTGGGCTGCTTTTCATGCAGGGGGCAAAACTGACCTGGTTGTTCTGAATGGAAACCTGAACCAGTTCAAGCACTGCGCCATTCTGGAAGAAACATTGCTTCCATTTGTTTGTGCAGCCTTTCGAGGAAACTTTGTCTTCCAAGATAACAATGCACGGCCTCATCGTGCTCGCATGATCCAACACTTTCTTGCTGACCGTGGTGTAGAGCATATGGAGTGGCCTGCCATTTCCCCGGATATGAATCCGATCGAGAATTTGTGGGCAGAATTAATGCGTCAAATTGACAACTTGGACCAGCAGCCTGCCTCTGTGCGTGAATTGCAGCAGGCTATTGTAACTGCATGGCAAGCGATTCCTGTCCAAACCTTGGCAAATCTCGTGAACAGCATGCCTCAACGTGTACGTGCTCTCCTGAATGCTCGTGGGGGTTACACGAAGTACTGAACTGTAATTTTACTGTCCGTAATCCCAGTCATAATTTAACTTTTGTTGTTGTTAAAAAAAAAATTGGCTAATATGCAAAATAAAGAGATACTTCTGGAAAACGCACAGAAGTTTAACACAGTACTGTCCGTGAATTGAGTTCGATATCAGTTTACATCACTTTCAAGGATCAATTTATTTGCTTCGAAATGTCAAATGTGGTTTTTGTTTCTTTTAAAGGTCACATTAACAAAATCTAGAATAATTTCAACATAATTCCAATGAACTTTTGGTTCTAAGTCATCTTGAAAAGTAAGTTCACCCCCACAAAAAAAAATTCCATATTAAATACCAAGTCTGTATATATATATATATATATGAAGGAACTGTGCTCCAACGCGAGTCGAAAGAATTGACGCGACCAAAGACGGAATTCGTCCGAGTTGCTTTATTGAAACAAAACAGCTCAGGTATTCTGACAAGCCCGTTTATCGGGCAGCAATATATATACACATTTATGTCGGGAAGTTTGCCCGGCAAAAGCTATACCGGGCATGCCCGGGTGTCAAGGGCGAGCCTTGGAAAGGCGAGTCTTGACCTGCCCGGGCGTGTTTGGCTGCGGCCTGGCAAGTCGAGGCTGGGCGTGCCCGGGCGCTCTGGCCGAGCCCTGGAAAGGCGATAGGGGCGGGCGTGTTTGGCTGCGGCCTGGCAAGTCGAGGCTGGGCGTGCCCGGGCGCTCTGGCCGAGCCCTGGAAAGGCGATAGCGGGCATGCCCGGACGCTCTGGGCGAGCCCTGGAAAGGCGATAGCGGGCATGCCTGGACGCTCTGGGCGAGCCCTGAAAAGGCGATAGCGGGCATGCCCGGACGCTCTGGGCGAGCCCTGGAAAGGCGAGAGTGGGCATGCCCGGGAAAGACGAGACCGGGCGTGCCCGGGAGGTTCGGGCGTGCCCGGGAACAGTGAGTCCGGGCATGCCCGGGAGAGGCGCGTCTGGCCGTGTTCTGGCCGGTGCAAGGCGATTGTGTGCATCCAGCGGTAACCGCTACACACGCCCCTCCAGAATCGACCTGCACCGGCAGGGTCAATTTAAGGGGGGTCCGGATGACCCGGCCGAAGCGACCCCTGGAGGGTCGTGGGGAGGGGTCCGACGTGGTGGTGGTGGGTGGTCGAGCGGGGGGAACTGTGGACGGGGGGCGGCCTCGCCGCGGAGGAAGGGCCAACCGTGGTGGTCGGTCGACGTCCATGTGCGCCGGTTTGAGGCGGTCCACAGAAATCCGGTCCGGCCGGCCGCCGAAGTCGACGATGAAAGACTTGTCGCCCCGTCGCAGGACCCGGAAGGGCCCATCGTACGGCGGCCGGAGTGGCCCCCGGTGCGCGTCATGACGCACAAAGACGTACTCCGCTGTGCGAAGCGCCGGGGGGACGTAGGACTGGGGGCCACCGTGGCGGGACGTCGGCACGGGGACAAATCGTCGGGCGGCCTCCTGGAGGTCCGAGCGCTGGCGAGCGGCGGACCAGGGACTGGTAGCGTCGGGCACGAATTCGCCCGGGACGCGGAGCGGCTGGCCGTAGACGAGCTCGGCGGCGGACGCCTGGAGGTCTTCCTTGGGGGCCGTGCGAAGGCCCAAAAGGACCCACGGCAGCCGGTCGGCCCAACCGTCGTCCTGAAGGCCGGCCATGAGTGCGGCCTTCATGGAGCGGTGAAACCGCTCGCACAACCCATTGGCTTGGGGGTGGTAGGCCGTGGTGCGGTGCAGCGTGACCCCCAACGAACGGGCGACCGCGCCCCAAAGCTCAGACGTGAACTGTGGGCCGCGGTCGGACGAGATGTCCGCTGGTGCGCCGAAGCGCGCGACCCAGGTGGCGATGAACGCCTGCGCCACGTCGGCGGTGGTGGTGGAGGCGAGGGGCACGGCCTCCGGCCACCTGGTGGTCCTGTCCACCATGGTGAGCAGGTGGGTGAACCCCCACGAGGGGGGCAGGGGACCCACCAGGTCCACGTGGACGTGGTCGAAATGCCGTTCAGGCACGGCGAAAGGTGCCAGCGGGGCCTGGGTGTGGCGGTGGACCTTGACCCGCTGGCAGGCCGTGCAGGCGTTGGCCCAGTCGCGGATGTTTCGTCGAAGGCCGTGCCAGACGAAACGCGCCGACACCAGCTTCTGAGAAGCTTTCCGGCCCGGGTGAGAAAGGCCGTGGATGGAGGCGAAGATGCGGCGCTGCCAGGAAACGGGCACGATGGGGCGAGGCTGGCCCTGGGAGACGTCGCAGAGCAGGACGGTGCCCGCGAAGGGAATGTCGACCAGGCGGAGGCCCGTGCCCGCCGCACGGAGTGCCTGCACCGAGGCGTCGGTGGTCTGGTCGGCCGCCATGAGCGCAAAGTCCACGCCGAGGTGGACCGCGTTCGCGCTGGCCCGAGAAAGACAGTCGGCCACGGCGTTGTCTTTGCCGGCGACGTGCCGGATGTCCGTGGTGAACTCCGACACGGCGGAGAGGTGGCGCTGCTGGCGGGCCGACCACGGCTCCGTGACCTTAGCCATTGCGTAGACCAACGGCTTGTGGTCGACGAAAGCCGTGAACGGGTGGCCCTCCAGGAGGTGTCGGAAATGGCGAACGGCCAGGAATAGCCCGAGCAGCTCGCGGTCGAACGTGCTGTAGTTTAACTCGTTCGGCCGGAGTTGCCGGCTGAAAAAAGCGAGTGGCTGCCAAACCCCGTCCACCCATTGCTCATGGACGGCGCCCACCGCGTAGTTGGAGGCGTCCGTAGTGAGGGCGATGGGCGCGTTGAGCACCGGGTGAGCCAGCAGCGTTGCGTCAGCGAGGGCCCATTTGGCGCTGGCGAAGGCCGCGTCCATGGCCGCGGACCAAACAATGTCATGCTTGGCCGGCTTGCCCCGGAGGGCCTCGTAAAGGGGCCGCATGAGCTGAGCAGCGCGGGGCACGAATCGGTGATAAAAATTCACCATGCCGAGGAACTCTTGGAGGGCCTTGAATAGAACGGGGACGCGGGAACGTGGTGATGGCCTCGACCTTGGTCGGCAGCGGCACGGCCCCGGTCTTGGTGATGCGGTGGCCCAAAAAGTCAACGGTCGTCGCGCCGAAGTGGCATTTGACCGGGTTGACAATTAAGCCGTGCTCGCTGAGGCGACCGAACAGTGTTCGGAGGTGGAGGAGGTGCTCGGCGTGGGACGTGCTGGCGACGAGGATATCGTCCAGATAGACGAAAAGAAACGGCAGGTCGCGCAGCACGCCGTCCATCAAGCGCTGGAACGCCTGGGCCGCATTCTTGAGGCCAAACGGCATCCGCAAAAATTCGAACAGGCCGAACGGCGTGATGACGGCCGTCTTCGGGACGTCGGCCGCCCGGACAGGTACCTGGTGGTAGCCCCGTATCAGGTCAATTTTCGAAAAGATGACCCGTCCCACCAAACGGGCGGAAAAGTCCTGAATATGCGGGATCGGGTACCTGTCGGGGGTGGTAGCGTCGTTGAGACGGCGGTAGTCGCCACACGGGCGCCATCCACCCCCCGGCTTTGGCACGATGTGCAGTGGCGAGGCCCACGCGCTATCGGAGCACCGCACGATGCCGAGGTGCTCCAACGCGTCGAACTCGGCCTTCGCCACGGCGAGCTTGGCCGGGTCGAGGCGGCGGGCCCTGGCGTAGACCGGCGGGCCCGTAGTGGGTATGTGGTGCTCGATCCCGTGCCGCACCGCGACGGCCGAAAACGTCGGCCGCGTGAGGGCCGGGAATGCCGCGAGCAGGCGAGCGAACTCGTTCGCTGCCGGGAGGGCGCACGCCAGTTCGGTCGGCGCGGAGCTGCTCATCGTGCACGCCAGGGAGCTGAAGGTCTCGGCGTTGACAAGGCGACGACGTTTGACGTCGACCAGCAGCCCGTGCGCGCAGAGGAAGTCGGCGCCCAGCAAAGCCATGGGGACGCAGGCGGTCACAAAAGTCCATTGAAAACGCTGGCTGCCGAAGCAGAGGGTGACGACGCGTGGGTCGAAAGTGCGTATGGCCGAGCCATTAGCAGCGACCAAAGAGGGGCCGCAAACGGCGTCCCGCCTGTCCTGCTCGGAGGCGGGTATGACGCTCAGTTGGGCGCCGGTGTCACACAGGAAACGCCGCCCAGACGCTTTGTCCCGAATAAACAGCAAGTTGCCCGAGTGGCCGGCGCTCATGGCTGGGAATGAACGCCGGCCCGGCCGTTTCCCGACCTGCCGAAAGTGCACGGGGGCCGGCACGTCCGAGCCTTGTGTCCGAACCTGGCGTGGTAATAACACCACGCCCGGTCAGGTGGAGGCCCCGGCCGTCGTGTCGGAAGCGGGCGGTGCGGCGTGGCGGCTGCCAGTTGCACCGGCAGTTCAGCCTCCAACCGCGCAGGGCGCTCGGGTGTCGTCGGCGTCGCCTCGGACGGCGGCGGGCTCCAGGTAACCGTGCCGATGTGCTGGCCCACCGAGGAGATCTTATCGGCTTCCCTGGCGAGGGCGCGGGAATCCGTGATCAACGTGCCAGCCAGGGCGAGGCGTACCGGGTGAGGCAGCTGGCGAAGGAACAGCTCGCGGAACAGAAAATCCGGAGAGTGCTCACTGAGCAACGAGAGCATATAGTCCATGCGCTCGGACGGGCACGTGTCGCCGAGCTCGGGCAGAGCGAGCAGGCGCCGTGCGCGTGCTGCCGGTGAGAGGGCGAAAGCGTCGAGGAGGAGTGTCTTCAGCGCGTCGTATTTGTCAGCAGCCGGCGGGTGCTCGAGGAGGCTCAAGGCGCGGGCCGCGGTGGCGGAACCGAGCGCCGCCACAACATGGTGGAAGCGGGTGTCGTCCGTGGTGATGCCTCGCAGGGCGAACTCTGAGTCCGCCTGAGCGAACCAAACAGCCGCGTGAGCCTCCCAGAAGGTAGGCAGTTTAAGCGTCACTGCCGTATCCATGTCGGTAGGTCACCAATGAAGGAACTGCGCTCCAACGCGAGTCGAAAGAATTGACGCGACCAAAGACGGAATTCGTCCGAGTTGCTTTATTGAAACAAAACAGCTCAGGTATTCTGACAAGCCCGTTTATCGGGCAGCAATATATATACACATTTATGTCAGGAAGTTTGCCCGGCAAAAGCTATACCGGGCATGCCCGGGTGTCAAGGGCGAGCCTTGGAAAGGCGAGTCTGGACCTGCCCGGGCGTGTTTGGCTGCGGCCTGGCAAGTCGAGGCTGGGCATGCCCGGGCGCTCTGGACGAGCCCTGGAAAGGCGATAGCGGGCATGCCCGGACACTCTGGGCGAGCCCTGGAAAGGCGATAGCGGGCATGCCCGGACGCTCTGGGCGAGCCCTGAAAAGGCGATAGCGGGCATGCCCGGACGCTCTGGGCGAGCCCTGGAAAGGCGAGAGCGGGCATGCCCGGGAAAGACGAGACCGGGCGTGCCTGGGAGGTTCGGGCGTGCCCGGGAACAGTGAGTCCGGGCATGCCCGGGAGAGGCGCGTCTGGCCGTGTTCTGGCCGGTGCAAGGCGATTGTGTGCATCCAGCGGTAACCGCTACATATATATATATATATATATATATATATATATATATATATATATATATATATATATATATATATATATATATATACATATATATATATATATATATATATATGTATATATATATGTATATGTATATATATATATATATACTGTATATATAAAACACAGTTTGTGTGTGCGTGTGTGTGTGTGTGTATGTAATGTTACCGATAGACTCCTAAACGGAGAGGCTCACGTACTTGATATTTGGCACAGACATGGCCATTGAGCCTGGGACGAACATGGCTGACCTAAAAATGTATGTCATAATATGCTTTTACCATATTTTTATCTCAGCGCGAAATATTATGACCGGAATCTGACCGGTCGCAGAGCAGCGCGCTGATTCGCTCAGAGCGATCACGTGATGTTCCCTGCCGCCATTAACTCAGTTACGTGTTCGCACGTATTTCAGAGCGAAAAGCAATTGCCTTTTTTCACATTTAAGCGACGAACATTGCCATTCACACCACATAGGTTTTTTTCCCTTTCATCTTTAGATTCATATTTTTTGCCATAACGTAGCGCATTATGGCTCTCTCGAGCTCGAGTTAGCCAATCACCTGGGAGCATGAGGCCACGTTGGCCACGCCCACGACAGGACGCAGAGTTGCAATCGATCGCTCACAGCGATCACGTGATGTTCCTTGCCACGCGACTATCTATATATCACTCAGATCCCTCACAATCGACCACCACCACCTCCTCCTGCAATACTAAATATCACTCAGATCCCTCACAATCGACCACCACCCCCTCCTACAATACTAAATATCACCCAGATCCCTTGGAATCGACCACCACCTCCTCCTCCTGCAATACTAAATATCACTCAGATCCCTCACAATCGACCACCACCACCTCCTCCTGCAATACTAAATATCACTCAGATCCCTCACAATCGACCACCACCTCCTCCGACAATACTAAATATCACCCAGATCCCTTGGAATCGACCACCACCTCCTCCTCCTGCAATAATAAATATCACTCAGATCCCTCACAATCGACCACCACCACCTCCTCCTGCAATACTAAATATCACTCAGATCCCTCACAATCGACCACCACCACCTCCTACAATACTAAATATCACCCAGATCCCTTGGAATCGACCACCACCTCCTACAATACTAAATATCACCCAGATCCCTTGGAATCGACCACCACCCCCTCCTACAATACTAAATATCACCCAGATCCCTTGGAATCGACCACCACCCCCTCCTACAATACTAAATATCACTCAGATCCCTCACAATCGACCACCACCACCTCCTCCTGCAATAATAAATATCACTCAGATCCCTCACAATCGACCACCACCACCTCCTACAATACTAAATATCACTCAGATCCCTCACAATCGACCACCACCCCCTCCTACAATACTAAATATCACTCAGATCCCTCACAATCGACCACCACCCCCTCCTACAATACGAAATATCACTCAGATCCCTCACAATCGACCACCACCCCCTCCTACAATACTAAATATCACCCAGATCCCTTGGAATCGACCACCACCTCCTCCTACAATACTAAATATCACCCAGATCCCTTGGAATCGACCACCACCCCCTCCTACAATACTATATATCACTCAGATCCCTTGGAATCGACCACCACCTCCTCCTGCAATACTAAATATCACCCAGATCCCTTGGAATCGACCACCACCCCCTCCTACAATACTAAATATCACCCAGATCCCTTGGAATCGACCACCACCTCCCCCTGCAATACTAAATATCACCCAGATCCCTTGGAATCGACCACCACCCCCTCCTACAATACTAAATATCACTCAGATCCCTTGGAATCGACCACCACCCCCTCCTACAATACTAAATATCACCCAGATCCCTTGGAATCGACCACCACCTCCTCCTACAATACTATATATCACTCAGATCCCTTGGAATCGACCACCACCTCCTCCTGCAATACTAAATATCACCCAGATCCCTTGGAATCGACCACCACCCCCTCCTACAATACTACATATCACCCAGATCCCTTGGAATCGACCACCACCCCCTCTTACAATACTAAATATCACCCAGATCCCTTGGAATCGACCACCACCTCCTCCTACAATACTATATATCACTCAGATCCCTTGGAATCGACCACCACCTCCTCCTGCAATACTAAATATCACCCAGATCCCTTGGAATCGACCACCACCCCCTCCTACAATACTATATATCACTCAGATCCCTTGGAATCGACCACCACCCCCTCCTACAAAACTATATATCACTCAGATCCCTTGGAATCGACCACCACCCCCTCCTACAATACTATATATCACTCAGATCCCTTGGAATCGACCACCACCTCCTCCTACAATACTGAATATCACCCAGATCCCTTGGAATCGACCACCACCCCCTCCTACAATACTATATATCACTCAGATCCCTTGGAGTCGACCACCACCTCCTCCTGCAATCTATATATATATAACACAGTTTGTGTGTGTGTGTGTGTGTGTGTGTGTGTGTGTGTGTGTGTGTGTGTGTGTGTGTGTGTAATGTTACCGATAGACTCCTAAACGGAGAGGCTTACGTGCTTGATATTTGGCATAGACATGGCTATTGAGCCTGGGACGAACATGGCCGAACTCAAAATATTTGACGATCCATATTTTTTATTCATATTTACCTCAGCGCATTTCAGCGCACGGAATCAACGGAATCAGAGCAGGTGGGCGCTGATTCGCTCAGAGCGATCACGTGATGACGCTATGACGCTATGAACGCTATGACGCTATGAAAAAAAAAATCGCTATGACGCTATGAAACGCTATGAATGCGATGACGCTATGAACGATATGACGCTATGACGCTATGAACGCTATGAACGATATGACGCTATGAAAAAAAAAATCGCTATGACGCTTTGAAACGCGATGACGCTATGAACGCTATGACGCTATGAACGCTATGACGCTATGACGCTATGAACGATATGACGCTATGAACGATATGACGCTATGAAAAAAAAAATCGCTATGACGCTATGAAACGCTATGAACGCTATGACACTATGAACGCTATGACGCTATGAAAAAAAAAATCGCTATGATGCTATGAAACGCTATGACGCTATGAACGATATGAACGCTATGACACTATGAACGCTATGACGCTATGAAAAAAAAAAAAATCGCTCGCTTTACCAAGGGGCTCGCTCTCCCCCCGTTCCCCTCCCCTCCCCTTCCCCCTTCCCCCTCCCCCGCCCGGCAATGCCGGGTACTTCTGCTAGTATGTATGTATATATATATATATATATATGTATGTATTTTTGTATGTATATATATGTCTATATATCTATATATACATATATATATATATATATATATATATATATATATATATATATATATATATATATATATATATATATATATACGTGTGTATCTGTATATATATGTACTGTGTGTATATACTTATTATATATATTGTCACGCGAATACCCTCCAGTTAATACCAGGGCTTGCGGATGGCTCAAACGGCTTTAATTGAGGCGACGATCAAACACGGATTTTGCTATCACAGCACAGGAGAAAGAATGAAGAAGAAGAAGCAGAAGCGCCTATCTGGAGGGGGAACAAACTCAAACGGGAATCCGGGTTTAGAAGGAAAGGGAAAATAATACAAGGGTTTATTTTACAAGAGATGGCGGAAAAGGAAAATATGCGCCGGTAATAAAATGTCCTAGATCGGGACGTCCCCACACACAGATTTGGGATACGAGACGAGGGAATGAATAACGAAAATAAATGTGTCGTCGTGTCATGTTCTGTAGGTGTGGCCTTATCTGTCTGTAGGCTGCAGTGTAGCATCCAACGCGGCCCTGTCCGGTACCGAGCTCCGGCGCGAAGAAACCTCAGCCTCCTTGCTCGCACGCTCCACCCGGCCTCGATGCGACTCGCTCCAAGGCACGCCACGAGGTCCCTCGCTCCAGTACCAACAGCACCAGATCCCGCTCCAAGCACCACGATGAACCAACGTCACCCAGCACGAAGCACGAAGGTCCAGCACGCGAGAAGGAAAAGCCAATGAAGACGAGGCACAAAGGAAACGAAGCACGATCTCCAATCCCAGCGAAGAAGAGAAGAGACAAAGCACGTCAGCGAGCCCTTTTCAAACCTGGTGTCTCACGTCAGCTCTGGCGCGCCCCCCAATCAGCGCCTCGTCTCTCGACCTCTCGAATCTTCTCAATGTGCTGATTCTTTCTCATTGGCCAAGTGCTTCCCGCCACCATGTCACGCCACCCTCGTGGCCAACCACCAGTCCTTCCCTTCCTTCCAATCATTGGGCAGTTCTCTGTGCCTCCTATGGACCAATCAACAGTCCTCCTGGGCGTGGCTCCCAGCCTGCCACGAGGCTGGTTGCTGGGCCAGCTGGTGGTGTGGCTGGCTGCAGCCCCATCGGCGGTGCCCTGTCCTGGCTTCCTGTCTGTTTTCCAAAGTCGTTGTGGTAAGGGAGGGGAATAATTAATGTGTGCACTAAGGACCTATCTAAGTGTTTATATGAGTGCATTGCCATAAGAGACACAGGTTTGGCGACAGAGGGGATGACGTACGAGGGAACTTTATCCATAATCCCTGCAGTATTTAGCACACCCTGGTCCCTCGTAGCTGGGACATCAATACAGCTTATACCCACAAACCGGACTAAACATAGAACTTATAGACGAAACATATGGACAAACCTATCTAAGTGTTTACATGTGAACTTATGGACAAACCGGGCTAAACATAGAACTGAAATAATATAACAAACTAGCTTGGCTCGGCTCACTGCGCTCGCCTCACCAAGCGTCGATACTGAGGAACGGGCTTATTTTAGCTGAGGCTAATGACTGTACCTGAGTTGCTGTGTTGTCATGATTTTCACCAATCATAATACAAACAATTACTTTGCACAAATGTATTTGTTGTGTTTGTGATATTACATTTTTATAGGCAATTTAGGTTGAAGATTTAGGTTGAATGTTTTTTTTTCAAGAAATAACCCCTCAGCACACACATTGGGGAGGGGTAGGTGCAGACTGGAAGTTTGGGACGATTACACCTCACCACCACGTAATTCAAAACACCTCACCACCAAGTAATTCAAAACACCTCACCACCACGTAATTCAAAACACCTCACCACCACGTAATTCAAAATACCTCACCACCAAGTAATTCAAAACACCTCACCACCAAGTAATTTAAAACACCTCACAGCCATAAAACACGTAATAAAAACACCTCACCACCACGAAATTAAAAACACCTCACCACCACGAAATTGAAAACACCTCACAGCCATCAAACACGTAATAAAAACACCTCACAGCCATAAAACACGTAATAATAACGCCTCACCACCACGAAATTAAAAACACCTCACAGCCATAAAACACGTAATAAAAACACCTCACAGCCATAAAACACAAAATAAAAACACCTCACAGCCATAAAACACGTAATAAAAACACCTCACCACCACAAAAATAAAAACACCTCACAGCCATAAAACACGTAATAAAAACACCTCACAGCCATAAAACACGTAATAAAAACACCTCACCACCACAAAATTAAAAACACCTCACAGCCTTAAAACGCGTAATAAAAACACCTCACAGCCATAAAACACATAATAAAAACACCTCACCACCACGAAATTAAAAACACCTCACAGCCATAAAACACGTAATAAAAACACCTCACCACCACGAAAGTAAAAACACCTCACAGCCATAAAACACGTAATAAAAACACCTCACCACCACGAAAGTAAAAACACCTCACAGCCATAAAACACGTAATAAAAACACCTCACAGCCATAAAACACGTAATAAAAACACCTCACAGCCTCGAAATTAAAAACACCTCACCACCACGTCATTTAAAAACACCTCACCACCAAGTAATTCAAAACACCTCACCACCACATAATTCAAAACACCTCATCACCAACTAATTCTAAACACCTCACCACCACGTAATTATACATACCTCACCACCAATTAATTCAAAACACCTCACCACCATGTGATTTAAAAACACCTCACCACCATGTGATTTAAAAACACCTCACCGCCACGTCATTTAAAAACACCTCACCACCACATAATTCAAAATACCTCACCACCACGTGATTCAAAACCACCACAGCGTTATTAAAAACACTTCACAACCACGGAAACAAAAGTTTGAGGGAGTCGTTAAGTGAGAACACAGACACTGCCCAGATGTGTAGATATCTATCTATAATTCCAGTAATCTCTGTGTGTCTGTGTGTGTGTGTGTGTTTGTCTGTGACCGCTGTTTCTCGACAACCACGGGTCCGATCTAATTGAAACTTGCCAGATATATTGCTGGGGACCCGAGGATGTGCCTTTTCAAGGTTTGAAATTAATCGGACAAGTGGTTCCCAAGGTATGGTCACCGTACTCGCAAGCCGTTCGCTTTGGCTTTGCGAATGGACCAAACCATTTCATGTAAATAGAGGGGGGGGTTCTACCGTACTCGCAAGCCGTTCGCTTTGGCTTTGCGAATGGACCAAACCATTTCATGTAAATAGAGGGGGGGGGGGGTTCTGTGGTCGTTACTGCCACGTGGTTTCAAAGTTTTTTTTTGTTGTTGTTGTTTGCATGCATGTTTTTTTGCACCCACGTACGGGCACGCCCTAGTCTATCTATAATTCCAGTAATCTCTGTGTGTATGTGTGTGTGTCTGTGTGTGTGTGTGTTTGTCTGTGACCGCTGTTTCTCGACAACCACGGGTCCGATCTAATTGAAACTTGCCAGATATATTGCTGGGGACCCGAGGATGTGCCTTTTCAAGGTTTGAAATTTATCGGACAAGTGGTTCCCAAGGTATGGTCACCGTACTCGCAAGCCGTTCGCTTTGGCTTTGCGAATGGACCAAACCATTTCATGTAAATACAGGGGGGGGTTCTACCGTACTCGCAAGCCGTTCGCTTTGGCTTTGCGAATGGACCAAACCATTTCATGTAAATAGAGGGGGGGGGGGTTCTGTGGTCGTTACTGCCACGTGGTTTCAAAGTTTTTTTTTGTTGTTGTTGTTTGCACGCATGTTTTTTTGCACCCACGTACGGGCACGCCCTAGTCTATCTATAATTCCAGTAATCTCTGTGTGTATGTGTGTGTGTCTGTGTGTTTGTCTGTGACCGCTGTTTCTCGACAACCACGGGTCCGATATACTTGAAACTTGCCAGGTATATTGCTGGGGACCTGAGGATGTGCCTTTTCAAGGTTTGAAATTAATCGGACAAGTGGTTCCCAAGGTATGGTCACCGTACTCGCAAGCCGTTCGCTTTGGCTTTGCGAATGGACCAAACCATTTCATGTAAATAGAGGGGGGGGGGGGGGGTTCTGTGGTCGTTACTGCCACGTGGTTTCAAAGTTGCCAATGGACCAAACCATTTCATGTAAATAGAGGGGGGGGTTCTGTGGTCGTTACTGCCACGTGGTTTCAAAGTTTTTTTTTGTTGTTGTTGTTTGCACGCATGTTTTTTTGCACGCACGTACGGGCAAGCACGTACGGGCAAGCACGTACGTGCGGGCACGCCCTAGTATAGATGAATGACTGTACCCGAGTTGCCGTTTTGTCATGGTTTAAACCAATCATAATTCAAACAATTATTTTGCACAAATGTATTTGTAATATACGTGATATCTCATTTTATAAACAATTGAAGTAAAAAAAAAAAAAGATTTCCCAAAAAAATTCCGAAAAAATTAATAATAATTTTGGAAAATTTTTCAAATACCCTTAGGACATACCGACGGGAGAAATATGTGCATTCCAGAAGTTTGGTACGATTTCACAAAAGTTTGAGAAAGTAGTTCAGTGACAACACAGGACAACACAGGACAACACAACACAGGACAGACGCTGCACAGATATATATATAGATATCATGAAACATTTACATTTTGTAGTCCATTGTATAATTTAAATAAACATAAATGCAAATTTCGCATGTGGAAAAAGTAAGTACACCCCACCATTTATCACTACTTCAAATACCTAAAAATAGAATCAGGTGCACCAGCTCAGGTGCAAATGATTAGAACATCGTTAGAGAGGATCTTGGAGGAACCTGTCTTATTTAAACCTCAGACATTTAGTTTGGTTTGCTCTTTGTTGTTGAAGTGTGCGGCATCACCATGCCTAGATCAAAAGAGCTCTCTGAGGCCTTCAGAAAGAAGGTTATAGATGCCTACGAGTCTGGGAAGGGATTTAAAAAGATCTCCAAACAATTTGAAATCAATCATTCGACTGTCCGGAAGATCATCTACAAGTGGAGAAGATTCCAAACAACTGTCAACTTGTTCAGGCCAGGCCGCCCCACCAAGTTCAGTCTGAGAGCAGACCGCAAGATGCTGAAAGAAGTCTCTAAGAACCACAAAATGTCATCACGGGACCTACAGGTAGCTCTTACCACTGTTGATTTCAAAGTGCACGAGTCTACTATTAGAAAGAGGCTGCACAAATTTGATCGACATGGGAGGTGTGCCAGGAGGAAACCTTTGCGTCCAGAAAGAACATCAAGGCAAGACTAAAGTTTGCCAATGAAAACCTCGGCAAAGACCAGCACTTCTGGAACAATGTGCTCTGGACAGATGAGTCAAAGGTAGAGCTATTTGGCCACAGTACCAGAAGACATGTTTGGCGAAAACCAAAGACAGCATTTGACCACAAGAACCTGATACCAACTGTAAAGCATGGTTGTGGAAATATTATGGTTTGGGGCAGCTTTGCTGCATCAGGGTCTGGGCAGCTCACCATCATAGAATCCACTATGAATTCTTCATTGTACCAGAGGGTGCTTGAAGATAATGTGAGGCCATCTGTCGGATAGTTGAAGCTCAACCGAAGGTAGACCTTGCAACATGACAATGACCCGAAACATACCAGTAAATCCACCAAGGAATGGCTGAAAAGAAAGAAATGGAGGGTTCTGGAATGGCTAAGTCAAAGCCCGGATCTAAATCCCATCGAGATGTTGTGGGGGGATTTGAAATGAGCTGTGCATGCAATTGTACATGCTGTGCAACAATTTTTTTGTTGAATAACCTATTGCAAATTCACTTTTTCATTGTTTTTTTGTTCAATTAGATCAACTTTATTTGTAGATAGTTTTAATGAAGATCATATATTGATATGTCCACATATGTTAAAAAGATTTTTTTTTAAACGAGTTATGGTCGATTTGTAATATGTTGAAAAAGTCAAAACTTTACATGGGGTGTACTTACTTTTTCACGTGACTGTACCATAGTGGAGATAGGACTGTGTTGCGTAGCTTGGACCGTGGATGCGTAGGAGCCAATCTCGATGTATTTAAGTAGAAAAACTGTGACCTTAAGATTGTTTGTGTTCTTAAGATTGTATTGTTTATGTGGGGGGGCAAGCGGGGGGGGGGGGGGAGGTGAAGACATGCTAATTAGTTCTAGGGTCTAAGGGTAGTTCTCCCAGTATGTGATTGCCTCCTGTGATTTCCCCTCTGTTCTAACAACTATGACAAGCCGGCCGTAAAAACCCATATCTTTGCAATTACAACAACAACAATAATGAGCGTTACATTAAACCACAACTACCAGCATAAATGCCGACAGTACCCGGACATTACGATCTACAATTAACAACGCCCCACGAACTGACTAAGGAACAAGGCCACACCCCCAGAGTGGGACATGGGGTGTAGAAACTAAAGTAACCGGCAGAACACGCCCCGAGCTTCGTCTTTGGTTGAGCCCGACCATGGAGAGATTAAGTGGAACTCGGCGATTGGTCGGGGTGATGTCGGTGTGACGTCAGAGCGCAGGTTCGAGCAGGAGGAGGAAGAATCAGTCTCTCACTCTTCTTCTGGCTTTTGTCTCGGGTGGTCGCTGTTTTCCCGGGTGTGATCGTGAGGAGAACTGTTCGGAGCTCAGAGAAGCTTGCCGCGTTGGAGCCAAGGGTATTGTTCAACTCGGTGCTCTTCGAGGGAGCTGGGGATCATGTTGTGCTGGCTGGCCAGGAATCGAGTGGGAGACGTTTGGCTGCCTGCTGTATGGCTCGGTGTGCTGACGTGGTTGACCGGCGCCATTGTTTGGATGCTTTGACGCGCAGCCTCTTGTCGACCGACCCCATCAAAGTGCTCATCGAGACCAGAGTTGAGTGCCATAAAAAGGTGACATTTATTTTCTTTATCTTTCCTTATGTATGTATTTGACATACACAGGGAAAGATAAACGCGTGTTTCTGTGTTCATGGGTTTCTGATATACTCGTATAAGCCCTGTGAGCAGTGGCGTACGTAAGGTATGGCAGGTATGGCACATGCCTTGGGTGCCACTTGAAGGGGGGCGCCACTGAGCAGTGTCTATTAAAGACAGACAAGCCATCCTCGGATAGTGAAAAAAGAATTTTCTTCAGATGTATGATCTGTCTTTGATTATCATGGATGAGAAGCACGAGGATGGCTAGATTGTTAAACCACTTATATAAATTATTAGGTAAAAATACAGTGCTGGGAGCTACATGACCACATACCTCATAGTACCACTGCTCAGTGCCACCTGGCAGTAAGACCATTCTTCTGCGCAAACTAGGGAGGTAGTCTAGAATTTTGTGCAAAATCTGAGAAATTTAATGTTCTTATTAAAAGCGCCATTTCCTTATTTCAGAGCATTGTGTAAGAAGACCATGAAACGTTTCTTCACGGAGAAGATGGAAAGTGGAGATGAAGGATGGAAGAGACGAAAGTTGGAGACGGAGGAAGCCAAGAAGTCGAGCAAGTTCTTCATGCCCTTCTTTGAAAATCCCGGAACAAGTTGTTCGACGCATTCCATGGAGTCGCCTGCACCTGCTACGAGTTTGTTAGAATCCGAAGGTGGATCAAGTACAAATGCGTCACAAGCCGAGGAGGAAGTCAAGTCAGATAAATCCGAGTATACAACAACAACAACAACAACAACATGCATTTTAAGGCCATTTTCCCTGCTAGAGCGGGGGTTAGCCTTGCGGTCTCCATGACAATCTTCTCCATTTTGCCCTATTTTCTGCATCTCTCCTTGTTAACCCCCTTGCCCGCATTTCTTCTTCCACCATCTTTAGCCAAGTTTTTCTCCGTCTTCCTCGTCCTCTACTTCCTTCTACATTCATTTCCATCACTCTTCTCCGAGTATGACGAGATTAAAAGTGAGGCTGCCAGAGAGACTGTGGACATGACAGGAGGGGAAGACGATGGTGGTGGTGGTGATGTTGAGTTTATTGACGAGATTTTACCTGACGAGATTGAACCTGATGACACTGAACCTAGTGAACTGGATGGTGTCGAAGAGCCTCGAACTGTCATACCAGAAGTGATTGAACAGCATGACATTGGACTTCTGAAGTTCGACAAGGATACTGGAAAAGCAATTCTGCATGACGTGTTGAGAACACAAATAATAAAGCTGTGTTCGAAGTATTTCCAGAACAGTGAGGGGCCTTTCCTACCAACAAATAACCGCTCAATGAACAAAACTTGGTTCAAGAGGAAATTGGGAAATGGTCATAGTGAGGAAGTGACTCGCTCATGGCTGGTCTATTTCCCTTCTATAAAGTCTGCATTTTGTATCTGTTGTCTTCTCTATTCCCGTTCCCGGTCAGACCATCAATCCTCATTGGAGAAGGAAAGTGGATTCAACCAGTGGAAAGCACCTGAAAGGATTAGTGTTCATGAAAATGTTAAGAATCATTGGGAGTGCTTCACACAGTGGAAAGAAATGGAAAGAAATTTAGCTGAAAACAGAGGAGTTATTGATGCGGAACTTCAGTCACAGATTGAGAAGGAAAAGCAGAAGTGGCGTGATATATTGACGAGAATCCTTCACTGCATAAAATTCCTTGCGACTCAGAACCTGGCTTTGCGAGGAGACAGGGAGTCACTTCAACTGGACGATGACTCTAATTTGGGAAATTTCCTTGGCTTACTGAAACTACTGGCCATCTTTTACCCTGTCATGAAAGAACACCTCACTCGTGTGGAAAGTCATCCTGGATCCACGTCTTATCTTTCACAGGGTGTCCAGAACGAATTCATCCACATGATGGCATCCACTGTTTGCCAGAGTTTGCTGAGAAGCATTCGTAAAGCCAAGTACTATGGTCTCATGTTCGACTCGACTCCTGATCAGGCACACTGTGAGCAGATGTCAGAAGTAGTGAGGTACGTGGAAGTTGATTTTGAGAGGAAAACAGTCTGTGTTCGAGAGTCCTTCCTTGGTTTGATCCAGATAAGCCAGAAGGATGTTGAGAGCTTGGTTGAAAACATCTTGAAACAGCTAGAGAAGGATGAAATGGAGCTACAAGATTGTCGGTCACAGTGCTATGACAACGCTGCTGTGATGGCTGGACACAGAAGTGGTGTTCATCAAGGAATAAGTGAGAAAACAACCTGGCAGTGTTTATGAATTGCGACAATCACTCACTCAACTTGGTGGGTGTACATGCAGCCAAGCAGGATACAATGATGGTCACGTTTTTTGGAACCATCGAAGCTCTCTACGTGTTCTTCTCTCGTTCAACACTGCGCTGGGAAAAACTCAAAAACGCCATGCCTGTGGTTGTTAAGTCGGAGTCCGAAACCAGGTGGAGTGCAAGGATAGAAGCAGTGAAGCCCGTCAACAAGTACCTTGAGGAGATACTTCAAGTTCTCCAGGACATGATAGACAATGAAAACGAGACCAGTGAAACAAGAAGTGACGCAAGGCAGCTGTGTAACCGCATGTTGAGTTACGATTTTCTGACTTTGCTAGGATTTTGGAACAAAGTACTCATTCGCATTGACCATATTCAAAAGAGGCTGCAGGATCCTAGCATGAACTTCCACGATGCTGCCCTGGATTTGAAAGCCCTCCGAGATCATTTTGATGATGAAAGAGAAGTGTTGGTCAGTGAGTCACTCGAAGAAGGACTCGGTCTCTGTCAAGAATGGAATACTGAAGTTGAAAGACGTAAAGACGAAAGAAACGAATGGCTGATGAGAACTCGAGAGACGCTGGGTTAACAGCCAAGGAGGAAATGGAAAAGAGTAATGAATGGAACACTCGACCGTCTTCACAGAGAAATGGATGAAAGGTTCACTCGTTTGCACGACAATGACGCCAAGTTTGGGTTCCTTCTCGATGTTGAGGGACTGTGTTACGGCGCCGACAGTAACGACCTAAAGAAGAAGTGCGAAAATTTAGGCGAATTTTGCAGCTCTGATGTTGATGGACAGCAGCTATATGAAGAAATTTTGGATTGCAGAATGTTGCTATCAAGTCAGACCAACATGAAAATATCAAGACCTGAAGAGCTTCTCGAATTAATTGTTCAGTATGGAGATGAGAGCGTCTTCCCCATTCTTCGCATTACTATTCAGATAATGCTAACCATCGCAGTTTCCATCGCCAGCTGTGAGAGATCATTCAGCAAGTTAAAACGAATACTTTCGTATTTGAGAGCCTCCATGGGTCAAGGCAGACTCCGTGATCTTGCTCTGCTGAGTGTAGAAAGAGAAGAAACTGAAAAAACTGACTTTGAGCACATCATAGACCAATTTGCATCAGTGAAAGCAAGGAACGTGCAGTTGTAATTTTCATGTAGTGCCATAATTTGTTAATTAAAAGATTAACGAGCTTGACTTGTATTTTTGAGCTGATTTTATGGTAAAGTTATCTAAAAGATGGGTGTCAGATGTTTGGACAGGGGCGCAATTTCAGTGCTTGCCATAGGCGCTATTTTCCGTAGATACGCCCCTGCCCGTGAGCTCCATGCAGGTAAGCTCCCTGTTGCCTTTTGTCCAGCGCATGCCAAAAAGTACCGCCAATTTTTGGCTTGACCGCCTCGGAGTACGACCGACCTGCTATCCGTCCAAGGCTGGTCTTCATCAGCCGCGGACTTGACAAATGGTGTTCAGGATTGGGATACGAACTTTCTGATACCTCGACAAATGTTGTCGAGGAGTGGGATTTGAACTCTCTGAGCATAATCTGTCAGGTTGTCAGGAGCTTGAGGATTTGAATCCATCGGACAGCCACGATCAAAGCGAGCTGAGCTTGGAAAATTTGGAATCCAAATATTAAACGATCGTCTCTCTCTCTCATCGAGGGGGAGCGGATCGTAGTGCCGAGGTCGAAAATTTATAATTAATTGGTGTCGGGAAGAACGCAAAAAGAAAAAACCGCGTTGTTAAATTTAATTATTATTATTTTTTCTGAGGAGTTTGCGCGCGCGCGCAGGCAAAGCTGCTCGTCACGTAATGGCGGACATGCACAAAATGGCGGTGTGGCTAGAAGGGACCAGGGTGGAAGGCAAATAATGACGTCATAATAATTATTTTCAATTCTACAGGTGGAGGTGCTCCTATGGTTAAAATGTTGTGCCAATTGGACCAACGGTTGCAGCAAAAATCATATTTATTCTGTGCGGACAAACAAACAGACAGACAGACAAGCAAACGGACTCAAATGCAATACCCTCTCTGGCGAGGGTAATAAGTGAGACATTGTTTATTGAGGAGAGTAACTGGAGGACGGGATTACAAGACTACAAGGTGAATCGGTGTGATAGGAAGAAGGACATAGGAGGTGGTGAAGCAATCTGGCTAAAAGACAGCATTGCATCGAGAGAAAGGGGTGACATTAATAAAGGAATTAATGCAAAAACAGAAAGATGCTTTTACAGGGATCCTGGTGTGAGGGGATATGAGGAAGGAGGAGTACATGAAGAATTCAGAAGGGCATGTGGTAAGGGAAGAGTATTGATTATGGGGGATTTTAACTTGCCAGAGATATATTGGATCTCGGAACAGGGAAAGGGCAGAGCAGATGAAGATTTCCTAGATATAGTCCAGGGCCCGTATTCACAAACTTTCTTATGTTAAGTACACTTAAACTCCAAGTGTGACACTTACCTAGGACTAAGACTTATGTCGGTATTCATAAATGACCTTAAGTGTTACACCTCACTCAGTGTGACACCTAAATATAGGCATAACACCTAACCGTTTTGACTGGCCGTTGGGTTAATGATCACATTTCTTGCACGATTGTGTCAGTTTCTGTGGTTTGGCTGAGTGCCATGACATAAGGACAGGACTACACAACTGGGTTCAAAACCAAATGCTATTATTTAATGCTGTTGTAAGTCGCTAGGAAGACCTTAGGGATTCTTTCCACCCTTCATCATGGCAGGGAACACTACGTCTACGAAGTGAAAGAAAAATTTCACTGATGCTGAAAAATTTCGGTTTTGCGAAGAGTATGAAAAGCATATTGGTGTCATCGTATCGAAGTTTTCTGCCGCCGTTTCAAACAGAAAGAAGCATGACGCATGGGTTAAGATAACCGAGGCCATGAATAGAAGAAATCCTACTGTAGTAACCAATAAGGACTACCAGAAAAAATGGCAGAACATGTGCTCAGTTATGAAGGATGAATACCATGCGTACAGAAAAGAACTTGCCAAAACCTTAGGCTCCCTTGGCAATGCGTGGTTTCGCAATGTCAATGGATCAATATTATCACCAATAACATCAATAACATCCAAAATCGTTTGCCGGTCAAGGCGGTATCGTTGGTATAGTTCGACATCATCGTACTCATCTAGCGGATGAAGTCGGTCACGAAATACTCGTTCTCGACGAATTGCACGCCGTCGAACCAGCCATTCTTGTGCTATCAGAAGCAATGCAGCCACACCTCTTCGCTGTCTGGTCGAAAGTGGACAGAATATACAGTGTGTGGCCACCTTACATTCACTTAAGACACCTCTGGAGGTGTCTCAAATATAAGCATGAAGTTGAGTGTAATACATTAGGTAAGTACTATGTTGAATACCACTTGTTCGTAAAATCTAATTTAGGAGGTACTTAAGTGTGATACTTAGACTTAAGTACGTTTATTAATACGGGCCCAGGATTGCTTTTCAACTCAATCCCACAAGGGGGAGTGCATTGTTAGACATCTTTATGCCTCTGCCGACAAAGTCGCCAGAGGCATTATGTTTTCAGGTTGTCCGTCCGTCCGTATGGGCTAAACCTCGTTTTTCTCAGCAACCATATGTCGGATTGAGACGAAACTTTCAGGGTCGGAGTGACACCCATGCAGAATGTTTCTATGATAATTGTGATGGCATAGGTCACGTGGTATGGCAGACATCTTGGATTAAACGCAAATAACGATCGGATCAAACACAAAACACATCAACGGCTTAAACACAAAACGATCTGCCATGATCTTTCCTGGGAAAACCACATTTCAAATCTGGCCTCCAAAGCCAGTCGCCGACTGGGCATCCTCCATCGTGCGAAGTCCTTCCTTGGCACACCTGAGCTCCTCACCACATACAAGGCTTTCATCCGCAGCTCAATGGAATACTGCTCTCCCCTCTGGGCTGGTGCTCCTGCGTCACACCTAGCTCATCTTCACGCTGTTGAAACCAAAGCATTCAGAATCATTGGAATCTCCCGCGATGAAGCTAACTCCAAGGGCCTCTCACTCACTCACCGCAGGAAGGTTGGTGGTCTTTCCGTCTTCGACCGACTCCTCTCTGGCCTTGCCCCCCCCCCCCTCCCCAGCTCTCTCTGGGCTCTGTCCCGCAAATATTCCTACAGGTCGCACAAGTTCTGCCTGCAACCCTCTTATGGTCAAACTGCCAAAATCAAGACTCTCTGCTCACCTTCACTCCTTCATTCCTCTTTTCTCCTGCCTCTGGAACAAACTCACTCTCTTCAATCCCACTCCACCCTCCAGGTCTTTAAAACAGCTGTTCACCACCATCTCTTATCTTCCCCCATCCAAAACCTTGATCTTTTCTACCCCTGCTAATTTCACCCCAATTCCACTTTTTTGAAATACCCACTTCTGTCCTGGAAGTCCTTGGTGTCCTTGTGTTTTGTACTTCTCCCTCCCCCCCCCCCCCTTCCCACGCCTCCTCCCCCCAAGCCCTTCCACACATCTCCCTGCTCTCAAATGTTGTGTTTGTGTGCTTCCCCTTCTCTCCCCATCTTGTTTTCCGCTCCCTCTTTTTATATATTTTGTTTGTCTGGTTGATTTGTTTGTGAAGTAAATGTTATGCCTAAGTCACACATAGGCGGATATTTTGGCGACTACCGGCGATCAAGATTTTTCGGCGACCACTGGCGATTTCGGGCGGTCAAATATGGTCAGGCGGCAGTATGGCGACTGCAGGCGGCCACATTGCGACTGCATTGCGACGACGCCCCGAGTGGGATGGCGACTGTTGAAGATCGACGACGACTGCATTGCGGATGCACGGCGGCAGCGTGGCGACAGTCTGGCGGCTAGATTACGACCGATGGCAGATCGCGGCGACTGCATTGGGGCCGGGTGGCGGTTTACTCCGACGTCCGCAAGACTGCAATAAGACCGCCGGCGATTGGAGACGATTCACACAACTTTTTTTTAATCTTTATTTCTCTATTTTACATTTCACTTTATTCATTTCAATGATGTATGACATGAAGCATAAAGATGTTTGATGTACAATAAGAAAGTTAATAAAGATGTATCATTGTAATGTAATAATCAAACTTTTCTGCAGGGAGAGAGAATGGAAATAAAGTCCAACAAATTATTTCCACTGGTCCCAAGTCCCATTAATAAAGTTTCCAAAGGACCCAAGTCCAAACAATAAAGCCACATCCTTGTCGGCACCACAGGACCTCACTCCACGGAGACCCTCACACCATCCTGTCTTGCCATGGAATCGTGGTATGTCGTAATGCAGTCGCTAGGCAGTCGTATCTGTGTCGCCAATGGCCGTAACTCGGCCGCCACTAGTCCTACTGCTGTCGTCGTCAGTCTCCCATAGCCGCAGGGGAGACGTGGCAGTTCTTCTGTAGTCGATATGCAGCCGCAACAGTGTCGGCCCGTAGTCGGGAAGATGCCGCAGGAAGGCCGTATGGCATTCGCATCTCTGCCGTGCTGGCTGGTGGGGCGATGCTGGGGCGATTGCGGAAGACTATGAGCGACTGGGTTGCGACCGCTTTACGCTCTTATTACGGATACCGACGACAGCATGGCGGTTCCATCACGACAGCATGGCGGATCTTTTTCGAGTGCGACTGAGCGCGCCGTTTTTAAACATTAAAAAAAATATTTTGCCCCTTTGCGGCTCTTGCCGACTGCAGCCGACCTGGGGAGGATAACCATGACTATAGGCGACCGTCCATTACGGTTTCATTACGATTGTCGGCGGGTGGTGGCGATTTTTCCAGTCGCCAGTAGTCGCCGACAAATCCGCCTATGTGTGACTTAGGCATAAGCTCTTTCACGAGCCTCGATTCAGTATACAAAAAAAAAAAATTAAATAATTATTTATTGGAAACCGCTAAATGGAAAATTTGAAACTTGGCACATTGTCAAATACTCCCAATGGGGGAACAAAAGCATGATAATGATGACATCATAGATGAAGTGGTATACTAGCCAAAAATGTTTTAATCGAATTCCTTATCCTAAAAATCTCAAATTGCATGCACAGGATCTATGACACATTTGTATTGAAATATTAAATGTATGACATCATAGGTCACATGGTTTGGCAGCCATATTGGATTGAAGGAAAATCTTAAATAATTATATCTCTGAAACTGTTCACCTTATCGATGCAAACTTTTACAAATATCATCTAACAGCACTGTTGCATATAGTTTGAAAATGATGATGTCATAGGTCACGTGGTTTGGCAGCCATCTTGGATAGAAAAAACGAACCTTATCCGATCAACACGAAACTTCACAAACATGATCCCCTACCCATACATATGCAGAGTTATGGCATCTACCCGTTGTGGGACAACGCGGAGGCATATTGGCGACACAGTCGCATTGTTCTAGTTTTAATTAACGATCCGAATATGGTGGAGGATGTGAAGGTAGTGGAGCATTTCGGATCAAGTGACCATAACATAGTGTGTGCAAGGATTCTCTTAAGACCTAGAGTTCAGGATAGTAGAGTAAGGCTATTCGATTCCATGAAGGCAAATATTGAGGGTATGAAGAGGATGATGCAGATTGGGAGAAGTTAACAAGAGGACAATCTGCGTCAGAGAAATGGGAAACCTTCAAGGAGTAAATATATAGAGAGCAGATTAAATACATTCCAATGAGGTGCAAACCTAGAAGCAGAAAGAGACCAGGGGTGGTTGAGCAGTGAGACAAGGAATGTTATTAAGGAAAAGCAGAAAGCATTTGTTAGGTGTAAAATAACAGGACTGGAGTTGGGTTTTTTTGGCAGAGGAGCAAACTGTCAAGTTAAGAAAATAAGCCAAAATATAGCATGAGAAGGATGTGTCTAAGAATATTAAGCATACTAGCAAGGCATTATTTAAGTATATAAGGGGTAAATAACAGGTTAGAACAAGTTAATGTGGGCCTATTGAGGAAGAGCACAGGGAGAGTCGTTCGTGAGGAAAGCGACATGGCAGGATTATTAAACAGGTGTTTTGCTTAAACATTCACACAAGAACAGTGAGGAGAATTGCCAATAACTGAGTATCTATCATAGAGGTGAGGAAGGGATTTTAAAGAATATCCAGGTTGGAGTGAGGGAAGTAAAGGGACAGCAAGAAAAATATGGAATAATAAAGCTCCAGGGATGGATAATAAACATCCAAGAGTATTGAGGGAGGAGGCAGTGCAGATCAGGGTGGTGTTAGCGGCTGTCTTTAACACCTAACAGGACAGGTACTGGAGGACTGGAGAGAAGCAAATGTAACACCATTATTTTAGAAAGGATTCAGAGAATAATTGGGGAACTATAGACCTGCAAGCTTGAAGGTGTGGTGAAGATGTGGGAGATGGATATTAAGGAACGGATAGGGAACCATTTGTATAATTTCAAACTAATTTAAAGTAGTCAGCATGGATTTACCAAATGGAGATAATCTTTAAGAAATTTATTGGAGTTCTTTGAAGTAGTTTCCTATTCGGTGGATGAGGGATGTGCAGTGGATGAAGCATATCTTCACTTTTAGAAGATATTTGATGAGGTACCACATAGAAGATTGTTAGCTAAGGTGAGAGTTTGCCATGCAGTTGGTAGAGTAGCTACAGTGCTTTCAGAAAGTTTTCACACCCCTTGACTTTTTTAACATTTCCTTGTGTTACAGCCAGAATTTAAAATGGAGTAAATTGAGATTTTTTTGTCAATGATCTCCACATAGTACCCTATAATGTCCAAGTGGAATTTTTTTCAGAATTTTTTTTACAAAATAATGAAAAATGAAAAGTTGAAATGTCATCAAGTATTCAACCCTGATGCTATGACACTCCAAATTGAGCTCAGGTGCATCCAATTTCCTTTGGTCATCCTTGAGATGTCTCTACAACTTCATTAGAGTCCACCTCTGACCAATTCAATTGAGTGGACATGATTTTGAAAGAAACACACTTTTCTATATAAGGTCCCACAGTTGACAGTGCATGTCAGAGCAGAAACTCCACCATGAAGTCCAAGGAACTGCTCGTAGAACTCCGAGATAGAATTCTGAGGAGGCATATATCTGGGGAAGGGTATAAAATAATTTCTAGAGTGTTGAAAATTCCCAAGAGCAGAGTGTGCTCAATCATTAGGAAATGGAAAGAATATAGAACTACCCAGACTCTTCCTAGAGCTAGCCATCTGACCAAACTAACCGGGCAAAAAGGATCTTGGTCAGGGAGGTTACCAAGAACCTAATGACTACTCTGACACGACAGAGTTCCTTGGCTTAAATGGGAGAAGCTTCCAGAAAGACAACAGTCACTGCAGCACTTCACAAATCTAGGCATTATGGGACAGTGGCCAAATGGGAGCCATTCCTGAGAAAAAGGCACATGACAACACGCCTGGATTTTGCAAAAAGGCACGTGAAAGTCTCTGAGAGCATGAGGAAAAGATTATATGGTCTGATGAGACGAAGATGATGAAGGGTGGGGACAAGATGGGTGCAGAAGAGTTTTTTTCAGCACAATGCATAGAGTTAGGACCAGGGGCCATAGCTTGATGGTAAAACAAAGGAGAGTAGTTAATGCATGCAATGGTCTCCCTGGAAAGGTAATGATAGTAGAGGGGTAGATAGTTTTAAATTGAAATCACATCATTACATATATGATGGGAGAGGTATAAAACATATGACACTGCAAGGACGTCCATGAAAGAAGTTGGAATTTCAAAAAAGTGGATCTGGGGTGAATTAGCGGGGGTAGAAAAGATCAAGGTTTTGGATGGGGGAGGATAAGAGATGGTGGTGAACAGCTGTTTTAAAGACCTGGAGGGAGGAGTGGAATTGAAGGGGGTGGGGGAGTTTGTTCCAGAGGCGGGAGAAAAGAGGAATGAAAGAGTTAAGGTGAGCAGAGAGTCTTGATTTCGGCAGTTTAACTATAAGAGGGTTGCTGGCAGATCTTGTGCGACCTGTAGGAATATTTGGGGGACAGAGCACAGAGAGAGCTGGGGGAACAAGGTCGGAGAGGAGTCGGTAGAAGACAGAAAGACCACCAACCTGCCTGCGGTGAGTGAGTGAAAGGCCCTCGGAGTTAGATTCATCGCGGGAGATTCCAATGATTCTGAAAGCTTTGGTTTCAACAGGGTGAATACAAGCTAGGTGTCAGGCAGGAGCACCTGCCCAGAGGGGAGAATAATATTCCATTGAGCTGCGGATGAAAGCGTTGTATGTGGTGAGGAGCTCAGGTGTGCCAAGGAAGGACTTCGCACGACGGAGGATGCCCAGTCGGTGACTGGCTTTGGAGGCCAGCTTGAAAATGTGGTTTTCCCAGGAAAGATCATGGCAGATGGTGAGACCCAAAAGCTTGAGCGACAGAACTTCTTGGAGAAGATTGTTGCGAAAGTAGATGGGAGGGTTGTCTAGTCGGTCTTTTTGGAGAGACATATTAAGAGTGTGAGATTTGTCAGGATTGAAAGACATGTTCCACTTGTTTGACCAGTCTGTGATTTTGTCCAGGTCGGTAGAGAGTGAAGAGGCTGCTGCCTGCCGATCTGAGGGATGAGGAATGGAGCGGCAAAGAGGGGAGTCATCAGCAAAGAGATTCGAGGTTTGATACAATCTTTGTAAAATAAAAGTCAAAATACACTCAAATTGAGGCTTTACATTTGTGGTGACAGTTCAAATCTGATGAATGGTCATTCCAGATCTGTGTTTCAAACATAGACCATGTATCACACATGGGTGCCAAACAAACTTGCCACATTTTGCTAAACATAAACCTTCAAACAGTCTGTGCACAAGGATCTGGCATGTGCTGTTCTGGATGTGGTAATGACTTATCTAGGTATAGCTTCCCCAGCAAGTCAACGCAATGGTGAAGAAAATATAAATTCTCAAAAATATAAAATCACAAATAACACCTCTTACTGCAAAAGCTCACAACAAATGCATCTGTTTTTTTTAATTCCCAAATTCTCACAATTATGCCAGGAACAATTACCCGAATTCCTGCAGCTTTCCATCATCAGTATAATGTTTGTAAGGTATGCATTTGATGGTTTTTTTGGTCTCACTTATTTATTTCCTGGAACCCAACATTACTTAAATGTTTTTGTTTGAAGAAACTGCCAACCAATGTCCATGATGACATGACAAACAATGTTTTTTTAGATAAAGGTTGAAAACCTATTTTTTTAGAGGTTTCATATTGTGCCCCAAAGTGCAATTCTGCTCAAGGCTCTTTCCAGAAGGAGAATGGTCAGTTGGCCAGAGTCTTTCACAAAAAGCGAATTAAAGATGCAAAACCTATCTGGATTGGAGATGCCTGGTTGTCTCTGATGTTCCTAAGATTGACTGATACATATACAACTGTTGCTTCCTCGAGGTTGAACAGGAAACTATTTAACACAGACTGAAATAATAAGGGAAGTAGTGCATGGTGTTATTCATGGAAGAGGTCAATGATGTTAACCCCCAAAAAGATGGATCTCAAAGCAAGAATAAAGGGCATGGGCTTGAAAGGAAAAGTGAAAGAGAGGATGTGATATTTTGCCATTGTTGTTGACTTGATTTTCTGCAGAAATACATATTAAAAACTAGAGCAATGCGACTGTGTCGCCAATATGCCTCCACGTAGTCCCCGCCTGTGATAATGGGAAGATGCCCTCGTTCACTGTCATAAAAATTAATAAGTTTGGTTTAAATCCCTTCAGCTGTTTTGAAGTATCCCATTTTTACCAGACAGGACAGGTTTCACATTGATCGGTGAAGTGTTTTCGAAGGGTTTTTTTTTTTAATGAAAGCATTCAAGATAATATGGCTGCCAAACCATGTGACATATGACATCAAAAATGTACACTCTGCCTACATTATGTATGGGTAGGGATCACGTTTGTGAAGTTTTGTGTTGATCGGATAAGGTTCATTTTTCTATCCAAGATGGTTGCCAAGCCACATGACCTATGATGTCATCATTTTCAAACTATATCCAACAATGGTATTAGATGACATCTGTAAAATTTCACATCGATAGGGTAAGCGGTTTCAGAGATATAATTACTTAATATTTTCCTTCATTCTAATATGGCTGCCAAACCATGTGTCCTATGAGGTCATAAATTTAATATTTCAATACAAATGGGTCAGAGATCATGTGCATGCAATTTCAGATAATTACGATAAGGCATTAGATTAAAACATTTATGGCTAATATACCACTTCACCAATGATGTCATCTTTTTATCATGCTTTTGTTCTCCATTGGGAGTACTTGACATTGTGCCAAGTTTCAATTTTTCCATTCAGCAGTTTCTGAGAAATAATTTTTTAATTATTTGCTTTTAATCCAAGATGGATGCCATACCACATGACCTATGACGTCGTTAACATTGTGCATGGGTGTCATTCCTACCCTGAAAGATTTGTCTCAATCGGCCATGTGGTTGTTGAGAAAAATGAGGTTTGGCCCGTAAGGACGGACGTACGGATAGAAGTACAGACAGATGGACAACCCGAAAACATGAAATCCAGGCTAATGAGGGACGAACATGAAATCCAGGCTAATGGAAGAGCAAGGTGAGGGAGGGCAAAAAGGCAAAGTACTAACAGTGGGACAACAGGCATTCACAACAAGGAAGAAGATGAACGAACAGGAAAAGAGTAGAGAGAGGGGTAGAGAGGGGGAGAGAGAGAGGTAGAGAGGTAGAGAGGGGGGGAGAGAGAGAGAGGTGGAGAGAGAGAAGAGAAGAGAAGAGAAGAGAAGAGAAGAGAAGAGAAGGAAGAGAAAGAAGAGAGAAGAGATATATATATATATATATAGAGATATACAAATCTCAGTAACCAATAATGAATGGAAAGTTAACCTATAGTTAATGGATTATGATTCGTCAGGGCAAACGTATGGTAAATAATACGAGACACATGACATGGCAGTGGAGTTACCATCTAATATATAAAGCTCAATTTGAATTTGTTTGTTACCTCTGCCACCGAAGGTAGATGGAGGTTATATTTTCACCACTATCTGTTTGTCTGCATTTTGTGAAGAGGATATCTCAAGAAATTGTGGACGGATTCGGACGACATTTGTAGGAGCAGTTGGATATGTGACATGGACGAAATGATTAGATTTTGGTGAAGATCCGGATCCGGATACGAGAATTTGTTAAGTGATCCTTCACTATTGATAGATAGGGCAAAAATGATATATAGCATATCTCAAAAAGTTGTGGACCGAATCAGACGAAACTTGGTGGACAGGTTGGTGTGTGACAAGGATGAATCAATTAAATTTCGGTGAAAATCCAAACACGGATCTGGACACGAGAATATTTTTCATCTGTAACTGATTCTTCACCATTGAGTGAGGCAAAAAACGATATAAAGTATAGCATGATATTTCAGAAAGTTGTGGACGACTTATGAGAAAACTAGGTGGATGAGTTGATTCGGTGACAAGAGCAAGCCGATTAGATTTTAGTTCAGGTCTGAATCCAAATCAGGCCGATCAGTGGGACACAAAACGTAAAATTTGTTTAGTTTGTTCATTTGTTAAGTTTAATGCTTCTAAAACTCTTCTTTTTTTCCCCATCTCTCTCTCTCTCTCTCTCTCTCTCTCTCTCTCTCTCTCTCTCTCTCTCTCTCTCTCTCTCTAGAACTCCCCTCAACTCTCCAATCTCCTTTGAAAGCTCCACAATTCCACCATGTGATACAATAAACATACTAGGTATTACCCTAACATCAGATTTATCCTGGAATCCACACTCTACACAAATAGCTACGTCTGTCTCAAATAAACTGGGAGTCCTGTTCAGATGTGAACGATTCTTCTCCTCTCAACAGTTGCTTCAACTATATAAAGGATTGATTTGTCCTTGTATAGAGTACTGTTCTCACATGTGGAGAAGTTCTGGCTCCACATACTTACTGGACAGAATTGAATCCAAAGTAATCCGACTGATCAACTCTCCCAATCTGACCTCAAACCTCGACCTGCTCAAATTACGCCGCAAAGTTGGCCCTCTTTCTCTTTTCTACAGATATTACTTCGGTTTCTGCTCCCAATAACTTGCTGCTTGTATACCTATGCCATTAGCGAGACGACGGAATACTCGACAAGCAACTTAATCTCATGATTATTGTGTGGCCATTGTCAACTCAAGGGAGGACTGTTATGATGTTTGTTTCTTCCCCTCCACTGCCAAACTCTGGAACTCTTTACCTTCTCATCTCTTTTCAAACACTTACGACCTCCCCCTTTTCAAAATGCAGCTTTTTTACTTCCTCAAAAACTCTTAGACAATTTTCTCTCTCTTCACTATTCTATCAATGCAGCTCTTATATTTGAGGCCTGGCCTCGATAAGGACTACATAGACCGTGACTGGAGCCTTCAACATTAAAAAAAAGAAAAAAAAGAATTGCTCAGCCTGACAGAGGAAGGTATGTTCTCTGCCGAGTGCCATTCTAGTTTGATTACATATTTGTCTGTTTGTACATATATACTTCAAAAACTAAAAAAAAATACTGAACCAAATCCAACCAAATGCAACTAAGTGTACCCCACGTGTGCTTTCTGTCAGGGTAACATCAGGGGAAAGGGTTTACAGTGGGGGGGGAAGACCCCAATTCTCTCGATGTAAATGTGAATCGTATAGCACTATCCAGTGGTATCCATTATAACAAATCATCTTATTCTTGGATAAAGAAAGTTTAAACAACTTTATAATATGCATGACCGTGATATTGAAATCTGAGTGAGAAGATTTCAAAATTTTCAAAATGTTTCATTTCACTCGTTTTCAGCTAAATTCAAGTTCAAACTAAGGCATTGTGGAAGTGTAACTCAGTGTAACTCATTGGTTGGAACTGGTAACGAACCACTTCCCTGACAGCATCCAACACTGGCATTTGCAGCGAAGCGGAAGTAACTTTTGCTCATGCCATATATATGCAGAAAGGAAGGCTGATGGCGATGTTAGCTGACTTCCAAACAGACGGAAGATGGGAAGATGACCTCGTGTAAATTATAGAGTGAATAGAGCAGAATGTTTGAAGTACAGCATGCCGTCTTCTGTTTAAATCTGTCAGCAGAGAGATAGGTACTTTTTATCGTCTTGTATAAATGGAGCGAAGAGAAAGTCGTTTCATCGTATAACAGAGATGTGAGAAAAGTGATATTTAAAATTAATGAATAATTTCAATTAATTCAATTAAGAAAAGCAAAAGCTTTGTTAAAATTCAGATATCTAGGTTCAAGGAAGAGCTGAAAAAAGGGGGCTGAGGGATCCTAAATACTGACAGGGAAATGGAATGGCAAGTAACTGGAAGGACCGATGTAGGAAAGAGTAGGAAAAAAAATGGAAGAGAAGGAGAAAAAGTAAGAAGTAACCAGACTCGGTGGCATAATGGTTAGTCTGGGAGAACGGAGGTGCAAAACCCGTCGGTGCCATACCGAAGACACTAAAAATGGTACATGCTCCTTCCTTGCTTGACATTCCGCACTCATAAGGATAGAGCATGGACAAACAACATAAATTGGTAACGATTGTGCTGGCGTTGATGGGCATAATGGCCCCCTCCTACGTCCAAGGTCCTTGTAAGAAAACATATTATTAAGGAAACATAGGATATGACACAAGGTGATGTGCTGACACCTTAAATAGTTACATCTGGAGGAGCAGGGTTGGACAAAAGCTGAAAGTGAGTCCCACAGGTGGGAGAAAGTGGAAAAAATATTCAGAGGTGACCTAGGTCACCTGTCACCTGACAGCTGTCAGTGCATATTTACTAAGAAAACAAGGAGTGGATTAGATGAGTGTGTTTGACGAAAACTAGCTGAAGTTGAAAAAATTAGTGAAAGAGCTTATGATACAAAAGAGGATTTGAATTGGGAACTTAAAAAAAGTTCCATGATCTCAATTCCATCAGCGGGGTGTTGAGTTGCATCAATGACTGTGCCTTCTGTCGGATGGAACGCTAAGCTGGGGTCTCAGCTGCCAGCATTTGATGGTGGATATAAAAATACCCACAGTATCTTTTGTGGGTGTAAGACATTGATTGTATGCGAGCATCCTGAAATTTCCGCCTTAATCAGCTGTGAACCTCATACCGGCCATCTTTTATCGGTGTTTGCTGAGGCACTCTCATTGTGCCAAAGAACTGCCAACCGACCAAGACGACGCAACATACAGGTCCTTTCATTCCTAAATTAATTTAATCAATCTGGTCAGTATATTGACGAGACTGATTAAATTCATACATTGCTCTCTCACTTACTTTCACTCCAATATAGTATCCATGCAGTGTAAGCACAGTGTGGCATTTAAACTGACAAAGACATCACAGTGAAGGAGGAAAACATGAGGAAGGATTCAGATGGAATGAGAGGGATATTTGACTGAAAGAAACTCCATAATGTGTTGCACTAATAAATTGCATTATTAAAATGGAAACCTTCACTTGTATAAAAGGTTACAATCATATGGAATTGTATAAAAGGTTACAATCATATGGAGTTGTATAAAAGGTTACAATCATATGGAATTGTATAAAAGGTTACAATCATATGGAATTGTATAAAAGGTTACAATCATATGGAGTTGAACTTTTTTCTTCTTCTTCTTTAATGACCACAATGATTCCAACTTTCTTGTGGGGTTGGCCGTGGGAAGTTTTTGGCCCAAGTATTTCTGAAATCAGCTGGCCAGGCTTGATTGATGCTTAACTAAATAGTTGGAGCAGGAATTGTGAATTTGTTCATGTAGCTGGTGATATCTTGCCTACTCTTCACAAAGGACACCGTGGGATCTTTAAAGTCCACCAACTAATGTCGGCCATGTGACACCCAGTTTAATGTCCTTCTGAAGATGGTACACAAATTGTTGAATCGCCGTACTTCTGAAACACCGGGATGACAGTTTGTAGCTGGGCCGAGATTCAAACCCAGGCTAGACGGCCTAGAAGTGAGTCTGCGTAACTCTTGGCTATCCTGAGAGCATATGGAGTTCAACTTTAAAACAAAAATGTTGTCGGAGGAGTTTTAGGTTGAATTAGCCATGTCAGGAGATCATGTTAAAGAAAAAAAAAATCTTAAATTCCTCCTCCCAAAGGGATTGAAAATCGGCATCGGCATGAAACTGAAAAGCATCAAAGTTTCCATTTTCAGTGGAGGTTGGTGCTGTCCTAAGTTATTTTTCATTGGTTCATAATGTAAAACCTTTTCCCACCTTACATCGTTTTATCCCTTGCATAAAATTGTTTATTCTCAAATGTTAACCCATTCATAATCCCAAACTGCACCAAACATGAAGGCATAATATTACTTCATCACATGCCTTGGTATTCAGGTAGAATGGTCGAGTTACTTGTGCAGCTAAGGTCACAAAAATCATTGCTCACCTCTGCTGTAAGCAATGGCGCTCCTGCGACATGATTCCTCCTCCGCATGTCCGAGAGCACGCCATCCAGGTACTCCATTCTCCCCACCACTGCGCCACTTGCTCGACGCGGGATGGCTGGGGAACCGCCGCGTCACAGCCCCTGTCCTGACACATACCCGCACAACGATCAAGCGACACGTTTATTGTCCTCCATGGCCATCAAATGGTCAACAAATTCATTCTCATAAATAAGCTCAATTTTACTGTCTACAAATATTTCAGATCTTTTTGAATATATTTATTGACATCTGGAGTTTTGTTTATTTAGGATCACTTACTGAGAATATTTATATGGTCGAGAGTGGAGGTGGATGGGTGATGGGTTGAGAAAACTAGGATTGAGAAATCGAAGAGAGGGAACATAGTTGGAGAGGGACAAAGCAGGTTGGAGATTGGTGCCAGGAGATGGGATAAAAGGGAAACACATTTGGGATGAGAGAGGATTAAAAGTTGGGAAGAGGTACTGTATATACGAAGGTTTAAACATGTATATGAAGCCATTAATGAACTTTGAGAAAATTTGTTAACTATTAATTAATAGTGCCTCGTAATATGAGTAAATTATCAATTGTGCAATAACATTTGATGAGGGTGCAGAGGTAATGCACTTACCTTTGAGTCGTCTCGTATAGGATCGATTCCCGACACCAACCATAAGCTGTCCGATTGTTTCTTCACAAGCAGGGTGTTGCATCACAAAGTGCTCCATCCCTCAGATGGACGTTAAGCTGGGTGTCCCCTCTGCTCGCATTAGCTGGGGAAAGTTAAAGATCCTACGGTGTCTTTCATGAAGAGTTGGCGAGTTATTTCCGGCTCCCTGCAGAAATTAGATATTCCTGCCACCTTCAGCTCAATGTGAGACTTGACTAGTCAGCTTTTGAAATAATTGGGCAAAAGCTTTCCCAGATTGATCTTCAAGAACATGGAAATATTGGTGGCTACTGAAGAAGTAGTATAAGAGAGTCACACAACGAGTAATGTGATTCCTAAACTTTAAGTGCAATGTGCTATGGTTTAAGAAGGCCAGGTTCGATTTACAATATCTTTGTTAGAACTCTTTACACTTTACAGCGATACTTGTTTTCAGGGACGTAGCGCGGTGAAATTGGTGCCAAACGAACACCAAACACAGCGGTTTGGCAAGTCGACAGCGGAGACGCCTCGAAGCATGTGTTTCAAGGATCGAACCCTCCTGGGATGACATTAACAAATGTTAATACTACCTGATGGAACGGTACACTCTCCACATGACTGCCGCAACCAATGAGCAATTTGCCTTATCGGTCTTCAGCAGCTGTTAATTCAAACTTCTGTTCCTCAATATTTGCATAGGGCATGGTGTGTCTCGCTTTTGAAAAAAGCATCTCGGATATGTTCACAGGAAACCATTCATACGTACAACTAACGTGATCGAACATGCCTTGCGTGTACTTTTGAAGTCACATCAATTATGAAGCCACAGGTTCACTGATGAGGAGGATTAACCTTTGGCATGCTTGTTGGAGCAGCGCCAAAAGACCACCGACTAAAGCAGGCTCATTTTGAAACTCTCAGTACCTAAGTGAACACATACGTACCCTCGTGCTGGTGTGCCAGCCTTTCCGCTAGTGTGCCAAAGGGAGCCATTGCAGGACAAAAACACGAATGTTTTGTTAGTTAGCATTTTAAGGTGGTGAGGACCACGTGCATTAGTCATACAAGTTAAATTGTGTTGAAGCATTTTTACTGCATATCATACAAACAGAGAAATGCACAGAGAAAGGAGGGGCAAGAGTCCCCCATCCCCATCTATAAACATATAGTGCTTATTTATACTCGTACATCATCCTCAGTCCATTTGTTCAGTATACTGAATATTATTTTCCATTTCAAATTGCCCACTACATGGAATAAAGCCAGATAAACCTCTTGTGGAGATGTTAAGTATCCTAAAAACAACCAGGCCCAATTAGGTATGTATATATATATATATATATATATATATATATATATATATATATATATATATATATATGTATATATGTATATATTTTTATGTTGGGGGGTAAAGGAATATCTAGAGCCAGGTAGATCTGTATAGGTAACATGCTTCGACTGTCGCGATAGGGAATCCACCCTGTAATAAGTTCTGTGTTTTAGGCGGTTTGTCGGGGAAGTGTATCCTGTGAACATACAAGGATGTTCGGGTGTTAAATAGTGCAGGGACGAAGATAAACCCCTGTGCGTCAGACCTGGTAATCATTCCTTTGTCCCTTATGGCAACGCACACATATAAACACTTAGATAGGCCCTTTAGTGCACTCATTAATTCATTCCCCTCCCTTACCACAACGACTTTGGAAAACAGGCAGAAAGCCAGGACGGGGCACCGCCGATGAGGCCGCAGCCAGCCACACCACCAGCTGGCCTAGCAACCAGCCTCGTGGCAGGCTGGGTACCCACGCCACAGGGAATGTGTGATTGGTTGGCGTGGAAGGCGCGAACCTCCAGCCAATCGGGGCAACTGAGAAGGAGGTTGTTCATTGGAGGGAAGGTGCTAGAAGGTTCGGTGAACGGCGGGAAGCTACGAGGCCCTGGTTGGTAGCGCGAGGACTGACGTCGGAGGCAAGGTTATAAAAGGGTGCGCTGCACGACATTTTGTCTCTTTCTCTTGGCTCTTGGCGCTGCACGACCTCTCTGTGCTCTTTGTCTTTTTGTCTCTCTTCGCACTGGAACTCGTGTTGGAGATCGGCCCCTTCGGGTTGGAGATTGGCTTCGTGTGGGGATCGCTGGCCCTGTGTTGATTCCACGTGGTGCTTTCGGTTCCTTGTGGTGCATCGGTGCTAGGAGCGAGGGACCTCGTGGCGTGCCGCGGAGCGAGTCGCATCGGGGCCTGGCGAAGCGTGCGAGCGAGCGGACGAAGGGTTTCCTCGCGCCAGAGCTTGGAGCCGCGTTTGGACGGTGGACAAGACTACAGACAGATAAGGACACACCACATTTCCCCGTACACGACGAACGTGTTCTATTCGTAATTCATTCCTGCGTGGCGTATTTGAAGTGAGGTGTGTGGGATCCCAATTTAGGATCATTATTTATTCATCGTCGCGTTTCATTGTTTCGGGGTCGGAATAAATCATTATTTTTGTACATTGAATTGGGTTGTCATTCGTGAGTTAATTCCCTGCAGGATCGGAGCGGCCGTCGGTTCGCCATAGGTAAGCGCTGCCGCTTCTTCCTCTTCCCTTCTTTCTCCCGTGCTGTGATAGCAAAATCCGTGTTTGGTCGTCGCCTCATTAAAGCCGTTCGGTCTTCCGCGGTCCCTGGTGTGAACCTTGAGGGATTTGCACGACAATATATATGTATGTATTGTATATATATATATATATATATATATATATATATATAAATAAATAAAGGGGGGAGGCCGCAGAGGGGATAAGTTGTCCCCAACTTACTCTGTATGTGTATTACTATAGCACGATTTCCCAATGAGTAATACGATATTGAGCACAAACTAACTCTGAAATAAGTCCAGTTCGACTATTCTGGTAATAACCTGATCTCATGCACAAGTGCAGCCTTAATAATGACCTGGTCTGATGCAGAAGCTCAACTTACATGACGTGACCTGCGAGAGGAATGTAACTATAGTTATTACATGACCTGGCGTGTAAGTTTGTCTTAGCTTGTGGCAGTCCAACCTGCTTGAGAAATTTAATGAGTAATGATGACGAGTAATCTAATGAGTCCAAATCTAGTCCCGACTTTGACATGGCACATGGCTCAAAAAACACATCTTATCATGATAAACTTTACTTCGGTGGCCAAACATTTCGAACTGGTCTAACTGTGCCAATAATAAAGAAGCTAGAATGGCACTCAGTAGAGAGCATACCTCCGCCAGACTGAACAGTTTATGTTTTCTATCCCACTGATATGCTGGATATGGATTCAAACAGGAACCAAAATCGAATCGGCTTTTCTTATCACCGACTCAACTCATCCACCAAATTTTGTCATTATCCATCCACAACTTTTTGAAATATCATGCTGTGTGTCGTTTTTGGCACTATCTCTCAATTGTGAAGAATCACTTAAAAAATGAAAAATGATCATTTCCGGATCAAGATCTTCGCAAAAATTGAAAAAATTCTTCCTTTTCACACATCCAACCCATCCATAAAGCTTCGTCCAAATGCGTCCATAAAGTTTTTAAATATCATGCTACGGAATCGTTTTTGGCCATATCTCTCAATGATGAAGAATCGCTTCAAAATTCCAGCACCCGGATCCGGATCTTCACTAAAATCCTTGTCACAGTCCTTGTCACACACCGAATGTGTCCACCAAGTTTCGTCTGAATACGTCAATAACCTTTTGAGATATCCTGCTCACAGACAGCCAAACAGACAAACAATCAAACAAACAGGGGTGAAAACATAACCTCCGTCCATCTTGGGTGGTGAGGTAACAACACTTTTTATTATATTCGAGTGAAAATCTGTTATTAATCTTTAGCTTTTACTTTATTTGATAACGTGGGAAACAAACTGGGTATCCCGTAGTCTTCACCAGGTTGACAGCTTGAAACATTCTCAACAACACAAGGGGGCGCAGTTATTCTACCTTTACCAGAAGATGGATAACTATTGAAGGATTTTACGCTTTCCGGGGGGAAATAACTAATTTTGATTATGGGGTCAGAGTCACTCCACCATTGCAGATTTAAACGAGAACGGCACTCAGTGGAGAGCATACCTCCGCCTGATTGGCCATATCACTCAATGGTGAAGAATCACTTAAAAATTAAATAATTCTCACATCCGAATCCATATTCAGATCTTCACCAAAATCGAATCGATTCTTCCTTGTCACACAAACAACGTGTCCAACGAGTTTCGGCCAAATCCATCCATAACTTTTCTTAGATATCCTGCTATGTATCGTTTTTGGCTTTATCTCTCAATGGTGAAGAATCACTTAAAAATTTATAGTAGCCGGATCCGAATCCGGATCTTCACCAAAATCTAATCATTTCGTCCTTGTGACATGCCTACATCTCAGCCAAATTTGTCCGAATTCGTCCACAACTTTTTGAGATATTTTGTTCACAAACAAACAGACAGGGGTGAAAACATAACCTCCATCCACCTTTGGTGGCGGAGGTAACGATTAAATTAATTGATGGAATGAGTAATGGTGTTATTTGATAAATTAAACCAGGAAGCACAATTAACTGTTTGACAAAACACACCACTGAACGCAGTAGAACACAATAGTGAACTGCGACATTAAGCTGGCTATTCAACTTGCTTGTACCTGCATATATGTCAACACTCACAGGGACACTAATACTATTCGATATACTTATTTATGTATCAACACAAGGGAATACCAAGCAGGTATACTATGTTCTCCGCTTCCATCTTACTTTCTTCTCAGGGGGTCTTCTCCAATTAGTTTCTGTCACATTGGTCATAATATCAACCAGAAGCCAGGTGTGGATGACAGAACATCTACATGTATGGATGGATGAGATCTAGTCTATTCGTTAGAATGCAGCACGTGATTGCTGGTTTGAATCATTACTGGGGGTACGGCAGTGCCATGGAGGCAGTGTCCCTTGTAGGTAAAACTGGTAATTTGTGATTTCTTCAGAGTGTTGGAGACAACTCGCCTACTCTGCGAAGGATACCGTGGGAAATTTAATATCCACCAATTCGTGTTGAGATTGCTGAGATTTTCCAGGACTTGTTTTGTGTGGTGCTTGTGTTCTGGTGTGTTTGTATTCTGTGAAAACGATGGATTGACGATGTATGCTTATGGTTCATACTGTGGAAAAACAAACCTTTTCGATTTTTAGGTTGTTTCTTTGAAAACTTCTTTGAAACAACCTCAGAGTTGGTCCTGGTGTCCGGAGGTCCGTCCGTCCGTCCGTCCGTCCGTACGTCTTTTAACATTTGACTAAAACATCTTCTCCTCACAAACGATCCCAACCGATACAGACCAAATTTGGTATGATACATCAGAACATTAAGGTTTCATATGGGGTTGTGCTCCCCATGTGGATATGCCCCCTATAAGAGGTAAGGCTGAAAACGGGGGTTTCACCTCAAATTCAGATAATTTATTTTAAAATCTTCTCAGAAAACATTCGGAAATAACGTTAAGTCCTCTACGGGACTATTTCATTTCATAGATTCACATTCCAATTGTAATGTATTTTATTCAAGTTCCATACTTTACAGACGCACTCACATTCTTATTGTACATATTTTATAGACGTACTCACATTCTTATTATACATACTAGCGTGACTCGGCGAGGTCCGCGCGCCTCACCACACGTCGTTTCGGAGGGATAGGCATCTTTGACCATTTCGGTGTCTTTTGGGTCTTTGGCGTCTTTTGGGGCTTCATGGTGTTTTGGGGCTTCAGGGCCATTTGGGTCTTCAGGGTATTTTGGATCCTCTGGGCCTTTAAGGGTATTTTGGGTCTTCAAGGTTTTTTGGGGCTTGGGGGTCTTTGGGGTATTTTGATTCTTCAGGGTATGTAAGGGTATTTTGGGTATAAAGGGTCTTTAAGGGTCTTTGGGGTCTTCAGGGTGTTTTGGGTCTTCAGGGTGTTTTGGGTCTTCAGGGTGTTTTGGGTCTTCAGGGTGTTTTGGGTCTTCAGGGTCTTTTGGGTCTTTAGGTCTTCGGGGTCTTTTTTGGTTTTCGGGGTGTTTTGGTTCTTTCGGGGTGTTTTTTGGTTTTCAGGGTGTTTTTGGTATTCGGGGTGTTTTGGGTCTTCGGGGTGTTTTGGGTCTTTTGGGTCATCAGGGGCAATTTGGGTCATCAGAGTATTTTGGATCCTCTGGGCCTTTAAGGGTATTTTGGGTCTTTGGGGTGTTTTGGGTCTTTGGGGTCTTTTGGGTTTCTGGGTCTATGGGGTGATTTGGGTCGTCAGGGTATTTTGGATCCTCTGGGTCTTTAAGGGTTTTTTTTGGGTATTTGTGGTGTTTTGGGTCTTCGGGGTCTTTGGGGCCTTGGGATCTTCAGGTTATTTGGGGGTCTTCAGGGTATTTTGGGTCTTCAGGGACTTTTGTGTCTTAAAGGGTATTTTCATTCCTCTGAGTCTTTAAGAATCTTATGGGTCTTGGCAGTGTTTTGGGTCTTCATGATATTTTGGGTCTTCAGTGTCTTTTGGGTCTTCAGAGCCATTTGGGTCGTCAGGGTCTTTTGGATCCTCTGGACCTTTAAGGGTATTTTGGGTATTTGGGGTGTTTTGGGTCTTTGGGGGTGTTTTGGGTCTTTGGGGTCTTCAGGGTCTTTGTGGTCTTCAGGGTGTTTTGGGTCTTCAATGTGTTTTGGGTCTTCGGCGTCTTCCGGGTCTTTTGGGTATTTTTGGTCTTCGGGGTCTTTTGTATCTTCGGGGTGTTTTGGGTATTCGGGGTATTTTGGGTCTTTTGGGTCTTCGGAGCCATTTGGGTCTTCAGGGTCTTTTGGATCCTCAGGGCCTTTAAGGGTAATTTGTGTGTTTTGGGTCTTTGTGGTCTTCAGGGTATTTTGGGTCATCATGGTCTTTTGGGTCTTTAAGGGTATTTTGTGGCTTCAGTGGTCTTGGTGGTCTTAATATTACAGAACCTTTGTTTTTGATTCACAAATTAATATATCCTTTTAAATCAGAAAATAAAAATAAATGGCATTGACAAAATTATTGACACTCTCGATTTAATATTTGGTAGCACGGCCTTTGGACAAAATAACTGCAGTCAAGCGCTTTCTATAGCCATGAATGAGCTTCCTACACCTCTCTAATGGCAGTTTGGCAAACTCTTCTTGTGCAAACTACTCCAGTTCTCCCAGATTTGATGGGTGTCTTCTCCTAAATGCTGTTTTCAGATTTCCCCACTGGTGTTCAATGGGATTTAGATCTGGACTCATTGCTGGCCACTTCAGAACAGTCCAGTGTTTTGCTTGAACCATTCCTGGGTGCTTTTTGAAGTGTGTTCGGTGTCATTATCCTGCTGCAGACCCATGACCTTCGACGGAGACCCAGCTTTCTGACACTGGGTTTAACATTGCTCTCCAATATGCCTTGGTAATCTCCTGATTTCATGATGCCATGCACACATTCAAGGTACTCAGTGCCAGAGGAAGAAAAGCAACCCCAAAACATCACTGAACCTCCTCCATGTTTTACTGTAGGAAGGTGTTATTTTCTTTGAAGGAAGTGCATGGTTCTTAGCTCTTTCACGAGCCTCGATCTTGTATACAAAAAAAAAAAAAGGCTTCATTTTGTTTTCTGTAAACATAGAGATGATATGCTTTACAGGAAAGCTCTAATTTGGTCTCACCTGTCCACAGGATATTCTCCCAGAAGGATTTTGGCTTGTTCAGGTGTGTTTTGGCAAACTCCAGTCGGCCTTTCTTATGTCTCTCTCTCAGCAGTTGGGTCCTCCTGGGTCACCTAACATAGAACCCTTTCAATGAGTTGGTGATGGATGGTGCGAGTTGAAACTGTCGCACCTTGTGCCTGAAGGTCAGCTTGAATCTGTTTGGCAGTTGATCAAGGTGCGTTCTCCACCATTCGAACAATCCTTCGCTGCAATCTCCGATCAAGTTTGCTTTTGCGGCCACGTCCAGGGAGGTTGGCTACAGTGCCATGGGCCTTAAACTTCCTGATAACATTGCGTATGGTGGACACAGGTACATCAAGGTCTCTGGAGATGGACTTGTAGCCTTGAGATTGTCCATGCTTGGCTACAATCTTGTGTCTGACCTCCTCAGACAATTCTCTGGTTTTCTTTCTTTTCTCCATGCCCATTGCGGTACACACAGTGACACAAAACAGCAGAATGACTCCTTTTCTCTATTCAAACTGGTTGAATGAGTAATTTTTATATTGCAGGCACCTGCAACTCATCACAGGTGAGTTCAATTCCAAAGTAAAGGAGAATAACCTGCTTGAAATCTAATGATTTCTAACAACTTCTAAAATGTGTCAATAATATTGTCCGGGCCATTTTAGGATTTCTGTGTGGAATAAGCTAAGATTTCGTGATTTTTTTCAGCTTTTTTTGTTTTGTTCCACTGCAAACCAAAGAAATACATATGTGGATACCAAAATATTTTTTAATTTCAGCAATTTTCTCGAAGAAATGGTGCATTATTTGAAAGAAGTGCAAGGGTGCCAATATTTTTGGCCACGACTGTACTTTCTAGAGGTGCACGGTTGAAAAAAGAAAACGTGTAATACTGACTACAACCATGTGGCATTTGTGGCCGACATGAGCACATTATGAGCACAGACAGACAAACTGAAGCAAATGCAATATCCTCTCCGCTGGTGATGATAATAATGCAATAAATGTGATTATGTAGTAGATAGCAAAAGACATTCAAATGTGTAACATTTAAACAGGAGTATTTGACATTTTGAACAGAGCCAGTGGAGAAAATCGAAAGACTTGAGATTCTGTAGCCATGCCACCATCTGCCGGATGTTCTACATTATGAATTTCAAATTAATTTCACATTGGTTTGTAAAACCCAAAGGGACAACATTTGTCAATGGCTCTATTAGTTTAGAAATGCTTCCTGTATTGTTTACACATTTCAAGCTGTTGTTGTTGGGTTACAGTCACGTGAAAAAGTAAGTACACCCCATGTAAAGTTTTGACTTTTTCAACATATTTCAACATTCAGCTATTTGATCTTCATTTCAACAATATTGATAGATAAAGGTGATATAATATAACAAATATCATGAAACATTTACATTTTGTAGTCCATTGTATAATTTAAATAAACATAAATGCAAATTTCGTATGTGGAAAAAGTAAGTACACCCCTACATTTATCACTACTTAAAATACCTAAAATTAGAATCAGGTGCACCAGCTCAGGTGCAAATGATTAGAACATCATTAGAGAGGATCTTGGAGGAACCTGTCTTGTTTAAACCTCAGACATTTAGTTTGGTTTGCTCTTTGTTGTTGAAGTGTGTGGCGTCACCATGCCTAGATCAAAAGAGCTCTCTGAGGCCGTCAGAAAGAAGGTTATAGATGCCTACGAGTCTGAGAAGGGATTTAAAAAGATCTCCAAACATTTTGAAATCAATCATTCGACTGTCCAGAAGATCATCTACAAGTGGAGAAGATTCCAAGCAACTGCCAACTAGTTCAGGCCAGGCTGCCCCAGCAAGTTCAGCTTGAGAGCAGACCGCAAGATGCTGAAAGCAGTCTCTAAGAACCCCGGAATGTCATCACAGGACCTACAGGTATCTCTTGCCACTGTTGATGTCAAAGTGCACGAGTCTACCATTAGAAAGAGGCTGCACAAATTTGATCTACATGGGAGGTGTGCCAGGAGGAAACCTTTGCTGTCCAGAAAGAACATCAGGGCAAGACTAACGTTTGCCAATGAACACCGAGGCAAAGACCAGCACTTCTGGAACAATGTGCTCTGGACAGATGAGTCAAAGGTAGAGCTATTTGGCCACAGTAACAGAAGACATGTTTGGCGAAAACCAAAGACAGCATTTGTCCACAAGAACCTGATACCAACTGTAAAACATGGTGGTGGGAATATTATGGTTTGGGGAAGCTTTGCTGCATCAGGGCCTGGGCAGCTCACCATCATATAATCCACTATGAATTCTTCATTGTACCAGAGGGTGCTTGAGGATAATGTGAGGCCATTTGTCGGAAAGTTGAAGCTCAACCGAAGGTGGACCTTTCAACATTACAATGACCCTAAACATACCAGTAAATCCACCAAGGAATGGCTGAAAAGAAAGAAATGGAGGGTTCTGGAATGGCCAAGTCAAAGCCTGGATCTAAATCCCATCGAGATGTTGTGGGGGATTTGAAACCAGCTGTGCATGCAAGAAACCCCTCAAACATCGCACAGCTGAAAGAAATCTGCATGGAGCGGGCAAACATTTCTCCCAGTCGATGTCAGAGACTGGTAGACAGTTATAAGAAACGCCAAAGGGGGCAATACCACCTATTAGAGCAAAGGGTGTACTTACTTTTTCCACATGTGAAATTTGCATTTATGTTTATTTAAATTATACAATGGATGACAAAATGTAAATGTTTCATGATATTTGTTATATTATATCACCTTTATCTATCAATATTGTTGAAATGAAGATCAAATAGCTGAATGTTGAAATATGTTGAAAAAGTCAAAACTTTACATGGGGTGTACTTACTTTTTCACTTGACTGTATATGACGTGGACTTCTCTGATCCTTTGAAAGGGCCGTGTCTATCCTGTCTGAACATCATTTTATCCCCTTTAATGTTCCCCTTTATCTTTACCGTTTCAAGATGGCTACTAGCCATCCTTTCTGAGCAGATACTTATCATTGTGTGGAGCATGACACAAGACTTACCTGATATATTATTTGGTCACCTCATTTGTGGTAAACGAAATTCTGATACAAATCGAAGGAGCATATCAAAACTTCGGATGGAAGCAAACATGGCACTAATTTCAACTAATTCTTTTTTCAAACTAACTTAAGTCAGTAGCTTCAGTCGCAATTGCTTCTACTAGCTTGAATAGTTTTTATGGTTCACCTCCGTTGGGTATGAAAAGCGGGAAGAAAACCTCAGAGGAATGCCACGGCCACGGCTAAATGCAGGAAGGAACATCAGGAGAAGAAGAAGCAGCAACTGTGTTGGTGGTTGTGGTAGTGACGTAGAAGCACGAACAACAAACAGCATCTCTGCCTTGCACCGAGCGAACTTGCAGCACAACTGGCCACGTTGGCAGTAGCTGGAGGACAATGAGCAGCAAAATGAATAATAGGATGACCTTGGAAACAACTATTGTATTGTGTACAGCTAAACATGACATCATCAGTGTCATTATTTGTCACCTTGAAGGGAAATGAGAGCCTCAAAGTTTTTCTTGGAAGCGCAAGGGCCGTTCAAAAGGTTATCATGACAAGATAATCGTGACAGTCCAAAATACAGCAATTTGGTTTTTTCACGATGAGGAGATATAATTTATAATAAAATATTATTCTTATGAACTATATATACTTATCGGTACCTATTAAAAAACCATAGGTCAATTGTGAGTAATTTGTTCATCAAACTTTTGTACGTATAATTGCAGAATCTTTTCTTTAACATGGACAATAGCGTCACATACAAATTGTATTCATATACAGTAAAAGAAAATAAAGATCTCAGGGGACTGTCTGGGAATTATAGCATTGTTAAATATTTAATTATTTTTGCTCTACAAGGTGGTAGGATCAGCAGCAGTCGGGAAGGACTGGAGGTAAGAGCACGAGATAGCAGAGATAGTAAGTCTCAGTGTATAAATGTATACATCTCGAAGATGATCAAGAGAAATGGGAGGCACCTGAGCTAAATTTCAAGTGTCATAGCAAAGGGTCTGAATACTTAAGTCAATGTGATATTTCAGTTTTTTCTTTTTAATAAATTTGCAAAACTTTGTAAAATCCTGTTTTCTCTTTGTCATTATGGGATATTGAGTGTAGATTGATGAGGGAAAAAATGAATTTAAACGATTTCAGCAGAAGGCTGCAACATAACAAAATGTGAAAAAAGTGAAGGGGTCTGAATACTTTCTGAATGCACTGTATACAGTCATGTGAAAAAGTAAGTACACCCCATGTACAGTTTTGACTTTTTCAACATATTTCAACATACAGCTATTTGATCTTCATTTCAACAATATTGATAGATAAAGGTGATATAATATAACAAATATCATGAAACATTTACATTTTGTCATCCATTGTGTAATTTAAATAAACATAAATGCAAATTTCACATGTGGGAAAAGTAATACACCCTTGGCTCTAATAGGTGGCATTGCCCCCTTTGGCAGAAACAACCTCATGTAGGCGTTTCTTATAACTGTCCAGTCTCTGACATCGAATGGGAGAAATTTTTTCCCACTCCTCCATGCAGAATTCTTTCAGCTGTGCGATGTTTGAGGGGTTTCTTGCATGCACAGCTCGTTTCAAATCCCCCACAGCATCTCGATGGGATTTAGATCCAGGCTTTGACTTGGCCATTCCAGAACCCTCCATTTCTTTCTTTTCAGCCATTCCTTGGTGGATTTACTGGTATGTTTAGGGTCATTGTCATGTTGCAAAGTCCACCTTCGGTTGAGCTTCAACTATCCGACAGATGGCCTCACATTATCCTCAAGCACCCTCTGGTTCAATGAAGAATTCATAGTGGATTATTTGATTGTGAGCTGCCCAGGCCCTGATGCAGCAAAGCTTCCCCAAACCATAATATTTCCACCACCATGCTTTGCAGTTGGTATCAGGTTTTTGTGGTCAAAAGCTGTCTTTGGTTTTCGCCAAACATGTCTTCTGGTACTGTGGCCAAATAGCTCTACCTTTGACTCATCTGTCCAGAGCACATTGTTCCAGAAGTGCTAGTCTTTGCCTAGGTGTTCATTGGCAAACTTTAGTCTTGCCCTGATGTTCTTTCTGGACAGGAAAGGTTTCCTCCTGGCACACCTCCCATGTAGATCAAATTTGTGCAGCCTCTTTCTAATGGTAGACTCGTGCACTTTTACATCAACAGTGGCAAGAGCTACCTGTAGGTCCCGTGATGACATTCTGGGGTTCTTAGAGACTTCTTTCAGCATCTTGCGGTCTGCTCTCGTGCTGAACTTGCTGGAGCGGCCTGGCCTGAACAAGTTGGCAGTTGTTTGGCATCTTCTCCACTTGTAGATGATCTTCCGGACAGTCGAATGATTGATTTCAAATTGTTTGGAGATCTTTTTAAATCCCTTCCCAGACTCGTAGGCATCTATAACCTTCTTTCTGAAGGCCTCAGAGAGCTCTTTTGATCTAGGCATGGTGACGCCGCACACTTCAACAACAAAGAGCAAACTAACCTAAATGTCTGAGGTTTAAATGACAGGTTCCTGCAAGATCCTCTCTAACAATGTTCTAATCATTTGCACCTGAGCTGGTGCACCTGGTTCTAATTTTAGGTATTTGAAGTAGTGATAAATGTCAGGGTGTACTTACTTTTTCCACATGTGAAATTTGCATTTATGTTTATTTAAATTATACAATAGACTACAAGATGTAAATGTTTCATGATATTTGTTATATTATATCACCTTTATCTCTCAATATTGTTGAAATGAAGATCACATAGCTGTATGTTGAAATATGTTGAAAAAGTCAAAACTTTACTTGGGGTGTACTTACTTTTTCACGTGACTGTATATATATACTGGTGAGGTTCCTATGATACGCATGGTTGAGAGGCCAACTGCAAACAGACAATGTGTAAATGGTGAATGCCAAGCCATGAACCAGTAAATTCCACATTCCTGTGACACCTTCAGTGAACGTCAGACATGGACATTTCGTGAAGGTCTTGGGCAAAAAAAAAAAACTTACTGCAGGTGAATGTTTCGACACGTGGTCAATTGCTAAACCTTAAATGCCGAATCCGCAAATGTCACGGGTAAAAACCCTCACATCATTTCCTTATTCTCCTTTAAACTCAATATTTTCATTCCAAACAGCATCATCCAATCACAAATTAATATTGCACCATTAATATAACAAAATACAATGTTACAAACACTCATGAGGTAAACAAATATAAACACCTTTCTAATGTGATAAGATAACCAACACAGACGAATTTGCTGGCAAGCAAGGGCGCATACGAAACACTTCATATGGATAAAAACTCAAAATCATAATTGTATTGAGAAATTTATGAAATCTGCTACCCACCTTAGGATGGATAAAAGTTGCGTCGTTCGTGTGGAAAGTTATATTGAGATATTATCAAACCAGCGAATGTTACTGCCGAACCTGTGATCATATTTACTTCCTGATAGGGAGCTGTTTCATATGGATCAAAACTCAAAATCATAATTGTATTGAGGAATTTATGAAAGCTCCCAATAATTAATGCTCCAACCTCTGACGAGCACCGTGACGTTACCACCACAACGTCAACGTCTGCGAAGCTCTGGAAATCCATCTGGCAGCGCCAATCAGAAAGATTACATTTCAGATAGTCACGAGTACATCAAAACCCGCAGTTACCGACCTCGTTTCGCCCTTATTGAGGCATCATCAGGGCAACGAATCAAGCTTCCACAAACTTGTGACTTTGAAAACCTTTCGGTTATATACCAGTACTTATGAAACTCCATATTGTGAGTGGATAAAACATCAGTAAAATGTCCCATAACAGCCCTTGCTGCACCTTACCAGGGGCGATTATTGCCACCTTCCACGCAAAACATTATCTCTCGCTTTTACCAAGCATAATATGGAGTCATCCTGGATGTAGTCGAGAGTAATGATTATAATTTATAATTAATGCTCCAACCTATGACGAACGCCGTGACGTCACTGCCACAATGATCACACTGTTATATATTTATATCTCTCTCTGTGTTTTTGTGATGCAGAAGAAACTGCATTTGTATTGGTAATGTGGATTTATGGGCTGACAGATTTATGAGGCTCAAATATAATGTACTCACTTCTGAGTGATCTTGTCAAGGATTGTTTCCATCAGTATAGCAGGACAGCTCCAATTACAAACAGTCCTCCTGATGCCTCTTAGCAAAGTTGTTACATTATTGATATGAGGGTGTTTTGTATTTATAAGAGACATTAAGCCAGCTGCTGCATTTTCTAGCATTCAACAGTGGGCATTAAATATCCCACAGTTGCTTTAGCAAATGAAGGCCACTGTGTGCTGTACTGTGGCCAAATAGCAAATTCTCCTCTTAAGAGATGGGCAGCACATGGTTGCAATTGATGGCCATTGAAGTAACATGACAGTTACATTCATGAGAAAGACCGAGACAAAATTGGGTTTTAATTAAGTAACCATCTGGAAAGGTTTATTTTGATTCGAGACAGCAAGCTCGGGTATATAAAGAGAGGTGCATTCAAGTTACAAACTGTTCACCTTGTCTCTTTGTCTGTCTCGTATCATTGGTCTGTTTCACTCTTGTTTTTATAACTAAATACAAAAGCTTTCACAACAACCCCCTTTTCCTCTGCAGCTTCTAATCATTCTGCATCTGTTCCTCGATTGACATCGTTCCTCGAGTGAATTCATTGTAAAACGGATCCAGAAAGTTTTCCTATGAGGCTTGTCTAATCTTGCTGAGTTTTTGCAGCACTTCAGACTTTCCAGGACTTGTATAAATTGTCACACATCTTAAATGTTGCTTTCATATCAGTTCAGAATTTTATATTGAATTTTGCGGCATGAATGTGTTGGATTCATAATTGAGATAGACAATGAGAACAGACTAAAAATAAGGACTTTTCCATCAACAAATATAACAGAACCTTGATGTCCACAATACAACTAATTGGATAGCCAGCTTAATGTTATATAATACAGCAGCAGAATGGAAAACTAGTCTTAATCGTGAAGGACATTGTCGTTCTACATTGGTGGACAGGTGGAACAATGGATGGATCCAACAGAACGTTGCTACAAGTATGCTAACCACCATGGGAAGCAAGGACAAGCTGACGCTCGAGTGTTAACCCTTTGTCAGAGCCATATTCTTTGCATCAACAAGAAAATATTTTGAAACTAGAACGGCACTCAGTAGAGCACATACCTCCACCATGCTGAACAGTTTACGTTTTGTAACCCACTGACAGAACGGGTCAGTATCTTCATCAAAATCTAAGCAATTCTTCATTGTCACATTCCTAACCTACCCACCAAGTTTCGGCCCAATCCATCCATAACTTCTTGAGATATCGTGCTATACATCATTTTTGCCCATATCTCTCAATTATGACTAAAACGACACTCTTCGACGTCATGACATCGACCGATATGCCTCCGCCAACATTATTACATCATTAAAATACTTGTACCAAGTTTGCTTTAAATCCATTCAGCTGTTCTCAAGTTATCACATTTTTACCTGACATGACCTCTGACCTTTGACATCTTGACACAAAAATTTAATCAGTTAATCTTCACATCATTATACATACGTTTACCAAGTTTAAATTATATCACTTCAGCCGTTCTCAAGTTATAGAGCTATTCGGAATTTGACCTTTGACCTTTGCCCCCAAAATCTAATCGGTTAATCTTTACATCATTATACATACCTGTACCAAGTTTTAATTAGATCACTTCAACCGTTCTCAAGTTACAGACCTATAACAGACTTTGACCTCTTGACCCCAAATTATAATCAGTTAATCTTTGCATCATTATACATACCTGTACAAAGTTTTATTAAGATCACTTTAGCCGTTCTCAAGTTATAGACATATTACAGACTTTGACCTTTTGACCTCTTAACCCCAAAATCTAATCAGTTCATCATTACATCATTCTACATAAGTGTACCAAATTTGGTCAGAATCCCATCACTGGTTCACAAGTTATCGTGGTAACAGGATTTTTACCTAAAATGACCTCTGACCATTGCCTTTGACTTCATGACCCCAAAATCTAATCAGTTCATCTTTACCTCATTATACATACCTGTGCCAAGTTTGAGTAAGATCACTTCAGCTGTCCTCAAGTTATCACGGTAACGAAAACTTATCACAGATGGACGGACGGACAGACAGCCGGACGGACAACCTGAAAACATAATGCCTCCAGCGACTTTGTCGCCTGAGTCATAAAAATCGCTTTAAAAATCTACTATCCGGATCCAAATCCGGATCTTCACCAAAATGTAACCAATTCCTCTTTGTCAAACCCAACCTGTGAACCAAATTTTGTCTGAATCCATCCACAACTTTTTGAGATATCCCGGTCACAGAAAAACAGACAGACAGGTTGGTTGTGTTGCCAATTCGATTTTGGTGAAGATCCGAATCCGCATCCAGATACGAGAATTTTTTTCATTTTTTAAAGTGATTCCTCACCATTGAGTGATAAGGCCAAAAACAATATATAGCATGATATTTAAAATACCGTAGGTGTGGGCGACTTATGACAAAACTTGGTGGATGAGTTGTGTCAGTGACAAGAACAAGCCAATTCGATTTTGGTTCAGTAAGGTCCGGATCCAGATCCGACCGATCAGTGGGATACAAAACGTAAACTGTTCGGCCTGGCCGAAGTATGCTCTCTGCTGAGTGGCGTTCTGTTTTTGGAAGGGACTAAAAAATCCAAGCCAAATAATTTCGGATAAAACATCACATTATCGACAGAGAAAGGACTTTGATCTTCACAATGAGTTGCATTACTTGACACTTCCAAATCGTAAAGCTGTGCTTGTAGTGACAAAGCCTATCTTCTTGAGTCTGCATGGAACCTTTTTGAGGAAGAATATGTGTTTCAAAGAGACCCCAAAATAAGCCGAAGTTTCAAGAAGTCATTGCAAATGATATCTCGCTCCTCTCAAACTCCTTTTCCTCCAACTTCCATCTTCTCTTCCCACCTCTATTATGCTTCCTCTCTCTACCTCTTACTTTGATTCATGTTTCTTTTACTAAAACGGGATCATCGAATTTTGATTTTCAAATACTGCGTTCGACTAGTGGGTTGGGTTATAGTGGTGATGCAGCCAGCAGGCTGACGTTGTCCGAACGTTGGCAAAGGTTGGAGTAGTCGTTTGGGACATTGGGTAAATTTCAGTTTGCTGGCTCGGCCACCATCTCCCACCCACGAGTCAAGCGTAATATTTCAAACGCACCAGTTATTTCAGTGACATCTAACATAGCAGGAAGAAGAAGGGTGTTCGACAGGTCCAGACACCACTTCCCTTTTTAAGAAGGAAAGCATTATTTGCAAAGTCAACAATTATTCTTTAAAATTATTTTAAAAATATGTTTTCAAGTGTTTTCTCGAAACAATACCCACACAAACATTCAATGAGCATTGCACACCCATGAAGGTGGGCTGACAAGTTGGCCTCATGGCTCGCGCACTCGCCTCTAAGCCATCCAGCCTGAGTTTGAATCCCGACCCAGCTATAAACTATCATCCCGGTGTTTCGCAGGCAGGGTGAATCAACAATGTGTTGCTAACACAATTGCAATTCCAATTCAATAATTCAATTCAATATATTACCATCAATAATTCAATATTCAATAATAATAATAATAATAATAATAATAATAATGCAATGTAATATTGAATAATAATTCAATGCAATAATAATGTTCAATTGCAATTCCAATTCAATAATTCAATTAAATATATTACCATCAATAATTCAATATTCAATAATAATAATAATAATAATAATAATGCAATATAATATTGAATAATAATTCAATGCAATAATAATGTTCAATTGCAATTCCAATTCAATAATTCAATTCAATATATTACCATCAATAATTCAATATTCAATAATAATAATAATAGTAATAATAATAATAATAATGCAATATAGTATTGAATAATAATTCAATGCAATAATAATGTTCAATTGCAATTCCAATTCAATAATTCAATTCAATATATTACCATCAATAATTCAATATTCAATAATAATAATAATAATGCAATATAATATTGAATAATAATTCAATGCAATAATAATGTTCAATTGCAATTCCAATTCAATAATTCAATTCAATATATTACCATCAATAATTCAATATTCAATAATAATAATAATAGTAATAATAATAATAATAATAATGCAATATAGTATTGAATAATAATTCAATGCAATAATAATGTTCAATTGCAATTCCAATTCAATAATTCAATTCAATATATTACCATCAATAATTCAATATTCAATAATAATAAGAATAATAAAAATAATAATGCAATATAATATTGAATAATAATTCAATGCAATAATAATGTTCAATTGCAATTGCAATTTAAGTTGCAATGTGTTGTGTGTGTAATGTGTTGTGTTGCTAACATCATCGCCATCACATAACAATCCCGACATCACTGCCTCATTTACACTTCATCAGTTATTGCTTCAACCTTCTACAAACATTTCACTGGTTACCACAGTACTTGATTACTCTTGTAGTGTAGCCACATACTGAGACTCCACAAATTAGCGGTCCGAGTACAATGTTATAATATCAGTACATGATCATCAACTTCTTACAAACTGCATGAACATCTCTAATAACAGCATTCTATAATTATCTCCATTTTGTGATTGGTTACTCCAAGTTGATAAAAAAAAGAAAAGTAGGAAAGACAACTGAAGCTGCAAGAAGTCCCTGAAATTATATTTGAGCTTCTTATACTTATGCAGAAATGAAATATAGGAGCTTCTAATACTTTTAGCTTGGCTTAATAGTCTGGAGGCACTTCCAGGAAATGTGACAGTAGGGGTACACTCATGTTACAAGCTGGCAACAATGTTTTTCTGAAAGCCCAGACCTCTAGGAACCCAAAAAGTCTTGTTGCCAGCTTGGGAAATGGTTTGGACCAGATTTGTGGCCATTTTTCAAAATGGCCGCCTACATTTTTGGTGTTTTCTAATATTTGAGCTCTAGAACTTATATCTGGCTGTCTTAAAGGTCTCTAGGGTTATGACCTTATAACATATAGTCATACAACAATCCTCACCCAAATTGGGGTGCATGGCATATCTATAAGTGGTTTTATTGAAGCAAAAAGGCAAAAATATGCCTGAAAAACGCCTTCATTTTGATTTTTCCAAATCACTAAATTGCATACTGTGAAGTTGTTCTTTGGTCAATTTCTTTCAAAATAGTTTTAAAATTTGCCCAGATCCCTCCTCTTCATTAGCAAATCTTCAGGAATATACCCAAGTTCTCAGAAAATATGTTTTATGCATGATCAGCTACCCCTACCCCCTAAATCACAAAACGTGCCAATTTTCAATATTTCCAGATTCCAACCAATATCATTGTTGTATGACTTTTTCTCATCATGATAGGTCCAAATTAACTTACTCTATGTGATTAGGTGTTAATAAAAATTGAATTTCACACTTTAGTGAAAATCCAAGATGGCTGCCAAATGACCAATAAAATATAATATTTCACATTATGACGTTAAGTTAAGGTAATGCAGTCTACCATTTGATACCAACACATTTTTGAGACATAATATATTGCAATATATTGCATAATATATCAGCATTTAACCAGCGTGTGTCTGATGTGAATCCAGCAAAGACTACAGTAGGGCCTATGCCGATAATCGATGAGCCTGCACATGAGTTTGACACCATCTGGACAGTGATTCAAAACTGCCAAAGGATGACTGCTGCACTAGGGCAAACGTATACAGTACTTACCTTTGATGAGCAACTGTACTGTAAAGCCAAGATGTTGCAGTGGGCCAAACCAGACAAATGCAAAAACCTAGTGGTGATGCTTGGTGGTTTCCATATTCAAATGAATTTCACCAAGGTTATTGGACAGTACATGGCAGATTCCGGCTTGAAGGACATTCTGGTAGAAAGTGGTGTGTATGGCGAGAACACTGCACAGAACATCCTCAACGGGAAACAATGGAACCGCACAATCCGTGCCCACAAGCTTGTGTTTGAGGCATTATGGCGAATTCTGTGGCAGAAGATCCTACATTGGCTGAATGAAAATGAAGTACAGATTGATGCAGAAATCAATCAGGTATCAGAGGACCTTTCGAGAGCTTTCCAGCAGGCAGACGATGAGGCCATCTACAGTGCTCTGAGGCGTCTGGTGCCCAAGGCCTACCAGGTCAGTGCCCTAATAGAAGACATGGACAGGGAACACGAGGCAAATGCCACATTTGTATATTGGCGGCAATACATGCATCTTGTGAGCATCCTCCTGAGGTTCACCCGTGCCATCAGAGATGCCAAGTGGGAATTGTTCCTGACCACTTTTCGCGAGATGCTCCACTGGTTCGGAGCCTTCGACCGGCCAAACTACCTGCGATGGGGCAGTGTGTTCCTGGCAGATATGAATCAGCTGGGGCACACTGCGCCTGAGGTGTTGGCAGGTTTCAATGAAGGGGACTTCGGAGTGAAGGAAAGCACACAAAAGTTCAACCAAGTACCTGATGATCAAGGACTGGAGCATGTCAACAAGATGGGCAAAATCGCTGGAGGAGTCATTGGTATCACACGCTCTGAAACTGCCCTAAATCGGTGGGGACTGACCTACATCGATAGAGCTAGGATTGCCGATGAAACTAGGGACATGCTCGGAGTAACAGAAGATAATAATGATGACCAGTCTGTGCACAAGGAATCTGGAAAAGCAAGGATGCTGAGGGATGAATCTGATGTCCAAAGCCTGATGTCGATGTTTCAGAGATTTGAGGTCTTCAACAAAGAGTCTGAGGAACTTGTATGTCTCACTACTGGGGATATTGCAAATGCCGCAATTAAAAAGGACCTGCTATGTGCGGAGAAGGTTGGACATCAAGTGGCCCGTACCTTTGTGACTGAGCGTTTCATTGAGAAAAAGACCAGCCTACACACAAGCATCCCAAAACAAAAGTTGAAGACATTTGCATCCATGTTTGCTGTTGAGGTGTCCAAGGACAAGAAGAAAAAGGGTACTGCTATTGTCAAAGCAGATCGCGATCTGTTTCAACGACTGATTGTTGTCATGGAGGCAGGCAGAGATATTGACATAGATTCACTTCTCACACAAGAACTTTGCCATGTACCTTTAGCTCTAGCCAATACTGATGGGACCCTCAGACAAACAAACAAGTCACAGTTGCTACCTCTTCTAGAGAAAGATGGTGTGTCTCAGGCAAATGCCCCAGCATCTAACACACCAACATGCACAATTGTTGATGGAATGGCCTTAGTTCAGGCATTGGGAAAGCCAAAGGACACAAAGACATTTGGAGACTATGCCAAGAGGGTCGTAGCTGCAGTGTCAAACAACTTCAAGGAGCCCTGTAACCGTGTGGATGTGGTCTTTGACTGCTATGAAAAGCACTCAATCAAAGATGCAACAAGAAAGAGGCGGGTTGGAAAGGGTCGTGGCATTAGATGTGAAATAAGCAACAGAGATCTCAAGCTACCACAGCAATGGAAATCTTTCATGGATGTCAATGACAACAAAGTGGCTCTTACAAAGCTTCTCAAGGAAGAACTACTTGAACATGAACATGAAGCCACACAGGAATTGGTGGTTAGTGGTGGAAACAATGGCATGGCTGCCTCTTCCACAGGCAGGAACATGGAGCATCTCTGTTCATCACAAGAGGAGGCAGACACGCGTATGATTCTTCATGCTCTGGAAGCAAAGGCTAGAGGATATGAGAGGATCGTCATCACCAGTAGTGATACCGATGTATTATTGCTTTTGATGGCCTTCCAGCCCCAAATGCCAGAAGAGGTATGGATGAAATCAGGGACCTCTAAATACAGGCGCTACATTGCTGGCCACAAAATTGATTGCACTGATGATGTCAGGGACAGTCTTCTAGCTTTCCATGCCATTACAGGATGTGACAGCACCAGTCAACTCGCAGGCATATCAAAGAAGGCAGCATGGAAAATATTTTGTGAAGTTCCTCACCTACTCTCCCAGCTAGGGGTTGCACATGTTCCAAGTGAAGAGATTTGTGCAAAGGCTGAGGAGTTTGTCTGCCGTCTTTACAACCCGAAAGGAGACGCAAAGGAAATCCAGGCGCTGAGATGTTCCCAATTCAGAAAAGTTGGTAAAAAGCCAGAGAACATGCCACCAACAGAGGATGCATTGCACCAGCACATTTTAAGGGCACATCATCAAGCCCTTGTGTGGCGAAATGCCAATGTGCCAAATCCAGGAATCCCCAATCCAACAACATCCGGCTGGTACCTTGAGGACAACCAGCTGATGCCCCGTCTCATGACCAAGGAAGGGCTCACAGCAGAATGTGTCAAAATTGCGACGTGTGCATGTACCTCAAAGGCCCGTCCATGTCTAACTGGCAGGTGCAACTGTAGGAAAAATGGATTGCGGTGCACATTGGCATGCAAATGTGCAGACTTATGCAGGAACCCCCTCAATGACTCTGATAGTGATTAGACGACATGCATGGAAACTTGAGTATATTCCATAATGTCATATTGTTACTATGCTGGCTGTATTTGACGTAATGTAACTAGTCTTGCTTCAGCTCTGTTCCACCAATGTATTACTAGTCTATGATATGACTGTATCCCACATTCTGTCACTTATGTATGAATAGCCAGATTAGCTTGTTGGGTATGACTTTGTTAATTCAGTGCCAAATATTTGTTTAGTTTAAAGGTGCAAGCATTGCATTGACGTTTGTATTGTTTGGATCAGTGTAACATAATAATGTTTGCATTATGTATACAAGTTATGTATGTTTATTTTTGTTTTACATTAAATAATATAGCTTATATTTTACAATCTTCTATGTCTTCATTTATGTAAGTGCCTTGTTTGTCAGCTATGTTGGAACTAATATACTCCGCAAACAAGGCACTTCCAAATCCACACTACTTTCCTGAAATTCAAATGTTATAAAACATAAATTTTACATAAAGTCCCCCTCTAAAATAATACATCTTCAACTCATCAAGACTCTTTCACATACATGTGACCTATAGAATAGTAGTGCCTCATATATTTAGTATAAATGGAACATTTTAGAAGTGCCTCTGAATGAAATTGCAGTCTTATGGTCTCGCGCCACCAAATATTCTATGGCCATTTGGCAGCCATCTTGGATTTTCACTAAAGTGTGAAATTCAATTTTTATTAACACCTAATCACATAGAGTAAGTTAATTTGGACCTATCATGATGAGAAAAAGTCATACAACAATGATATTGGTTGGAATCTGGAAATATTGAAAATTGGCACGTTTTGTGATTTAGGGGGTAGGGGTAGCTGATCATGCATAAAACATATTTTCTGAGAACTTGGGTATATTCCTGAAGATTTGCTAATGAAGAGGAGGGATCTGGGCAAATTTTAAAACTATTTTGAAAGAAATTGACCAAAGAACAACTTCACAGTATGCAATTTAGTGATTTGGAAAAATCAAAATGAAGGCGTTTTTCAGGCATATTTTTGCCTTTTTGCTTCAATAAAACCACTTATAGATATGCCATGCACCCCAATTTGGGTGAGGATTGTTGTATGACTATATGTTATAAGGTCATAACCCTAGAGACCTTTAAGACAGCCAGATATAAGTTCTAGAGCTCAAATATTAGAAAACACCAAAAATGTAGGCGGCCATTTTGAAAAATGGCCACAAATCTGGTCCAAACCATTTCCCAAGCTGGCAACAAGACTTTTTGGGTTCCTAGAGGTCTGGGCTTTCAGAAAAACATTGTTGCCAGCTTGTAACATGAGTGTACCCCTACCACCTTTTCTAGGCCACTTTTGGGGATATGCCTCCAGAGCATAACCCTAGACAATAGTCTGGAGGCAGTGATGTCGGGATTGTGATGTGATGGCAATACTGTTAGCTGCTCTCTAAACCAACATCATCCCTATCTTGTTTAGGACCTTTTTAGACTGTAGTTTGTCATCCCTACATTTCCTTTTTAATTTAGCATAATTTTTTTTATTCACTTGTAGACTATCATCCCGGTGTTTCGCAGGCAGGGTGAATCAACAATGTGTGTACCATCTCTCAGAGAAACATAAACGAGTTTCCCATCTACCAGTATTCATTTGCTTTTCCGGAGATTGACCAAATCTTCCTCTCGTGGTTAACGATTTATGGTGGCTGCACACGATTGTAGTGATGTCGCTCAGACACTTGATCATTCAACATTTGGTCACATTTTAAGATCATAAGTCAGATGACACATCTTCAGCAATGCCTCCTTACTATGCCTGTGCTTGCACTTCTTGCACTTCGGACCTCAGAGGGATGACAGGCTGAGTCAACCCCCCTGGCATTAATTCAGCGATCGACCGGGATTCCGAACCCAGGATCTTAGGATCCCAAGCCAGCACCCGAACCGCTAAGCCAACGCCAGGCTCTAAACTGAAAAATCAAGATGGCGTCAAATGAAATAACTAAGGCAGTGAAAAACAGAATGTGGTAAAATTTATAAAATAAATTCATAATAATAACCATAATCATAATAAGGTAACCTGTGGTAAACATCAAATTGTGGTAAACAAATTATTTGTGGTAAACATTTACAAAATGTGGTAAACATTTACATTTACAGAATGTTCGTGGGGTGGCTTAGCCCAAATATTCAAAAGAATTGTGCATTTTGTGATACAAGCACCAAATTTGGCACACTAGTAGACTATCATATTATGAAAAGATCTGGATATTGGGCCATCTCAGATTCAGAGATTTGATTTTTGCAAGATTTGCAGATTTTGCAAGCTGAGATTGCAACGCCAGGGACGGCCGACTCCTTCCTACGAGCTGCCCACGTCACCCGCACAAGAAGAGCTCATCAAATCACTGCAGCGGCACTGCACATCCTGCAACACCGTGCGTATGAACGCCACTGTATGACATATGCTGATGATGCAGAAGACCTGCCTGAGTTCGAAGACTGGTGTCACCAGAGAGGAGAAGACATTCCCAACTTTCAGTACTGGGCAACTGTGCTGGAACTAGAGATGTTGGTACTGGTCTACGTGCGTTCTCTGCGGCAGGCTTCATTCACGACGTACCTTGATGCCCTGACGGAACTGGTCCCATGGTTCCATGCCTTAGACCACACACACTATGCCAGGTGGGTCCCTGTTCACCTGAGGGACACGGTTGCACTCCCAATGAAGCACCCAGATGTAGCCAGAGAATTCAGGGCTGGCAACTTCACTGTACAGAAGACGAAGAAGGTGTTCTCTTCGATCCCAATCGAATCGAAATCTTGCAAAAATCAAATCTCTGAATCTGAGATGGCCCAATATCCAGATCTTTTCATAATATGATAGTCTACTAGTGTACCAAATTTGGTGCTTGTATCACAAAATGCACAACAGGTTTGCTATGCTGCTACACTATGTGGTAAAATGTGGTAAACAAAATTTTTGTGGTAAATTTGTGGTAAACAAAAACATCAAATCTGTTGTAATTGAGAGACCATTGGTGGCACAATGCGCATACACTCGGACGTGCGTTGGTATGAGGTAAGAACATCGCGGACTAAAATCGCGATTTGTTTGAAGAAACCAGAATAAATTTAGCTGAAAGACAAAAAGACGCTAGTGCATGCGTATAATTTAATGACTGGTCGAATTTGGTAGCGCATGTTGCAACGGCTATCCTCATGATTCTACACGTCGCAGCCGGTGACCACATTGTGGTCATTTTTCTCTTGTTATTTAATAATAAGATGCTTAATGTTTTATATATTTCGTTATTTTATTATGGACAAGATCCATCTGTGTAATTATACTGTTAAATACTTGTTTCAGATAATTTTGGGCATGGGGGGGGGGGGGGGTGATATCATATGTATCACTTTTGACTCATGGTGGTTCTATCCATCTTCCAACCCCCTCCCACAATCATGGCTGGTTTTGGTTGAGTCCACATTTACATTCAATTTCTTTTCATAAACTCTTAATGTTTTGTAATTTTAAAATTTTGGTTTGCGTGCAATTTTTTTAAATTATAAAGTGTTTCATGTTTAATATATAATTGTTATTTTGGTATGGATTAAAACCCTCTATGACTCGATGTTATTAATTAGTATCTGTTTCAGTTGATTGTGTGAGAGTGGTGAGGGGGATATGTATCACTTTTGGCTAATGGTTCTGTGCATTTTGGCTAATGGCTCCTCTTCACCACCTCAGACATATTCCCCATTGCATCTGGTGTTTGGATAGTCCATGGCCTACCAAATGGTCTGATGTCTCACGGCTGTACCTTCACTTCGAAATTTATTCATGTGACGACGAATAGCATTTGCAAACAAGCTTCATTCTTTTGGAATTGACGTTTGAATGATGTATCAGCTTGAACAATTATTGTAAAGACAGTTGTAAAGAATAGCTCCACAACAGCAGACCTTTCTCTGTTTGTCCAATGATCCATGTCTTCATAATCTTAACCCATAATTTGAAAAGAAAGAAATGAGTTAAAGCGCGGCGTTACGCGCGCTGCTTGTGAGCAAGGAGGAAGCGGACAAGCGGTAACATATAAACGTCTTTATTGTAAGACTACACTGTAACACTGAACTGCTCCGGGCTGGTCGCCCGGTGTATATCATGAGGCCACGCCTACCCCTCGGGCGTGGCCACCGCCCACTTGGTGCGTGGAATGATGTCACCACGCCAGTGGGCTTTTGTGTCCGCCACACGCGCCCCCCCCCAGAATTCCCGCGCACCTGGAGGGCCAGTTTGCGGGGCAGACGAATGACCCGGCCGAAGCGCCCCCTGGCGATCGGCGGCGTCCGGGGTGCAGGGATGCCAGGTGGGATGCCCCTGGCTGCCCCTGGGATGGGTGCAGGACCGGGGGGCGGCGTGGCGGCGGGGCTGGGCGGTGCCGGGGTCCGCCCGCAGGAGGGCGGCCCCGACGTGGGGGTCGGGCCACTGGCGGTGGATGGTCCACATCGAGGTGGGCCGGCTTGAGGCGGTCTACCGAAACGCGGTCAGGAGTACCGCCGATGTCCAGGGTGAAGTGCTTCGCCCCGGTCTCCAGCACGCGGAAAGGCCCGTCGTACGGGGGCCGCAGTGGTGTCCGATGGGCATCGTGGCGGACGAAGACGTACTCCGCCGTGCGAAGCTCCGGGGCGACGTGCGTCGGTGGGTGCCCGTGGCATGCCGTTGGCACCGGGGCGAACCTCTGGGCGGTCTCTTGCAGAGCGGAGCGCTGCTGTGCCGCGGACCATGGTGCCGTGGAGTCGGGGAGGAACTCGCCCGGCACCCGCAGCGGTTGCCCGAAGACCAACTCCGCCGCGGATGCGCGCAGGTCCTCCTTGGGCGCCGTCCGGAGGCCCAGCAGGACCCAGGGGAGCCTGTCGACCCAGCCGCCGTCGCGGAGGGTGGCCCGGAGCGCGGCCTTCAATGAGCGGTGAAATCGCTCACACAGGCCGTTAGCCTGGGGGTGGTAGGCCGTGGTTCGGTGCAGCCGGACCCCGAGCCCCTGCGCAACCGCCCCCCAGAGCTCCGAGGTGAACTGGGGGCCACGGTCGGATGAGATGTCTGAGGGGGCGCCGAACCGGGCGACCCAGGTGGCGATGAAAGCCTGCGCGACATCGGCCGCCGTTGTCGACACCAAGGGCACGGCCTCCGGCCACCGGGTGGTGCGGTCCACCATGGTGAGGACGTAGGTGAAACCCCGCGAGGGGGGCAGAGGTCCCACCATGTCCACGTGGACGTGGTCAAACCGGCGTTCCGGCACCGTGAACGGGGCCAACGGGGCCTGGGTGTGCCGGTGCACCTTGGCGCGCTGGCACGCGAGGCACGTCCTGGCCCAGCCGCGGACGGCCTTCCGGAGGCCATGCCAGACGAACTTGTCGGCGATCAGCCTTTGGGAGGCCCTCGCGCCCGGGTGGGACAGGCCGTGGATGGCGTCAAACACCTGGCGCTGCCAGCCCGCGGGCACAATGGGGCGAGGACGCCCGAGGGAGACGTCGCACAAGAGGGCCGCGCCCGCGCCGTCGAACGGCACCTCGGTGACGCGGAGGCCCGTGACGGCGGTCCGCAAGGCCTGGACGTCGGGGTCAGCGGCCTGGTCCGCTGCCATCCGGGCATAGTCGATGCCGAGGTGGACTGCGTGGGCGACGGCCCGGGAAAGGCAATCCGCCACCGGGTTGTCCTTCCCCGCGACGTGCTGGATGTCCGTCGTGTACTCGGACACGGCCGAGAGGTGACGCTGCTGCCGGGCCGACCACGGCTCGGTGACCTTGCCCATCGCGAAGATCAGCGGCTTGTGGTCGACGAAGGCAGTGAACGCCCGGCCCTCGAGCAGATGGCGGAAGTGCCTGACCGCCAAGTGAAGTCCGAGCAACTCGCGGTCGAAGGTACTGTAACGGCGTTCGGGCGGGCGAAGCTGCCGGCTAAAGAACGCCAGCGGTTGCCAAGCTCCACGCACCCATTGCTCGTGCACCGCGCCCACCGCGTAGTCCGAGGCATCGGTGGTGAGGGCGATCGGTGCATCGGGTGCCGGGTGCGCGAGCATGGTGGCGTTAGCCAAGGCGAGCTTCGCGCCCGTGAACGCCGTGTCCGTCTGCTCGGTCCAGGTAACGTCGCCTTTGCCCGGCTTACCTCGGAGAGCTTCGTGCAGGGGGCGCAGGAGCTGGGCGATACGGGGCAGGAACCGATGGTAAAAGTTCACCATGCCCAGGAACTCCTGCAGCCCTCTGATCGTGCGGGGGCGCGGAAACCCCTTCACCGCCTCCACCTTGGCCGGCAGGGGGACGGCTCCGTGCCTGGTGACACGGTGCCCCAGAAAATCGATTGTGGCGGCGCCGAACCGGCACTTTGCGGGGTTCACAATCAGGCCATGCTGGCCCAGGCGTTCGAAGAGCGTGCGGAGGTGGCGTAGGTGCTCTTCGCGGGACGCGCTGGCGACGAGGATATCGTCCAGGTAGACGTAGACAAAATCCAAGTCACGCAGGACGCTGTCCATCAGTCGCTGGAACGCCTGAGCCGCATTCTTCAGACCGAAGGGCATGCGCAGGAACTCGAAGAGTCCGAATGGCGTGATGACCGCCGTCTTCGGGACGTCCTCCGGCCTGACGGGGACCTGATGGTAGCCGCGTATGAGGTCCACCTTCGAGAAGAAGGACCTGCCCGCCAAACGGGTGGAAAAGTCCTGAATGTGGGGGACGGGGTAGCGGTCGGGAGTCGTGGCGTCATTGAGACGGCGATAGTCCCCGCACGGTCGCCATCCCCCGCCGGGCTTCGGCACGATGTGCAGCGGCGACGCCCAAGCGCTCTCTGAGCGCCGAACGATGCCAAGTCGCTCCAGGGTAGCGAACCCCGCTTTTGCCACCGCCAGCTTCGTCGGCTCGAGGCGACGTGCCCGGGCGTAGACCGGTGGCCCGACGGTGGGGATGTGATGGGCCACCCCGTGCTTGACGGCCCCCGCCGAGAAGGTGGGCCGCATGAGGGCCGGGAAGCCGGCGAGGAGGCGGGTGAATGCGTCTGCTGCCGGAAGCGTACAGACCAACGTGGCCGGAACCGAATCGTTCGGCAAGCCGCTTGGCAAGCCGCTCGTTGAGCTGGGCAACGCACAAGCGAGCGAGCTGAACGTCTCGGCCTGGACAAGCCGTCTGCGCTTGACATCGACCAGGAGCCCATTAGCGCACAGGAAGTCCGCGCCAAGCAGTGCCATGGGCACGTCGGCGGTGACGAACGTCCATCGGAAAACCTGCCCTCCAAACCGCAGAGAGAGGCAGCGTTTTCCGTACGTACGGATGGGCGTCCCGTTCGCGGCAAGCAGCGCGGGGCCCCCACCCGCGGCGTGCTTGTCTGACGTGCCGGCGGGAATGACACTCACCTGCGCTCCCGTGTCGCACAGGTAACGGCGCCCGGAGAAGGTGTCCGTTATGAACAGCAGGCTGCTCGAACGGCCGGCGCTCATCGCCACTATTGAGCGCCGGCCCGGGCGTTTCCCGACCCGTTGAAGGAGCACGGCGGATGACACCGCCGAGCTTCGTGGCCGAACTTGGCGTGGAACCAGCACCAGGTGGTGGAGCTGGAGGAGCGCGGCTGGCTCCGCCAGGCCGGTGGAGTCGACGGGTTTCCCCGCGGTGGCGGTTTTCGCCGCGGCGGTGGGCGGGGCGTGGCGGCGTTCACGAGGTGCGTATCAGCATGCTGCTGAACATCAGCGTGCTGTAGAAGCTGATGCTGTGGAACATGCTGCTGAACATCAGCGTCGAAGGCCGTTACGGCCACGCCGACGCTCGCCCGCGTGTCCGAAGCGGCGAAGTACTTGTCCGCCTTGGCGGCCAATGCTCGGGGTTCCGTTAGCTCGGTCCCGGCCAACGCGAGGCGAACCTGCGCTGGAAGTTGGCGACGGAAAAGCGCCCGGAATAGCGAACCGGGGGCTTCGTCGCCCAACAGTGACAGCATATGGTCCATTCGGACCGACGGGCGCGTCTCACCGAGCTCGGGGAGATCCAGGAGGCGGTCGGCCCGTGCGTCGTCCGTGAGGCTGAACGTGGCTAGGAGTAGCCGCTTGAGTGCCTCGTACTTGTGGCCTTTCGGTGGGTGGCGAAGGACGGACACAACTCGAGCGGCCGTGCCGGGCCCGAGGGAGGCGACGACGTGGCAATAGCGCGTGTCATCGCCGGTGAGGTGCCGAAGCTGAAATTGGGCTTCGGCCTGGACGAACCAGACTTCGGCCTGAGCCTCCCAAAATTCCGGAAGTTTGACGAAGTCGGCCATGGCGATGGCGTCGCGTGTGGAAGGATCGCTCCGGCAGATCCAACGTCGAGGGTCACCAGTAAAGCGCGGCGTTACGCGCGCTGCTTGTGAGCAAGGAGGAAGCGGACAAGCGGTAACATATAAACGTCTTTATTGTAAGACTACACTGTAACACTGAACTGCTCCGGGCTGGTCGCCCGGTGTATATCATGAGGCCACGCCTACCCCTCGGGCGTGGCCACCGCCCACTTGGTGCGTGGAATGATGTCACCACGCCAGTGGGCTTTTGTGTCCGCCACAGAGTAATATTTATCAGTGCTGTGCATTAAGACATTTACACAGCTTCAGTGTGTGTGTGTGTGTGTGTGTGTGTGTGTGTGTGTGTGTGTGTGTGTGTGTTTTGCCGGTACGGTAAAATGACATTGGGCGTGAGGATTCTACCAAAAGTGAGTGTTGCAGACGGCATCCATTATATTTTCAGAGAGGCATTGGCATTCAGAGTTATCCGAGATATGGCCATCACAATATATTCTGATTTTGATGTACCATACTTTGTTAGAGAGCATCGGTGCTGCAGAGGCAGTTTCATAGCAAGGGTTATACTGGGTGGTTTGCAGTTGCCTTCCCAGAAGTAGTCTTTGAGGGTGCTGGTGATAGCTCGCCTACTCTTCATAAAGGACACCGTGGGACCTTGAACATCCACCAACTAATCCCAGCAGACAGAATGCCCAGTTTAACATCCATCCGAGGCATGGCACGGACATTGATGAATCACCCTGCTCATGAAACAGGATGCCAAAGTTACAGGTTTACCTGGCTTGAGATTTGAACACACACACACACACACACACACACACACACACACACACACACACAAACACACACACATATTTATATACACAGACTTGGCATTTAATATGGAATTTTTTTTTTGTGGTGGTGAACTTACATTTCAAGATGTCTTAGAACCAAAAGTTCATTGGAATTATGTTGAAATTATTCTAGATTTTGTTAATGTGACCTTTAAAAGAAACAAAAACCACATTTGACATTTCGAAACAAATAAATTGATCCTTGATATAGCCCAGCAGATATGTGAAAAAATTGTGCTTTTGGTGATACAAGCATGAAATTTTGAACACTGATAGAGCATACTACTAGGAAGATTTTTGGATATAGGGGCATTCAAATCTTTTCCTAGGGACAAAATGGCGGCCATTTTTAAAATGGCCGTTTACGGATAATAAGATACACAGTACCGATGTCTATAAAACTAGATTTACTTATTGCTCAAGCACACCTATGATGTTTTTTTCACGTAAACAGGTTGTAAGATCATAATTAAATGTCAACAAACTCACATAACATTTATTTGGTCCTTATTCTTTACAAAAATAATTACTTTTTGAGCTATTTTGAGCAAACTCCAGAAACACAATGGAAATGAAGTGAAAATGCCACATTAACGCTGTGGAAGTGACTTTCACTATAAAACAGTCTACAAAACAGTCTTCCACATGTTTGTGTATATGTAACAGGTGTGTTATTCCTCCTGTATACTATCGTGTGCACTCCCCTGCACAGTGACACAGAGCTGAGCACTGGAGTGCGGCCTTAACACACTTGCACTGTTTCCTGCAACCCTTCTTGCATCCACATCTAATCAATTGTCGGCATGCCTCAGTTGCCTCTGTGAGGGTTGTCCAATATATCCCCCAGCCGTTATTACTCTGTTTCCAACCCCATTCACTTGGCGATGGGAGCTCAGGTGCGCAAATCATCATCTGGCCCCAACAAAAGCCGGCTTGGTAGGCAGCTCTCTTGATGTGTTGTCTGAGGGCTTCTTGCGTTGGTGGGATAGCCTCTATTGATCTACCAGTCTGGGTGAAGAGATGCTTGCGGGCATCGTTAACATGTTCCTGGCTGCTTGTTCGATCGTAGAGCAGAACAACAAAACGCTCCAGTGGATCCATGTTGTCATTTGCAGTTGAAATGGTTGGTGTGGCAGCCAGTGCGCAGAAAGCTGAGGTGACCTCATCATAGGCTTTCCATGTTTCCCATGCTGTTTTCTTCCCCCTTCCGCCGAAGCAGGACACGGTGTCACACCCAGTGAAGGCGTGGAAGAATGGCAACCCTCGGCACTTGTTTGGTCCCAGTGCCACAGCCATCTCGTGAGCTGCCAAGTGCCTGAAATTCTTCCCTGTGCCAAAAGCAACCCAGAGTTCATCGATGTCAAGATATCCAGTTGCTGCCACTGCAAGGATCAAAACATCTGTGTCCACTGTGCGGATTGACACCTTGGTATAGCCCTGTCTGACTGCATCTTGGACATGGAGTAGTATCCTTGTATCTGCCTCCTCGTGACTACACGGGGAAAGACCAGTAACATCTCGTGGCTGTGTACAAAAAACTTCTTTGTGGTTTGTGGTGACGATTTGCTTGTCAGTCTCAATGTTTGCTATCCTCGTTGCTAGAAAGTCAAACAACTCCACCTTGTTCTCGTCTATGCGAAGGAAGGCCTGCCAGTTTCGAGGGATGGAACTAGATGGCTCAACTCGTCTCCTGGTGCCTTTACCCCTCGTCTTCCTGGTGTCGGCTTTCAAACTGTCTGGGAAATATTCATCCCAGATAATATCAACCCTGCTCTTATTTTGTATCTGAGATGTGATGTATGGCAAGAATACTAGTGATGCATACTCAGAGAAGGTCTTCGCATTACGAGGTGCCAGCATGTTCACGATGGCTGCTCCATCCAGGATCATGACTTCAACAGGGGGGCTTACATCATCATTTTCCCGTGAGGTGATCAGATCTTCTAAGCACCCAACCAGATCAGACTTGGTTCCAAGCCGGATTTTGCCCATTTGTGACAATGCAGGGGGACAAGCTTGGTTTTCATGTGCAAAGAATTCATCAAGATCTCCATTCCGTGTCTGGGATGCAATAAACAGCCTGGAGAACAGAACGCAGTCATTCTTCAGAGATACCACCTTCAACTCTGTTCTTGACTTCTCTCTGACTGGGGGTCGGCTGAAGAGAGGGAGATTGTTTCTTTTTATTGGGTCAGTGATAGGCTTTGTCTGATGTACAGAGTTGAAGACTTTACGCCATCGCGTACAGAGTCTTACGCGTACAGAGTCTTTGGTCATAGAAGAGAGGCAGCAATGAAGTTAAGGCCACACTACACTCTGGTTCTTCTGGAATAGACTGCTTGCTGGCATGGTATCCAGCCCATGATACTGTCTCGTCTCCCTTAAGTGGTGTGTCAGATAGCACTGTCTTCTCCATCTGCTCCAGCCACCTGTCAAAATGCAAGATAATGAACACAATTAAGAACAAACAAGTCCACACAAGTTAACAAGTCTTGGTTATTTAGGTACACATATAACTGTCCACAGTTCAAACACAATAATCAGTTACCTGTACTCAATCTGCATTGCTTCAGGGATGAGTTGGCAGTTGCTTTTGTTGGGACCCGCTAGCTTGGGTACAGGTGGGTCACATTTACCCAGAACAACAGGAGGTACGATGGTGTATGACTGTGGCAGGTGTGCATCTGTTGTTGATGTGTCATCTGGGTTTACCCGTTGAACTCCACGGCTATCGCTATTTGGGTGCTGGAAAAGTGAAATGCCAGTGCCATGGAAGGAGTCGTGGGCACTTGTTGAACTGGGGTTATGATCAATGTTATCCACTGCCCCAGTTGTGAAGAGGTCACTTTTTAGCTCAGGGGGGCAAACTGTACCCTCATTTTGGAAGAAACGGCAGATTCTGTTCCCCAAGTCCGTGGAGATGCTAAGCACCCTGTCATAGGAGATCGAGAGACCCAGGTTGAACATAGTATCAACCAGGTCTCTTTTTCGAGTCTTTGTGTGGATAAGGGTGCCCAGGTACACAGGCAGGGGAGTCTCCCGATTGTGACTGTGCCTCGTGGACGTGGTAGTACTGCTACTCTCTCTGCGGCGTGAGTAACTGTTGAACATAAGGAGTTGTGAGATTGTGAGAGTAGGTGTTGATACCGACGAGTGGCTTGACTGCTCTTGGATGTTAGGACCATTCAAGATCATAGAAACTAGTGATACAAGCGAATTAGGTACCGAATGTTCTTGGCAGTGGGCTTCAAATGAACCACTAAATGTTGAGTTCATTTTCAACATGTCTCTACGAACTATATTTGCGGCTCTAGCAAGACAAACTCCATCACTGTCAGTGTCGTGATCACATGCCTTCTGAAGGGCTGAGCCAACATCCTGGTTGAAAGCAAGCAGAATATCTCGACCGGACATGTGCTCCTCTAGGTCTGGAAAATATGTCATGATTCGATCTTTGAGTTTGGTGGAGTGGACACGCCTGGTCAAGACTGTTCCAAGCTGTTCCAGCCTGGTGGTGTATAGTCTTGCTAGGTCTACCAGCTTGAACACTGGTGTCACAAGAGCATCTGTGCGGGCATCATCGATGTAGGACACTAGCTCTCCAAGTGCTATACCGTGATTGATATCATCTTGTTCATTCAGTGTTGTGCTTGTGGCCCTTGCTTTGTTATAAAGTGACACCAGACACTTCACGTGGTACTGTGCATCTTGTGCTATAAGGTCACCTGCACTCAGTTTAGCAAGAAGTGCCTGATCTCCTAGTTTCAGGGCAGCTGTCCTGACATGTTTATCGAGGTCGAAGGTGGAAGCTTTTCGCAGAGAATTAGTACCCGCTGGTTTGTCACAAAAGAAACACTTTTCAGGCTGTGGCTGTGTGTGGTCTACATGTACTCTGTGACGGGTGTACTTTCTTGAGACACTTGCGGTTTCTTCACTAGACGTTTCTCTTTTTTGTGCCCGATGCAGTTCAGTTTTGTTGTATTTCAGTCTGCATGAATCATGCCACTTAGCCTTGTGGCTCTGGAAGGTTGACTGGATACCTTCACCATCGTCCAGGCGGGACAGTTCTAGAGATTTTGGCAGGCAGCCCATCTGGCTGAAGGTGAGGAGATAATCTGCAAGAGTTTGGTATCCGGACCCTGTGGTTCGCTTGGAATCAGCTGGACAGGCAAGGGCCTCATCGGTGACCTCCTGACATAACACACACTTCTCCCAATCTGTCAGATAAGGCATGTTTGTTCCAGATGTACTAGGGCTTTGGGGGTCTAATAGCTTGAAATTTTTGTTGGCCATTGTCAATTAAGCATTATCCACCACCACCATCCAATCAATATACAAATTGGGAACCAAATCTAGGTAGCTACTACAGTCAATGAGCGAAGGTGCAGTGCAGTCGAGTTATCATCTGAAAAAGAAATACATACATTATTATCATAAATATAGTAATTCGCTTTCGTAACTTTTCACTAGCCTTGCATTGTTCCTTATAGTCACCTAGTCTATGATAGGAAAGTTCATAAAGCTACATCAAAGTTGTTCATATAAAGGTATTGAACCAAAATTACACCCAGGAGAAATCAGATAGTCATGCAAAGTTAAATAATTAAACCGCTAGACCAGTCCTGTCTATTGCAATGGTAAACCATTTGTTCTGCCCCTTATAGGCCACCGTAGATTCCAATTTTGAACCCAGTATGAAGGTATTGCATAGCATGTACATGACAATTTATAATACTAGGGCATGCCCGTACTATATATATATATATATAATTATATCCCCCCCCTCTATTTACATGAAATGGTTTGGTCCAAAGCGAACGGCTTGCGAGTGGTGACAATCCCCCCCCCTCTATTTACATGCAATGGTTCGGTCCAAAGCGAACGGCTTCCGGAGTTTGGTAAAGAAATCGCCATCGCGTACACAAACGCGCAGGAAAGCGAATGAATCGCAAATTCGTTTTTATCAGTTGTAAAACATAGTTTAACGCCAACATAGTTTGCAAACGTGAAATAAATGAATACGCTGTCAAATGTGCCATCCGAGGCAGAGTGTGTCCTCCACGTTCGGCACACGCGATCGTTCGCTGCTCTCTGATTGGTTGAATCGTTTTTTGGACATAGCTCGGTAAGTAATTGTCCGATTAATATGAAACCTTGAAAAGGCACATCCTCGGGTCCCCAGCAATATACCTGGCAAGTTAAAAGTATATCGGACCCGTGGTTGTCGAGAAACAGCGGTCACAGACAAACAAACGTACAGACGTACAGACGTACAGACAGAGATTACTGGAATTATAGATAGATGCTCATTACATTGTGTTTCAATAGCAGCACAAATGACAAGTCTGAAATAATAGGTAAATATGTCCTTCTTAGCCGCCATTTTGTAAAATGGCCGCCATTTTGGGCCAAGGAGAAATCTGGAATGCCCCTACATCCAAATTTCACTGTAAGGGTATGCCCTAACTGTGTGCCAAGTTTCATGCTTGTATCATCAAAGGCACAATTCTACCACAATTCTTCACATATCTGCCGGACTAATAGTGATGAAACTGATATCGAACTCAATTCATGGACAGTACCGTGTTAAACTTCTGTACGTTTTCCAGAAGTATCTCTTTATTTTGCACATTAGCCAAAGTTTTTTTTAACAAAAAAAAAGAGTTAAATTACGACTGGGATTACGGACAGTAAAATTACAGTTCAGTACTTCGTGTAACCCCCACGAGCATTCAGGAGAGCACGTACACGTTGAGGCATGCTGTTCACGAGATTTGCCAAGGTTTGGACAGGAATTGCTTGCCATGCAGTGACAATAGCCTGCTGCAATTCACGCAGAGAGGTCGGCTGCTGGTCCAAGTGGTCGATTTGACGCGTTAATTCTGCCCACAAGTTCTCTATCGGATTCATATCCGAGGACATGGCAGGCCACTCCATATGCTCTACACCACGGTCAGCAAGAAAGTGTTGGATCATGCGAGCACGATGAGGCCGTGCATTGTCATCTCAGAAGACAAAGTTTCCTCGAAAGGCTGCACGAGCAAATGGAAACAATGTTTCTTCCAGAATGGCCCTGTACTTGAACTGGTTCAGGTTTCCATTCAGAACAACCAGGTCAGTTTTGCCCCCTGCATGAAAAGCAGCCCAAACGTTCACCCCACCACCTCCATCTTGGACTTTTGGCACTATACAATCTTTGTTGTAGGCTTCATGCACTTGTCTGCGCACTCGGACGTGGCCATCTTGACGATAGACCAGAAATCTAGACTCGTCACTGAAGATCACGTGATTCCAGTGTCCTGGCTGCCATTGACGGTGCTCTCTGGCCCACTGCAATCGGCGCTGGCGGTGTTGTCTGGTCAGGCGTGGCTTTCTCAGGGGACGCCTGGCACGATAGCCTGCTTGAACCAGTCGTTGGTTGACTAGCCTTCTGGAGACAGGCACATTTGTCAGTTTCTGCCACTCAGCCCTAAGCCGATTAGCTGACTTGGTATGGCCATTGCGGTCTAACCGGTGCAGCTGGCGATCATCCCTCCTTGTGGTTCTGCGGGGATGTCCTGGCCTCGGTATTGGAGTAGGGACACCCCTCTGAGCATTTCGTTTCAGGATCTTTGACACCTGACCTTGAGTGATGCCATACTGCCGAGCAATAGCACGGTCTTTCATGCCGTAATTTCGTAAAGCGACCACTCCATGACAAACAGCATTGTCGAGTTGACGGACCATCTCCAGAGGAAGCGGCAATAACTTTTGGAGACGTGCAGCAGTTGTTTTCCACTAATACAGAACGCAACAACCCTTGTATACCCGACTGTGAAGCCAATCGTCAAATGCACCTGTCCGTACATTTTGCTACGCCACCTGTGATATAATCCTGTTGTTGACTTCTTGCTGCGACAGACAATCAGTGACATAGTTCTTTTAGCAAATAAATCACCAAAGTGTAAAAGAAACTCACCAGATTGATATACTGAGTTAGGAAAGTAAACCCGTCAAGAAAAAAAAAATTCCATATTAAATGCCAAGTCTGTATATAGTGCTCACAGTGTTAGTGTGAGAAATATCTGAGGATATCTCGGAGACTCAATAAATCAGTGGGCTGTCACCACGTAAGTGATGAGGTTCGTGGGTTCGAGTCCCGGGTTGAGTCAACATTTTTTCGCACTAGCCCCACGCAGGAATTTACTTCCTGTTTCTTAAATTGTTAGATGAGTTCATCTTCAATGCAATTTCACACACTTTCATACACATACATACACACACATCCGGGGTCTGCCTAGTAGGCACATAAATCGAGTAGGTTTGGAATGCACTGAGTGTCGCGAAGAAGAAGAACCCACCTCGATGTAAATTAAGGTAGGCCGACTGCCCAGGTAAGATCGTATATGTGTCTCCATATGAGGGGTGGAGCTATGCTAATTAGGTAGGGCTTAAGGATAAACCCCAGTGTGTAATTGCCCTGTGATTTTTCCCTTTGTTGTGATTGCATCACAAAGGGCCACAACAATAACTACAATAATCACACTGTAAATGGACTCATTCGCTCACAATGCAGCGAGGGCTAACCAACACCCAGCACATTTGCCGATCTGCACGCAAGCCCAGCCTCATGGCCTTTGACGTCATCGGAACATTCCCGAATAGAGATTATACTCCGCTCCCCCCCCCCCCCCCCCCAATGTATCGTAATGGGGAGGCCACGCTCCGGCCTTCGTGATTGAATGGCGCTCGTTGATTGGACGGAGAGTGTGACGTGAGCTTGGTAACATTCGGGAGAAGGCAAAAGGACGCGTCTCGCCATCTCTCTCTCTCTCTCTCTCTCTCTCTCTCTCTCTCTCTTTCTCCCTCTCTCCCTCTCCCTTTCTCCCTCTCTCCCTCTCCTGCTCCCTCTCCCTCTCCCTCTCTCCCTCCCTCCCCCTCTCTCCCTCCCTCTCTCTCTCCCTCTCTCTCTCCCCCCCCCCTCCCTCCCTCTCCCCCTCCCTCCCTCTCCCCCTCCCTCTCTCCCCCCTCCTCCCTCCTCCCTCTCTCCCCCCCTCCCTCCCTCCCACTCTCCCTCTCCCCCTCCCTCCCACTCTCCCTCTCCCCCCTCCCCTCCCTCTCCCTCTCCCCCACTCTCCCTCTCCCCCTCCCTCCCACTCTCCCTGGAATGCCCCTACATCCAAATTTCACTGTAAGGGTATGCCCTAACTGTGTGCCAAGTTTCATGCTTGTATCATCAAAGGCACAATTCTACCACAATTCTTCACATATCTGCCGGACTAATAGTGATGAAACTGATATCGAACTCAATTCATGGACAGTACCCGTGTTAAACTTCTGTACGTTTTCCAGAAGTATCTCTTTATTTTGCACATTAGCCACTCTCCCTCTCCCCCCCTCCCACTCTCCCTCCCTCCCCCCTCCCTCACTCCCTCCCTCACTCCCTCCCCCACTCCCTCCCTCCCTCACTCCCTCACTCCCTCCCCCACTCCCTCCCTCCCTCCCCCTCTCCCTCTCCCCCTCCCCCCTCCCCTCCCTCCCCCTCTCCCCCTCCCCCCTCCCCCTCTTCCTCCCCCTCTCCCTCCCCCTCTCCCTCCCCCTCTCTCCCTCTCTCTCCCTCCCCCTCTCCCTCCCCCTCTCTCCTCCCCCTCTCCCACCCCCTCTCTCCCCCCTCTCCCTCCCCCTCTCCTCCCCCCTCTCCCTCCCCCTCTTCCTCCCCCTCTTCCTCCCCCTCTCTCCCTCCCCCTCTCCCTCCCCCTCTCTCCCTCTCTCTCCCTCCCCCTCTCTCCCTCCCCTCTCCCACCCCCTCTCTCCCCCCCTCTCCCTCCCCCTCTCTCCCCCCTCTCCCTCCCCCCTCTCCCCCCCCTCTCCTCCCCCTCTCTCCCCCCCTCATCCCCCCCTCTCCCTCCCCCTCTCTCCCCCCCCCCTCCCTCCCCCTCTCTCCCCTCTCTCTCCCTCCCCTCTCTCCCTCCCTCTCCCTCCCCCTCTCTCCCTCCCCCTCTCTCCCCCCCTCTCCCTCCCCCTCTCTCCCCCCCCTTCTCCCTCCCCCTCTCTCCCCCCCTCTCCCTCCCCCTCTCTCCCCCCCTCTCCTCCCCCTCTCTCCCCCTCTCTCCCTCCCCCCCTCTCCCTCCCCCTCTCTCCCCCCTCTCCCTCCCCCTCTCTCCCCCCCCTCTCCCTCCCCCTCTCCCTCCCCCTCTCTCCCCCCCCTCTCCCTCCCCCTCTCTCCCCCTCTCTCCCCCCCTCTCCCTCCCCCTCTCTCCCCCCCTCTCCCTCCCCCTCTCTCCCCCCCTCTCCCTCCCCCTCTCTCCCCCCTCTCCCTCCCCCTCTCTCCCCCCCTCTCCCTCCCCCTCTCTCCCCCTCTCTCCCTCCCCCCCTCCCCCTCTCTCCCCCCCTCCCCCTCTCTCCCCCCTCTCTCTCTCTCTCTCTCTCCCCCCCTCCCTCCCCCTCTCTCCCCCCCCTCTCTCCCCCCCTCTCTCCCCCCCTCTCCCCCCCTCTCTCCCCCCCTCTCCCTCCCCCTCTCTCCCCCCCTCTCCCTCCCCCTCTCTCCCCCCCTCTCCCTCCCCCTCTCTCCCCCCTCTCCCCCCCTCTCTCCCCCCCTCTCCCTCCCCCTCTCTCCCTCCCCCTCTCTCCCCCCCTCTCCCTCCCCCTCTCTCCCCCCCTATCCCTCCCCCTCTCTCCCCCCCTATCCCTCCCCCTCTCTCCCCCCCTATCCCTCCCCCTCTCTCCCCCCCTCTCCTCCCCCCCTCTCCCCTCCCCCTCTCTCCCCCCCTCTCCCTCCCCCTCTCTCCCCCCCTCTCCCTCCCCCTCTCTCCCCCCCCTCTCCCTCCCCCTCTCTCCCCCCCCTCTCCCTCCCCCTCTCTCCCCCCCTCTCCCTCCCCCTCTCTCCCCCCCTCTCCTCCCCTCCCCTCTCTCCCCCCCTCTCCCTCCCCCTCTCTCCCCCCCTCTCCCTCCCCCTCTCTCCCCCCCTCTCTCTCCTCCCCCCCTCTTCCTCCCCCTCTCTCCCTCCCCCCCTCTTCCTCCCCCTCTCTCCCTCCTCCTCTCCCTCTCCCTCTCTCCCTCCTCCTCTCCCTCTCCCTCCCCTCTCTCTCCCACCCTCTCTCTCTCCCTCCTCCCACTTTGCACAGCTGCCGCTCGCTTAGCACGCACGTGCGATTGCCAGGTCTGTTGCTCAGTCACTGGTGGTACGTGCTGTGTCTCGTGTTGCTTTTTCCTTTCTTCCTACCTTTTGGTCCTTTCTGCTGTCCGAGTGTCTGTGTCCCTTTCTATCGTCTTGTCTACTGAGCGAGAGAGGGAGAGACAGCGCGGTTAAAGTTATCCGCTTTAGGTGGTTAACGGGATTTATTTATTTATTTCCCAGTTATTGTTGTTGTTGTTTTTTTTTCATTTATTTAGGCTTTATAAACCTTTGTACCATTTATTGGTTATTTTTTTCGTTTAGTTACTTAAAATGGCTAGCAAGAATAGTCGAAGTAATGCCGGTCGTGACGCCGATGAGGGGAGGGGTTAACAGATGAACACGGCATGTGTCTTGTCCCACCGGAAGATGTCTCGCTGGAGGAGACGCTCCTCGCAATCGGAGGATTGATCGGTTGTGAGAACATACGGGCAGCGTCCCGAATGCACCACAAGGTGGTTGTTTTCGTTTCGCGTGTCCGTTTCGCGCGCATCGTCGTGCAGAACGGACTCACCTTGGGTAATGACCGGTTTGTTCCGGTTTCGCCATGGAACACTCCGGCCTCGAAGGTAATACTAATACTCAAACGTTCTACCGACGCTGTCTAATGAGGAGGTTCTTCAGAAGCTCGGTCAGTACGGTACTGTGGTGTCGAGAATTATCCAAGCCTCCATTCGCACCACAGACGGGAAGCTTAAGCATATCGAAACGTTTAGACGGTTTTGTTATGTTGTTTTGAAGGATGGTTTGACGCAATTGAATGTATCGTTTTTAAGTCGTCAAAACGTGAGCACAGGATTTTTGCGGCAACGGAGAGGTTGATCTGTTACGGGTGTGGTGTACATGGACACACCAGGTAGTATTGTCCTGATGGGGAGAAAACGTATGCCACAGCAGCCGGACCAGCCCCACCCGTGACAATTACGGAGGATTCTATAGATGTTTCGCCTTCAGTGCGGGAATCTACATCGTACCATCAAGGTACGGCTAAGAGTGGTGCTGATAGTGATAAGACCCTATACGGATGTGCTTCGTGTAAGCGATGAGTCATCCAGTACAGCTGGCCATCGTGCAACCGATGAGTCAGCAAATGTAAGGGAGAAGCCTCTACCTGTAGAGGGAATGATTTGTGAGGAGCAGCAGATTGTAGATGCGGCGTCTCGGAAAAATTTGAAACGGTCACTTGTAAGTGCGAGGAATGAGGACAAAGGTGTTAAAGTGTTGGTGGTGCAGACAGGAAGCAGTTTAAACGATTCAGACAGTCCTTCACATGAAGATCAGCAAGGTGGTGAAACTATGGCTGACATGATACCACCTGCTCAGGATGAAGGGGAACTTTTTCCTGAAGGTTGTAAATCAACCTGTGAAACCGAACAGCCTACTGATGACCATATCAATTCTAATGGGGAATGCAAAATACCCATTACTACTAATAACGACTCCTCCCCCCCCCCATTGCAATGATGCATGAGGATAAAGAGGATGAAGAACCTAAGGTAGATGGGGATGGAACAGGTGTTTCTGTACAGGTTCAGGAGGAACTCGTTACTAGCGTCACAGAGGGAATTCTAACTACAGAGACACTGATCGGCCATGAGGAACCAGTGGCAATGGTTGACAGGGCTCCCCCCCCCCCCCCCCCCTCAGGAGGAAGAGCAGCCTTTGGAGATCTCAAAAGAAAATATTGTCAGATTTTTGAAGGAAACTTTCAGACAAAGGCATGTACGAATTAAGGATCATTTTCCTAATATCCAGGCCTTCCTTGCAGCCGCAAAACCTTTGCTGCAAAGGAGTGAGCATGTGGAAATCTCCGAACCAGAATTTCAGCGGCTGAGGAAATCCATCACGAAGGCAAACAAGGAATTAATTGAGGAAGAGGACTCCCCCCCCCAGAAGAATTAACCATGGAACTAAATGTTGTATCCTTAAATATAAATGGGGGTCGTGCCCCCCTACGGAGGGTGCAAACCATTCAAGCGGTTGGAAAAGAAAAGGCTGACATTATTCTCTTACAAGAGACCCACGCTACTATTGCTCAAGTAGCCGATTGGGGGAAACTTTTTAAAGGGCAATGGTGGCTAAGTGGGTTCCCTACACCTCGGGCCGGTGTTGCCATTTGCCTAAGTCACAAGATTTGTGCTCAACAGGTTTCATTTAAAGAAATCTATAAAGGGCATTTTATCTCCATAGATTTTCTTTATAATACCCAAAAGATTATCGTAGTGAATGTTTATGCACCGTGTGACCCAATGGAGAGGAAAATTTTCTTTTCCACTCTGCGGGATTTTGTAAAAACTCTGGACCCAACAGCCTTTATCTGTATCGCGGGAGATTTCAACTGCACAATTTGTCCGTCGATTGATAGGAATGGTCATGAGCCTCATGTTGCCTCTACGAAAGCTCTAGAGGACACCATCAACATCTTTCGGTTTAAGGATGTGTGGAGATCACAACACCCACTCTCATGCTGTTATACATGGTGTAGATGCAATGATGGTATTATGTCAATGGCAAGGCTGGACAGATTCTATGTGAACAAGCCAATGTTGAATGTGGTGTCTGTCTCCAGAATTTTACCAACTGGATTCATAGACCACAGTTTAATCTCAATGTCCTTTAAGTTACCCTTTCCACCCGGTGGTAGTGCTTACTGGTCTTTGAATACTCGTCTCTTACATGACAAGGAATTTAATGAGGCCTTTCACGTTGTGTGGGAGAAAATTCGCTCCTCCAGACCTGAGTATGATAGTCTCCGGCTGTGGTGGGACATTGCAAAATCCCAAATTAAGAATTTCTGTCAACAATATAGTGCATACACCACCAAAATCCAATCAATATCAATCGATCAGTTAAAATCTGAAATTATATCGTTAGAACAGAATGTTGACGAGGTTGGGAGAGGTGCACGTGACCAACTAATATGGGCAAAGAAAGCAGTGCTGGAGGAAGCGGTACGGCAACAGGCGATGGGTGCCATGGTCCGAATGCGAATGAGCTATTTAACTCTGGACATGCCAAACATAGAGTTCTTTAAGTTAGAGTCTTCCCTCAAAAGGTCACAACAAATTCATACTTTACTCACTCCCAATGGGTCACTGGTGACCTCCCAGCAGGCGATCAGGTGTACTCTGAAAGGGTTCTATTCTAACTTGTATTCTCCTCAGAACGTGGACAATGAGGTGATACGAGAGTTAACTGCTGGGCTTCCGAGTGTCGAGGAGGATGAGCGATGCATGCTCGATTCCCCAATTTCGGCTGATGAACTTGAAGCAGCTGTGCGGAGCCTGAAAGATGGGAAAGCTTCTGGAATAGATGGCCTGCCCACAGAATTCTATAAGACCTTCTGGGCCCTTGTGGGACCTGACTTACTCGATGTACTCGATGAAAGCATACGTGTCGGAGAACTTCCAATGTCTTGTAGACGAGCAGTCGTTTGTTTGCTACCAAAAGCTGGGAATCTTCAACTGGTTGATAACTGGCGACCTGTCTCCTTATTGTGTGTTGATTACAAGATTCTCTCTAAAGTACTTGCTAATCGTATGAAGACTGTGATCAGTTCAGTTATACACCCGGACCAGACCTACTGTGTGCCTGGAAAATCTATTTATGATAATATTTTTTTGGTAAGAGATATTATTTCATGCAATAATTTCCTGCGTGACGATTTTGGATTGCTGTTGCTTGATCAAACTAAGGCCTTCGATCGTGTTGACCACAAGTACCTTTTTTCTGTCCTGAAAGGAATGGGGTTTGGTGAAACTTTCACCTCTTATGTGAAACTCCTGTATACTAATACTCAATGTATGATGAAGATCAACAATAGGTTATGCTCTCCCTTTCCTTTCCAACGGGGTATTCGCCAAGGTTGCCCCCTCTCTGGGCTTTTATATATAGTCGCCCTTGAACCACTCCTTCGGTCTATTAGACAGCAAATACCTCAGGGAATGAGAAGTATAGAAGGAGCAGAATTTGTGCAGATGGCGTATGCTGATGATGTCTGTGTTTTGATTAGAAGCTCCAATGATGTCTCTGCTTTACAACGTTGTATGCGAGATTTCTCTGCAGCCTCTTCCGGTGGGATCAATTGGAATAAAAGTACAGCATTATGGTGTGGCAAAGGCAATCTCTCTTGTGTATCACCACCCTCACTCCCACACAACCTGGTCTGGAGAACGGACGGGGTTAAATATCTTGGAGTGCATATCGGTGAAAGTGCATATCGGTGAAACAGAAATGAAAAATTGGGAAGGAGTGTTGGAACAAATTTTGCACAGATTGAAAGCATGGGAAGGACTGCTGAGGTCCATCTCCTATCGAGGCCGTACCCTTGTCATAAACAATCTGGTTGCAACAAAATTATGGCACAGAATTATTGCTTTACAGCCATCAAACCAACTAATTATGGCTACTCAGCGAATGCTAGTAAACTTCTTTTGGAGTGGCTACCATTGGCTGAGGCCTGAGATATTGTACTACCCCCGGAAGGAAGGTGGCCAGGGCATTGTTGATATCTCTGGTCGGGTTGTGGCTTTTTGGCTGCAGTCTCTGCAGAGACTACTGTTCGCTGAACAGCTGCCCTGGCGGCCCTTTG
>NC_136273.1:41982213-41997213 GCF_964187855.1 Myxine glutinosa | reverse complement strand
AGGGGCCACAAAAGCTGCACAGAAAAAAAAAAATTTGTATACTGAATCGAGGCTCGTGAAAGAGCTAAAAATTTTATGGGGAATGGGGAAAATTTATGGGGAATATACAGAAAATTTTATGGGGTTAACCCCAAAACAGTGGGAGTACTACTGTGTAAAATCAATGTACCTTTCACCATAATCCTACCATTTAGTCAAATATCAGGAATAGAGAGCTGAAAGACTGGACAAAAAAACGGCGTATGCCAAAACCATGCACAAATATATTCCACATTCCTATGACACCGTCAGTTGAACATCAGACATGGACAGCCAGTTCGTGAAGGACTTTGGGAAAAAAAAACTTACTTCTGTTGGATTCAACTGAAGTAAGGTGGGTAATATCTCTATGATGTTCATGGTAAAACTGAAAATCTGTGAATGTCAAGGGTGGAAACCCTCAGATTATTTCCTCATTCTGCTTTAAACTCAGACTCTCTCTATTTTAATTCCAAACAGCATCATTCCAATCACAAATTAATAACATACCTTAATATAACAAAGGACAATGTTACAAACACTTGTGAGGTAAATGAATGTAGACTCTGTTCTCATGTGATAAGCAATAAGTCTAATAAATCTGCCGGCGACTAAGGCCGACACGAAACACTTCATATGGATCGCAAAATCAAAATCATAGTTGCATTGAGGAATTTATGAAACCTCACACCCACCTTAGGATGAATAAAAGTGGCATCATTCACGTGGAAACTCAAAATCACAATTGTATTGAGATATGAAACCAGCGTATGTTTCTGCCGAACCCATGTTTGTATTTACAACCAGATTGGGAGCAGTTTTATATGGATCAAAACTCAAAATCATAATTGTATTGAGGAGTTTATGAAATCTCACACCCACCTTAGGACACTCACTGGGACCCCAAAACGTTCCACAAAAGGTTTGGTGGGGCTAGCCCAAAAACTGAGGGAGTAGTTCAGGGATGGAAGGATGGACACTCCGATTTTATAATATACCAGCGAGGTACCCGTGCTGCACATGGGTGAGAAACCAAAAGCCATCAAACAATGTGGACATGACGAATGCTAAACCATGGACCAATAAATTCCATATTCCTGTGCCACCTTCAGTCAAACGTCAGACATGGACAGCAGGTTCGTGAATGACTTGGGTAAAAAATAGAGAATGGGAAACGATGAACCAATAAATTCCACATTACTGTGCCACCATCAGTCGAACATCAGGCACGGACAGCTGGTTCGTGAATGACTTGGTCAAAAACCGGTGAATGAGAAAACATGAGCCAATAAATTCCACATTCCTGTGCCACCTTCAATCAATCATCAGGCATTGACAGCGGTCAAACATCAGGCATTGACAGCCGGATTTGTGAGCAGATCTGCATTCATCGCATCGAGAAATCACAATTTTATTGAGGAACTTATGTAACCTCCTTGCTACCTTAAGACACTTGCTGGAATCCCTAAACGTCCCAAAGAAGGTTTGGTGGAGTTAGCCCAAAAACTGAGGGAGTATTTTTGGGATGGACGGATGAACAGACACTCCTGTTTTGTAGTATATCTATCTATATAGTCTACTTGCCAGCAATGTGAACCCGGAAATGTTGAGTACCCCAAAGTTTTAAGTTAGAAATGTACAGTATGGGTCCCCAGCACTTAGAAACTGCCGGATGCTAACTTGCATATGTTGGGCAATTAGCAAAATTAGCATTAATAGCATTAACCCTATCAAACATAAGCCTGGGACACTGAAATTTCTGTTTCGCTCTATTGCTCCACTTTTATTTACAGGTATTAGAGGTAACAAAGGCAAGTACCATACCAAACTAGAATAATATGACTATGGGTAAATAATATCCTCAAAATTAAAACACAAGTATACCCAAAATTATCAGAGCTGAAAAATATGTGCACTAGTTACACAACATAAGACTTCCATCAAGAAAGAGCGTCTTGCACTTCTACTACTCTGCACTGTTATAAAGCATATCCTCATCATAAAACTCATCCTCATCGTCTTCATCTTCTTCTCCTGACTCTACATTCTTGTCATATTGCTCTTCTTGCTGTGAGTGTGTGAGTGTGTTGCAACATGTACTATCAGAGCCTTTGCGGAAGCAGTAGCTGGTACAGGCCAGGCCTGCAGCTACGCAGCTGCACTTTGCTGTTAAACAGGGCTTTAACCCAGCTTTGCAGCTACAGCTGATAATTTCCAACACGGCAGGAGGAGCAACGGGGCTTGCATCCAGGATGGGCATGATGACTTCCTCTCCCTTCTCGCCTTCCTTCTTATTCCATCCAAACTCTGTTATGTCCACAGCTGGTGGGTCAGGGCAGTCTGCTGCTTTCCAAAGCAGCACCTGTAGATGGGCACGCTGTCCATGGAGGAGAGCGTTGCGCTCTGTAGGAGGCAGTGTCTTCAGTGCTGGGGGGGTTTTGCGCTTTCGGTAGATGTCATATGTGGCGACGTTCAGAGATGCCGACTCCCTCTCGTTGTACAGAGCCAGGAAGAAACCACTCACTGCCTCTGTAATCTGTAAATCAGTAGCTCCCTCCTCTCCGATGAAGTGAAGCAGGTCACCAGGTACTACTCTCATGGCCTTGAGTGCGGACACCTTCCCTTTCCCCGCGGGATAGGAGGTGGTGTCACATCCGGAGAGAGCATGCATAGCCAGGATGGAGCGACACTGCTCACCGAGATTCTCTACTGTCGAATTGATGTTGAGAATAGTGCCATCCCATCTCTCCATCTGCAGGTTACATGTGATACCCACCTTCCAGCACCAATAGACCATGAGTACGAAAACATCAGTGTCGTCGCTGAGAATGCGGACAGTTTCAGCTCCGCGACTGGCTGCATCCAACATGTATGAGATGAGGGAGACGTCAGCCTCGTCATGAGTGACAATACTGTCTGCTTTGCTGACCATCTTGATGTGATCTCCTATGCTGTGTGTGCACAGGAGCTCACCCAGTCTCCGTTTGTTTGTCTTGTTCTTCATCACTTTGTCGCGGCTAGGTAGAGGGGTTGTCAGTGAGAGTCGGTACTCTGTTGAGCTCTCCCCAGCTCTTCTCTGCCTCTCGTGGTCTTTGGCAGAGACTTGCTCATACCGGTCAAAGATGACAAATGTTTCGGTGATGTAGCGATTAAGCCGGCGCCCCATGCTGGCTGCGAGGTCAGCCACAGTGTCTGACGATGGCCACACCACGTGGTAGATGAGCTGCGATGCATCAACGAGTACAACATGTGGTGGGTGGGGATTGGGGGCAAGGATTCCAAGACGCTGGACGATCACAGACTTGTTACCCTTCCTGAGGCATCCATACTCATCGATGATGGATGCAGGGACCGGGCTGAGCTCGTAGTCAAAGAGGGCAGAGAGCTCCATTCTTCTCTTGCTCCCCACCACCAGCAGCCGAGCAAACAACGCCTCAAGGTCACATATGATCTTCGCATTGACCTTCACTCTTTTTTTGGTGAATGTCATTGTCACCACCTTATTTGAGATGGGCGCATGAAATCTCTAAGGAAGTGATGAAGAGAACAGTGTGCTCATGTCCTGTCCGATCTTCAATGCATCTTGCACATTCATCTTTTCATCTGCCACCTGGCCATTTATGATATGGTGGAGGGTCGCGGTCTCTATGGTGAGTGGATGGGAGTTTTCCTGTAGCACTCTCAGGATTTTAGCCCGGTCCTCCGCGTCCAATTCCCGCCGTCCTTTACCCTCTTCTTTGTGTCTGTTGGGCTTCATTGTCTTATCCGGTGCTTCAGCATCGTCGTAAATCTCATCCAATGACTTGGAGAGATAGGAGCAGATGCCGAAAGATTGGATCCACACGGCAACCTGCTCACGGTTGGTGGAGATGCCCTTCATGCCTCCTACTCCCTTCCCTTGCTTGATGCATGCCTGCTCCCCAAACATGTCTCCACTCACTGCAGCTGCACCATCAGAGTGGCGGCACACATGGCTTCCAGCGTAAAGGTCATCCTTGGCAGTAGCAGGAAGGTACTGCATGTCGCGCAGATGCCATGTGATCCATCTTGCGTAGTGGTGATGACCGGCAGCAAAGAAATAGGGCAGCATCTCTTCAAGGCAGTGTTGTTGCAGCATCCAATCACCCTCTCTTTCTGCTCGCCAGAACCTGTGAGCTATTAGGGTAGGGGTGATGAAACAATCCACCCATAGCCGGCCTGTGGGGTGCTCTCTGGCTTTCTCCAGGAATGCCGTTATCTGCTCGTGAGTCCCGTTGATGCCTCTTTCTCATCGTAGACTCGTGCACTTTGACATCAACAGTGGCATGAGCGAACTGTAGATCCTGTGATGACATTCTTGGGTTCTTAGAGACTTCTTTCAGCATCTTGCGGTCTGCTCTCGGGCTGAACATGCTGGGGTGGCCTGGCCTGAACAAGTTGGCAGTTGTTTGGAATCTTCTCCACCTGTAGATGATCTTCCGGACAGTCTTATGATTGATTTCAAATTGTTTGGAGATCTTTTTAAATCCCTTCCCAGACTCGTCGGCATCTATAACCTTCTTTCTGAAGGCCTCAGAGAGCTCTTTTGATCTAGGCATGGTGACGCCGCACACTTCAACAACAAAGAGCAAACCAAACGAAATGTTTTTTTTTTTTGTTTTTTTTTTTTTTAAATTCAAGATCGAGGCATTAAAGAGCGAACGTTAATCACACAGAAAGACAAACCGACACATAAAAAAAAATATAACATCGGGAGCGGGAGACAAGATGGGGAGAGAGGGGGAAGGACACAAACAACATTTGAGAGCAGGGACCGAGAGACATGGAGACATCGAGAGATCTGAGAGAGGGCGAGGGCTTTGGGGGGGGGGGGGCATGGGAAGGGGGCGGTTGGGAGAGGTATAAAACATATGGACACTGCCAAGACTTCCAGGAAAGAAGTTGGAATTTCAAACAAGGTGGATCTGGGGTGAATTAGCGGGGGTAGAAAAGATCAAGGTTTTGGATGGGGGAAGATAAGAGATGGTGGTGAACAGCTGTTTTAAAGACCTGGAGGGAGGAGTGGGATTGAAGGGAGTGAGGGAGTTTGTTCCAGAGGCGGGAGAAAAGAGGAATGAAAGAGGGAAGGTGAGCAGAGAGCCGAGATTTCGGCAGTTTAACCATCAGAGGGTTGCTGGCAGATCTTGTGCGACCTGTAGGAATATTTGGGGGACAGAGCACAGAGAGAGCTGGGGGTGCAAGGCCAGAGAGGAGTCGGTAGAAGACAGAAAGACCACCTACCTGCCTGCGGTGAGTGAGTGAAAGGCCCTCAGAGATAGCTTCATCGCGGGAGATTCCAATAATTCTGAAAGCTTTGGTTTCAACAGCGTGAAGCCGAGCTAGGTGTGAGGCAGGGGAGCCAGCCCATATGGGAGAGCAGTACTCCATCAAGCTTCTGCTGAAAGCCTTGTAGGTGGATAGTAGTTCAGGTGTGCCAAGGAAGGACTTTGCACAACGGAGGATACCCAGTCAGAAGCTGGCTTTGGAGGCCAACTTTTAAATGTGGTTTTCCCAAGAAAGATCATGGCTGATAGTGAGACCAAGGAGTTTGAATGACTGAACTTATTGAAGAGGATTGTGAAGAAAATAGATAGGAGAGTTTGTCAAAAATATATATAGAACCAATCGGACCAAAAAATAGACAAGACCAAAAAAATGGAACTCAGATGGTCCTTTCAGAGACAGATAGTGAGAGTGTGTAATTTGTCAGGATTGAGAGACATATTCCTAAGGTTTGAACAGCACAGGGAGAGGAGATGAAAGGATTCCGTTGAGTGCCACACCTTGGCTAGGATAGTAGAGGAAGTCAGTAAGCCATGTGTGGAGTTGGCCTTGGATGCCATAGGCAGGGAGTTTGTAGAGTAAGGAAGGATGCCAGACTGTATCAAGAGCACGAGTTAGGTCCAGAGAGACGTCCCTGATCTCATGTCTGACATTGAGGGCCTCCATCCATTGATGAGTGTGTCGAAGCAGCATGTCCAAGGAGGAGTGACTTGGCCTGAAACTAATTTGGTGATCCGAGATGAGGTTGTTGGAGAAAAGGAACGCTAATGAGGGGACCATGGGGTACCCTTTTGAAATTGCTAAGATTATTATTATTATTCTGATTCCATGAAAATTTGTTGGCGACCAACAGGTGAAACCGTTCATCGTAGAAATTTGAAAATTTGACCATGTTTGGTATACCACTTGACTTGATGCATATCCTAAGTATGACGTCATAGGTCACGTGACCTGGCGGCCATATTGGATTTATGAAAACCTTTAAAATGCATCTCCACCTTCATTTTTTCAATCGATTGAGTAGAAACTTTGATCACTTATAGTATGTTACTTGATTGAATGCATATCCTAAATATGACGTCATAGGTCACGTGACACGGCGTCCATATTGGATTTCACACAAATCTTTAAAATGTATCTCCATTTTTCGATCGATTGAGTTGAAACTTTGACCACTTATAGTACGCCACGTGATTGGATACATATAATAAATATGACGTCATAGGTCACGTGACACGGCGGCCATGTTGGATTTCTTTAAAACCTTTAAAATGCATCTGTCTACTTTTCGATCGATTGAGATGAAACTTTGACCACTTATAGTACGCCAAGTGATTGGATACATATCATAAATATGACATCAAAGGTCACGTGACATGGCGGCCATGTTGGATTTCTTGCAAACCTTTAAAATGCATCTTTGTCCTTATTTTTTGATCGATTGAGTTTAAACTTTAACCACTTATAGTATGTCACTTGAATGGATGCATATCCTAAATATGGCATATGTCACGTGACATGGCGGCCATATTGGATTTTATAAAAAACCTTTAAAATGCATCCCTGCCTTCATTTTTCGATTGATTGAGTTGAAACTTTGACCACTTATAGTACGTCACGTGTTTGGATACATATCCCAAATATGACGTCATAGGTCATGTGACCTGGCAGCCATAATGAATTGCATGCAAACCTTTAATATGCATCTGTCTTTATTCTTTGATCCATTGAGTTGAAACTTTAACCACTTATAGTATGTCACTTGATTGGATGTATATCCTAAATATGACGTCATAGGTCACATGATATGGCGGCCAAATTGGATTTCATGAAAACATTTAAAATGCATCTCTGTCTTCATTTTTTGATCGATTGAGTTGAAACTTTGACCACGGATAGTATGTCACTTGATCAGATGCATATCCTAAATATGACCTCATAGGTCACGTGACCTGGCGGCCATATTGAATTTCATGCAATCCTTTAAAATGCATCTTCTTCTTCATTTTTCGATCGAATCAGTTCAAACTTCAAACAATCGGATCCGGTCTGCCGTTGTCTATGACTATGGCACGCACTTGTCCAATTAGGATGGAGCGTCTTGGTCCCTGGATCATCACTGCTCGCAGTTTTGGTTTAGTTTGCCGGTTAGGATTCTCTTTAGATGCATCGAGCCTGTGGCTCAAGATCCATATATACCCTACTTAATCCTAATATATGTATATGTATATATATATATATATATATATATATATATATATATATATATATATATATATATATATATATATATACTAGCGGGGTCACCCGTGGGAATCCCACGGGCATGGATGTGTGTGACATTTCAACATATTGAGTTAGATGCTGCACATTCATTTTTACAAAATGGTTACTGGCAAGTCATCAGATCCAGAAATGGTGTAATGAACACAATTTATTTATTTCACATAATATGTGACCCCTCACTCCTCTCCACCTGGCACTCTCCTCTCTCCACCTGACACTCTCCTCTCTCCACCCAGCACTCCTCTCCTCTCCAATCCCTCACATTCCTCTCCTTTCCAATCCCTCACCTCTCCAATCCCTCACACTCCTCTCCTCTCCAATCCCTCACACGCCTCTCCAATCACGCCTCACACTCCTCTCCAATCGCGCCTCACACTCCTCTCCAATCGCGCCTCACACTCCTCTCCAATCGCGCCTCACACTCCTCTCCAATCGTGCCTCACACTCCTCTCCAATCGTGCCTCACACTCCCCTCCAATCACTCCTCTCCAATCGTGCCTCACACTCCTCTCCAATCACGCCTCACACTCCTCTCCAATCGTGCCTCACACTCCTCTCCAATCGCGCCTCACACTCCTCTCCAATCGCGCCTCACTCGCCTCTCCAATCGGCTTTCCCCGTCTCGTTTCTCTCCTTTTTCTCCCGTCTCGTTCTTTTTCTTGCTCCAAATCGGCCCGTCGGAATCGGAAATCGGCCCGTCTCGCCCGTCGGCCCGTCGGAATCGGAAATCGGCCCGTCTTGCTTTTGTGCTTGTGCGTAAATAAATTGTGTTCATGACACCATTTCTGGTGTTGGGCTAGCGGCTAGGGTGCCGGCTTAGGATCCTGGGTTCGAATCTCGGTCGATCGCCGAATTAATGCCAGGGGGGTTGACTCAGCCTGTCATCCTTCCGAGGTCGGCTAATTGAGTACCAGTTCACTGGTAATTCCCTGTTTGTCGTTGAAGGCGGCAAAAAGGGTTGGCGTCAGGAAGGGCATCCGGCCGTAAAACATTGCTTCAAAAAGGGGACAAAAAAACAACAACTACCACGGTCCCCGAAAAGGCCAACCCCCGCTTTGCGGGGAAAAATGGCCTCTAAACGGTGGTTTTTACACCATTTCTGGATCTGATGACTTGCCAGTAACCATTTTGTAAAAATGAATGTGCAGCATCTAACTCAATATGTCGAAATGTCACACACATCCATGCCCGTGGGATTCCCACGGGTGACCCCGCAAGTTTGCATTGACGTTCGTCGATGGACTCGTTCGCCCGTCTCATTCGTTTTCTTGCTGCATCCTGTTCAAGTCTGCGTTCTTCATCGATCGTCTCATTCATTTTGGAAATAGAAGTTTCCACGCAGCGCATGAATTGTCACGATCCTCAAGAGGAATTTGTCTCGTAATCATCAAATGATAAATGGCAAGTAAATTATATTGTGGAAAATTAAAGATTTCAAATAAACCTATTTAAAGTGTATTCGCACATAACTAATTTTAAAAAACGAAGAAATATCTCTCGGTAATTTCCTGAAACATATTTTACTTCCGGCTAATAATGTTGAATTAAATAAAAACGAAGAAATATATGTCGGCATCATTGTTGACGTTTTTGTGACGACTGTCATCAAACGAAAAAGTAATATATCTTAACGGAAAAGCAAAAGCGAATTTTTAATATATATCGACACGTTGCCGTCGGTGTCATGTTGGGCGGTGTATGATACACCATGACGCGATTTTTAAAAATATATCTCTGCATTTTCCCGCGTGTGTGGAATGTTCTCAATTATTGCTGACACCGAGTCCAAAACCATCGATAAAAATGAAATCATATGGTGAGTTAGATTGGAGATAAAGGCGTGAGAGAGACTCAATGGCCTTGAAGTTGAAGTTACAGGCGTTTGAGAATTCATTTCGTTCTATAAACGGCAACTTTCATTGGATTTCCTTCCCGTTTTTTTTCAACCGAGTCGAAAACTATGTTAGCGACTGTGAAAAATGAAATGATATATCGAATTTTTAATATGTATCGACACGTTGCCGTCGGTGTCATGTTAGGCGGTGTATGATACACCATGACGCGATTTTAAAAAATATATCTGCATTTTCCCGCGTGTGTGGAATGTTCTCAATTATTGCTGACACCGACTCTAAAACCATCGATAAAAATGAAATCATATGGTGAGTTAGATTGGAGATAAAGGCGTGAGAGAGACTCAATGGCCTTGAAGTTAGGCAAGATAAAAAAAATGAGTTGGTGATCGTCCTTTTTTCTCAAAAGTTCGGGTAGGGAGGGAGGTTTTTTTTTTTTTTTTTTTTTTTTTTTTCCTACTTTCCATTGAGTTTTGTTGACATGGAAAAATATGAAATAAAGACTCCTTTCTCCTCAAAATGATTTAATTTCTTCATTCATCTCACAGATTTACAGACATTGCCCAAATCTCTATGAAACACAGTGTTTGTGTGATTTTGGATGATGTTGAATGTCCTAGCTGAGCTTGGTAGTGAAAGGGCAAGACACCTGTACATGTATATACACCATGACATCGGAAAAACAGATAAACACCATGCCCTTGGCACCTTGGCACCCAAGTACAAAAAGCATCATCACGGGCAGCATTCATGAGGACACTAAAAACAGTTGGTCGACTATCGGGTTCCATCCTGTGATCCGTGGCCGTGTCTGCAGCCAACACAAATTTGAGAAATGAGCCAAGAGTCTTTGTCACATCAGAAACTTTGCAAGCTGGTGAAACCTTCGTCATGTCGGTTTTACTGGGGCCGGCGAATACTTTGACAAAAGTACCGCGTGTATCGTCAGGCAATGGCTCCCTATCCCCATCATACTTGCCGTCTGAGAACTCTGCATAGAAGTCCGAGATTGTAACATCCAACTCGATATTGCACGCAAACCAGTCCTTCACCGTCTTGGAAGAGCCCTCACGGGCTATTGATGCGATCACAATAGGCATTTCAAGCCGATTCTAGCACGAATCGATACAGATTTCAGCGGGAAAAATCTCACACAATAGCCGCCATGAATGGCTAACGTAAAATGGGTGAAGTTGCCTGAGGCACTTGCGACGCTCTGCGCAGCACGCACTGCGCATGCGGTGCAGACGGCGCCAAATTTGACTGAAAAGATCGTTTTTGAATGATTTTTTTCAAAATAAAAAATAAAAAAAGTTTCGGGTCGGGTGTGTTTCGTAGGGTCGGGCGGGGACGATCACCAACTCATTTTTTTTATCTTGCCTTACAGGCATTTGAGAATTCATTTCGTTCTATAAACGGCAACTTTCATCGGATTTTCTTCTCGTTTTTTTTCAACCGAGTCTAAAACTATGTTAGCGACTGTGAAAAATGAAATGATATATCGAATTTAAAATAGATATCGACACATTGCCATCAGTGTCATGTTGGGCGGTGTATGATACACCATGACGCGATTTTAAAAAATATATCTCTGCATTTTCCCGCGTGTGTGGAATGTTTGTGGAAAATTAAAGATTTCAAATAAACCTATTTAAAGTGTATGCGCACATAACTAATAAAAAAAACGAAGAAATATCTCTCGGTAATTTCCTGAAACATATTTTACTTCCGGCTAATATGTTGAATGAAATAAAAACGAAGAAATATATGTCGGCATCATTGTTGACGTTTTTGTGACGACTATCATCAAACGAAATAGTAATATATCATAACGGAAAAGCAAAAGCGAATTTTTAATATATATCGACACATTGCCGGCGGTGTCATGTTGGGCGGTGTATGATACACCATGACGCGATTTTAAAAAATATATCTCTGCATTTTCCCGCGTGTGTGGATTGTTCTCAATTATTGCTGACACCGAGTCTAAAAGTAAAACCATCGATAAAAATGAAATCATATGGTGAGTTAGATTGGAGATAAAGGCGTGAGAGAGACTCAATGGCCTTGAAGTTACAGGCCTTTGAGAATTCATTTCGTTCTATAAACGGCAACTTTCATCGGATTTTATTCCCGTTTTTTTTCAACCGAGTCTAAAACTATGTTAGCGACTGTGAAAAATGAAATGATTTATCGAATTTGATTTGAAATAAAACTGGGGGAGAGCAAGACACCACGGGCCTACAAAACAGGACTCAAAGCTATGCGAGTTAATAAAATGGTGGATATTTGTTTATAGCCACTCCCAGAATGGGTGGAGCTATGGGTGGAGCTACTCTGCAAACCGAGTAAGCCACACCCCGGACAGACACCCAACAGATAGACAGACAGACAGACAGAATCATCTACGGCTATTATAATATAGATATATATACAGTATATGCAATTATCAGAGGTAACCGGGTTGTTCTAATTGCCCAGTGTTGTTCTAATCCTGTTTGCATTTTGAAGAAATCAAGAAAAAAAAATCCATTTTTTGTGGGGGACTAAAACAATTCCCCACTCCCATTAATGAATGGGGTCAGAGATTTTTAATATCACCTTTCAAATAGCTACAAAGGCTCAGGCTAAAATGCGATTTTAAAAAATATGGAACTTTTTTTTCAAATTTTTAAAATATTGTTTGACTAAAACACTCGTCGGCACTCACCGGTGAACCTCTGAAAGTTTAAAGAAGATCCGTTTGAGTATTTCTGAGAAAAATGGTGACACACAGACACACAAATACACAGACATGCAATTGAAGTGTGGGGAGTGTGAGGTGGAGGAAACCGATTGATGAATACAACACACAGAAAACAGGAGATGAAAGTACAAATGATCTGAGAACAACGCAACTTCACAACTTAACCCATGAATCGAGATCCTTCACCGAAACGAATGTGGATACTTCGAGTCGTGGGAGGACCCCGTTCCACAATCTGAAAGCAGAATTATGGACAGAGCAATCAACGACACACAGGCAACTCTGTAATAGTATAGATTTATGTAAAAGTACATTGATGTCTACTAATGTCTTGGTCCTTCCTGTATGTGATATATGTGCAAGCTCCTCCATCACCATGCCTTTGGTCAATGCATAAAAATCAATGCCGACAGAAGATTTTTCTGGTAGGGTGTCATCTGCTAGGGTGGGGAGAAAGTTCCATTGAAACCTTTATACAGTACAGGAAAGAGGGGTCAGGGGTCACAATTTCCACCATATTTGCTCACGTAATAAATAAATAGCTTCAGAGATCAGAAAAAAATCATCCTTGTGTTGCAATCCATAATTGTAACCACGGTGTGAAGTAGTACTGCATTGATTATTATTTGTCAGATGAAGGCCAGGAGAGCAACAGGTGTGGTTCATTTTCTTAAACTCATGGTGACTCATAGGTGCTCATCAGTCTTTACATGTGTGTTTCCTTCAACAACTTTCTACCCCCGCTAATTTCACCCCAATTCCACTTTTTTGAAATACCAACTTCTGTCCTGGAAGTCCTTGGTGTCCTTGTGTTTTATACTTCTCCCTCCCCCCCCCCCCCCCCCCCTTCTCACACCTCCTCCCCCCAAGCCCTCTCCCTTCCACACATCTCCCTGCTCTCAAATGTTGTGTTTGTGTGCTTCCCCTTCTCTCCCCATCTTGTTTTCCGCTCCCTCTTTTTATATATTTTGTTTGTCTGGTTGATTTGTTTGTGAAGTAAATGTTAGCTCTTTCACGAGCCTCGATTCAGTATACAAAAAAAACAAAAACATGTACAAAACTATTTGTGTATAATTGTAGCGTGAGTGAAGAAATTCTGCTGGGATCGAGCTCGGAATGTGGCGAAGGAAGGTGGACGGTTCGAATTTGGTTTATACAGGCAAAGGAATATAGGGATATCAGGAGGTGGAGTCGGTTTTAGAACAACTGCCACACCACCATTGGATGAAATTGTTTGTAGTGCAGAAAAAACCGAGCTGGCTCATTAATGACCCTCGGGATGGGGATAATCTGAATCAAGTGATGCCAGTCTACTCATCACGGTGGTCTCCTATACAGGAGGTCGTTCTTAATGGCTATGCAGGCCTCATCCTTCTCCTGAACTTTAGAACTATGAAAGGAATTCAAAAACAGAATTACGAAGCAACTGCGTCACAATGCCGATGGAAGCTCTACAGAAATACAAGGAACGCCATTGCGCTCAATATGGAGGGCACGCGAAGGAACACGGGCGGAGTGAAATTGTTTGAGCGCGGAGTGTGCCGCGTGTGTTTGGGGCCTGCCTGCTTGTTCTCCATCCAGCGATTTCCTCTGCCCCCACCCGCCTCCTGCGCGCCAAGTCTGCTGGCAAGCGGAGCGGCGCGCCAGACGTGTGCTCACTGCAGGGCACACGTCCCACTGCACGGACCCAACGTTTTAACCCCTTTCAACGCGGCCCAGCATTTCAACCCCTTCAGGCACATCTTGGCCCGTCGGCCTAGCAGCGTGTTAATCCATCCGAGCACAACTCGGCCTTTGGAGAGCCTGATACATGAAACCTTTTTAGCCAGGAAAAACAAACCTCTGCGACCTTTTTGAATAGACACGTCATTACCAAACTCAACCTGTTTTGTACTGATTTATCGATGTATAGGCCTACTCTATAGGCCTACACGAGGCCTACTCTTACTGTGCATGACTTACACCTATCCATCACAAACAAGATGGCGTAATTACGGAGCAACAGCAAACAGTTGCTTGAACAACTGTGGTCCTGCCATCATGAGTGACAGTCATGACTGGCACCCATCTTTAAAATGGCTAGGATACACTTTTTAGGAAACTCGAAGAAAATACCTGTCGACGTTCGACTTTTGATTTGTAGATTCATAGAAGTTCTCCAGAAGCTCTGTTCTTGAATTCAAGCCACAAGTCGCCGTCAACAACAAACCAAGTCGAGTTATTGGAAGAGGTTAGTAAAATCACCAGGTATAAAGAAGGTAGAAGAAAAGAAGTTGGAGACGATCAAAAATTTGGTGAGAATGGCTCAGTCGGTACCCCGTGTAATGAACCGCAGATCTCGGCCGCAGGTACAGCATAATGGCTTACAGGTGTCTTGCCCTCCACCCAGAATCCGAAACATGGAGAGACGACTGGCAAATATATGAGAAAACATCACCGAGTTACGATAGCTTAACTTCCATGGACAACAACTCATGTCGTGCGATCGGCGGGGATCGGCAGGGACGGTGGTCCTTGCCAATGGTAGGTACATACTCTGGGCTGGGGGTTTGCAAAGAAAACTGAAATCGATTTCCTCCTGTGAATTCCTTAGAGTTGGAGGGGGTTGGGGGGAGTATAATTAAACTCCTCAAATAATTGTCCATTTTTACTCTCATTTCAGAGAGTGGAGTCATCAGTAAAAAATAACTAGCCAGCAATCTCCTCGATCACTCCCTGTCATTCATCTTTGTCTTGCCAACACCTCTCTCTCCCTCCCTCTCTCTTTGTCATTCCTCGATGTTTAAATGGGCTGGC
>NC_136273.1:41889713-41979713 GCF_964187855.1 Myxine glutinosa | reverse complement strand
TCGAAGGTACCGTAAAAACTGCTGAACCGATCTCAACGATATTTTGGGTGGATAATCCTGGGATCTCCAGGAGTAAAATAGGCTATTTAGTTTTCCCAATTTCAGCTTTAGTCTCCAGCATTCTCAGGTTTGGACTCACACATAACATTCGCGTTCGCATAACGTTCAATGGTCTCATTGTGACGACTAGCAACGGTACCCGCCCTATGGGCGGGGCTTCAATTGGGAGGCCCAAATGAAAAGGCTAAATATCAGAAATTGAAGGCTTTTTTTCTTTCAAACGATTTATATAAACATCCGTTAAATATTGATCGGTGCAGCCGTTTGTGCGGCACCCGGGAAAATAACGTCATGCGGGAGCAAGTATCAGCAGGATGTGGCAGTGTGGGAGTCCACGTTTGCACCGATCGCTGCACCGTGTGCCGCACAAACGTTTGCACCGATCGCTGCACCGTGTGCCGCACAAACGGCTGCACCGATCGCTGCACAGCTGCATAGATCGGATGTGGCATGAACGAGGATCTGCACTTCGGCATGAAGGAGGATCAGATCTAACAGATCGCTGTCTCCATCGATCTTGCCAAGGCCGTAGCACCTATCGGCTCAAAATACTTTTAACTGTTGATTTGGTACAGTTACACGTTTCGGGAATTTGGTACACGTATCGGGAGTACATACGACATAGCGATTGTGAACACGATTATCGATCACGATTCACGATCACGATCATCACGATCATAGTGTATCGATCACGATTTGAAACACGATGGAATAATATTTACCGATATGAACAGTGATGTGGCTTTTATTGAAATTCTAAAGATAGTTTAGATTTTGATGATTTGCGTGTGATTTGATTCAACGGATGTTGATATGAATCGTTTAAAATAAAAACAGCCTTCAATTTCTGATATTTTACCTTTTCATTTGGGCCTCCCAATTGAAGCCCCGCCCATAGGGCGGGTACCGTTGCTAGTTATAAATTAATTAATCGATTAAATATACGATTCATGTATAAATGAACCATCAAATATATAAACTAGAACTGCACTCGTAGATAGCATACCTCCACCTGGTGAACACTTTGTTTTGTATCCCACTGATAGGCTGAAAATGGCGATTTTAGAAATTTGACCTCCAGATGACCTTTGACCTCAAAATCAATAGGCTTCTCAGTTGTGACGACCTCTTCAACTTGGTGAAGTTTCATGACGATCGGTTTAGAATTGTGACCTGTAGGCGAGTAACAAACAGATGAAAAATCACTCATAGAGTGACACCTGGCAAAACAGAACAAAGTAGCATGGCACTCAGTCGAGCATCCTTTTGATCGCAAAAATAGTTAGTGGTTGGTTTCAGTGAGCTAATATGCAAATCCTATTCAGATTTCAAGTGAATCGGATGAAAATTGAGGATTTTAGAAATTTGATATTGTTGTTGACCTTTGGCCAATGTTGACCTTTTGGCCAATGCTGATCTCAAAAATAGTTGGTGGTTGAATTCAGTTAGCTGAAATGAAAAGCCTATTCAAATTTCAAGTCAATTGGATGAAAATTGAGGATTTTAGAAATTTGAAGAAAAGTGGTTGACCTTTGGCCTACGTTGACCTATTGACCTTTTGACCTCAAAATATATAGGATTTTGTTGGACCACAAACTCTACCATTTGGTGACGTTTCGTGAAGATCGGTTTAAAATTGTGACCTGCAGGCAAGTATAAGTGAGCAGACAGACAAACACACAAACACACACACAAACCGGAGTGATCAACATCCTTGCAAAAAAAATATATATATATTTTTTGCTAAGTAACAAACACACACACACAAACCGGAGTGATCAACATCCTTCCAAAAAAAAAAAAAAAAAATTTTGCCAAGCAACAAACGCACCAAGCCAACATACTTCAAAAATATTCAATTCTGCAAGTAATAAAACAACCATCAAATGTTTCGATTTTAAAATTAAATGCAATCTACCTTGACCCAAAAAGAGAAAGTACTGTTATGGAAGCTTACCAAACACCCATGTGAAGTACTGTGTACACATTGACGTGATAATTTAAATGGTTGCTCCTTAATTTCTGAAAATGGCTGCTGAAAGAAATTGCTTGTTGTGCAGCTATACCCAAAACCCAGAAACCCAGACTATACCCAGAAAGCAACCATGCACACTCTCAAACTTCTTGATACCCACAGTCAGGGCAAGGATTTTTTTTATTTGTTCACAGTGCCGAAAAAAGCTCGCTAAGCCTTCGACAAGGACACAATGGCATCCCTATTACGTGCACCAACTAATACTAGCAGACGGGACACCCGGCTTAATTCCCCCTCCGAGGAACAACGCACACATGGATGAAACGCCCTGCATACGGAACTCCAGGATGACAGTTTATAGCTGGGTCAGGATTCGAACCTCAGGATAGACGGCTTAGAGTAGAGTGTACAAACCTCGAGGCCAGTGGTTCTTAACCTTTTTAAAGGCGCCGAACCCAAACGAAACCCACCGAACACTCGCGGAACCCCTCAAATTTGACCAAAAAATTAAGAATTGCATCTTAATGTGTTTTCTGTTCTTTTTTTCGGGAGGCGATCTGGGAAATGCATGGTTTTGTTTTGGCAAGGGCCACCCTCAAATCATTTTCGCATGCAAGCCTGCTCCTTTTCTTTGTTTTAATGTCCACCAGTTTCGAAAACGCATGCTCGCAGAGATACGTTGTAACGAACGGCGTGAGGATCTCAAGGGCAATTTTAGCGATGTGAGGATACCCTTCCATTTGGCGGCACCAAAACGTTGAGAGCGTTGTTGTGCCGAAGAGTTGTTGTTGAGTCTGGCTCTGCAGAAGTTCGATGAGGTCGTTGAGGTATTGGTCGTTGACATCTGCCGTTGCAACGTCGAAAGTAAACAGCTGCCGCACCCATGCTGGGTATTGCTCTTGGTCGGGGAAGTAGCCGTCGAATGACTTTCCCAGCTCATCCAAGTGCGTGGCAATCACTTGCTTCAGCTCCCACGGTACAGCAGTGCCTCCAACTTCAGACTCATCTTCGATCCCGCTCACGCACTCGTCCAGTAGCGAAAAGTTCGCGAAGTTGTCATTCTCTGTCCGCCACCTCCACAACAGTAACTTCTTTCGGAAAGCGCTCAGCTTTTCTTCAGATTCGATGACATTCACTCCACCGCCCTGCATCTGGCAATTGAGATGATTGAGTGCGTCGAAGATGTCAGCCAAGTACGCCAAGGCGAGGATGAACTCTGACTCTTGGAAGTGCGTTGCTTAGCAATGCTGGTGTTCTCGTAAAAACAGGGCTAATTCTACACGGAAGGCAAAAACACGGCTCCCTACCTTCCCTCGTGATAACCATCGAACGTTAGAGTGGTAGAGAAGGACTTCGAATTCAGAGCCGATTTCATTGCACAGCTCTTTGAAGATGCGATGATTCAGAGCACGGCTTCGCACGTAATTCACAGTTTCAACGACGATTTTCAGAACATTGGCCAGTTTTGGATGGAGGGTTTTTGATGCCAGCACGTGTCTGTGTAGGACGCAGTGCGTGACGATGATGTGTGGTGCATCGGCCTTCACCAGCGCTCCAAAACTGGAGTTGCATCCCAGCATGGCTGGAGCTCCATCCGAGCAAACTGCAGACACCATGTTCCACAAGAGGCCGTTGCTTCTGAAGAAGTCGTCCACAAGCTTCTTCACGTCAGCTGCCTTCGTCGTTGTTGCGAGAGGCTTGCAGAACAGAAAGTCTTCCTTGATCTCGTCTCCTTTGACATAACGCACAAATAAGATGAGCTGGCTCAAATTCGAAACGTCGGTGGTCTCGTCGAGTTGAAGGCTGAATTTCGTCGGGCTCGTGACCAAATCTGCAACTACCTGGGCGAGGATGTCGGCGCTCATGTCGTCGATTCTGCATCTGATGGTGTCCTTTGAGAGTGGAACGAGAGACAACTTGTTTTCAGCAGCTTTTCCCAGCATGATGTTGACCATCTTCAACGCGGCCGGTTTGATGAGTGTCTCGCCAACAGTGTGTGGTTTGCCCTGCTTTGCGATCAGGTACAGAACTTCATACGACGCGGTGAGGATCAGTTTGTCAATTGGAACAAAGCCGAGAGTGGACAAGGTAGCACTTGCGTCGAATCGGACTCTCTTCAATTTGAATTCATCCAGCGTTGCGTCTTTGTACTGCCCCTCGCCATGCAGTTTTTTGAAGTGTTCCCGCAGTTTTGCTGGTGCTAGGCTGGAATTGCTTGACATTGTCAACTTGACATTGCAAAGCATGCATTGAGGACGCTGACTTCCGTCCCGTTCCGTCAAACACGTGAACCCGTACCGCACGTAATCCTCCGACCACTTCCTTTTTTGCTTGTCACACTGCAAAAAAAAAAAAAAAGTAACAAACTGATCTTCATTGAGTTCGGGCAAATAATTATGTGACAAAAATTAAAAAAGGAACATGCTTAAATACAATCAGTACCCCTCTGAAAACTGAGAAATTTTAACGAAAAAAACATAACTTATAGTTATGATGACGGGATTTATTATCTACTCAACTCTATGTTTATACCTCAAATCCCATTATAAAATTACATAGAAAACTGCAAATTGTTAGTTTTGAATTGCGACCAAAGGAGTTATATCACCTCCACCTAGTTTTCTGAGTAATTCAATCATATTTTATAATCACCATCCACTTTTGACTTTAATATAACTCTGAACCCACCCTGCATATCCACAAACATTTCCAACTTACTTTTCAATTAATCAGTAACTCCAAAGTAAGGCGCGACCAATGACGCACGGCACACGGCAAGCTAATCGAGGCTATTCACTGGAATTTCTGAACACCTGCAAAGTCCAAAATCCAGTAAGTAAGTAAGCAAGTAAGCACCATCAACAGAATAATTAGCAAGTTGCTCATTGATTCAACTTACCGCAGTCAGTGTGAAACAACTTATCTTAAACACAGACCAGAGAAACCATGAATGGGATGGGAATACAATTACAAATAACATGCCCATTCGTTCGTAACATACATAGCAAAATAATAATAATATAAATAATAAGCGTAATGACACTTAGATTCAAAATCGATACAAAACTTTTAAAATGTATATAAAATTGCATTGCGTTTCGGAGGGCTTCCGCCGAACCCCTGAGAACCTGGGGGTTCGGTCGAACCCAGGTTAAGAACCACGGCTCTAGGCCATCCTGTCAGCTCATTTCATTTGACATGCATATGGAATGAAGCCTAAAATTGCTAAACACCTGCCATATGGCTTACAACGCGTTATGTGCACTAAAGAAAAGGAATTATGGTTTCTGAATGACCAGAATTGTTGATGCAATCCATCCATACTAGCTTTCTAACACTACCCACTCCAAAATGTATAAACGATATTTACTCTTTTTCAACCAAATCAAATTACATGGTATTAATGGAATATTTACCCCAATCAGTTTGGTGCGAACCAACTCTTCTGTTTTTAAGGTTGATTTTCTTTGATCCAATATGGCTGCCAGACCACATGACCGATGGCGTCAAATTTATCAAACCATATTTTCCATGTGTAGTTGATCAATTTGTTAAAGTTTTGCATTGGTCAGTTAAGCGGTTTCAGAGATGATTTTCAAAGATTTTTGCTTAGATACAATATGGCTGACAGACCACGTTACTGATGACATCATAAATTTACATTCTCCAATATTGTTGCGTAGATCACACAATAAATTTCAAACTGATCGGACTAAGGGTTGTACTTGTTGAATTATGACATCATAATGAAGGCACCGATGACATCATCATTAACATATCTTATTCCCCATGCGGAGTTGTTTACAATGAGCCACGTTTCACATATTTTCCATGGAGCAGTTTCGGGCATATGGAGGTGTAACGCTTTTCCAAGATGGTGTCCGTGACATGTGACATTTGACATCATAATTATCACAAAAAAAAAAATCTACATTAGACTATAGTGACAATTTCGTGTCAATCGGAGCAATGGTTGCTGAGAAAATGAATTTTTAAAAATGCAGACACTCACGGTATGTATGACATACGTACGTACACAAGCGATCGCTTAACCCTGATTTTCGCTTCGTGAGCGCAGGGTGAAATAATTTAACCATCGATGGAACTCCTTACTCTCCTTCAGACATTTACAGGATGCAGCTTCATCACAATATCGATACCTGCTCAATATGGCCATGTACACCTTGTCTCCATTTCAAATAGTACTCAAAATGGGGACTACGTTCATTCTGGGTCGTAACCTTCCCTGAGTGGTATTACATTTCTTGTGTGACTTGGCCCTTTTGATACATTATCCCTCAAAGGTTGGACTATTTTGCCGAAATTGCAAATCACTTTAATAACTAGAGTTCATAGAACACCTTACCCCGTGCTGTCTTGCGAAACAAGGACATGGGCAGGGTCTACGGCGACAAATTTGATTGGTTGTGGTGACGTAAAAATGCCCTAATATTTTGTCCAATTCCTGCTAAATGGAAGGTTTTTGAAAGTGCCATCAAGACGATTTGTGTCCTGTAGAGTTCAAGTTCATAATTTAATTAAAATAAAATTAAAATTTAAAGGTTGGAGAAAAAAGAAATCCAGAAGTTTACCACTGTTGATGCAGCATTTTTTACACCACCTTATTTAACATTTTACATTACAACTATCAGTATGAAATGGGGCAGTATGAAAAGGAATCCACGCAGACAAGCAAGTAGCACAATGGAGCAAAAGAGAATATCTTCACGGTGGGTTGTACCCCCCAACACAAGCCGAGGGCCAAATCTTCCCCATTTTTCTCTGCTGCCCGGATTTGTCAGGGCAGCATGGTCACGGTCAGAGTGCCAATCGGTCCCTATGGACCGGCCCTTTCCCTCTTGTCGGTATCTCCTTTCTCTCTCTCTCTCTCTCTCTCTCTCTCTCTCTCTCTCTCTCTCTCTCTCTCTCTCTCTCTCTTTCTTTCCCTCTCTTTCTCTCTCTCTCTCTCCCTGCCCCTCCCTCTAACTCTGTTGTGGCCCTGACTTTGTGAAGGCGGGGGTACACCATACTGGATGTGGGGGATCTCTGGGTCACTCTTGCGAGGTCGATAGGCTGTCTCTGTGCCTCGCGCCTGTTTGAGAGAACTGTCTGGGGCAATACAACAACAACAACATGTTACATTAGTTAATCGTGCCTGTTGTTTGTGTGCTTCATTACGTCATTAAAAACATTAAGTTTCATGTTTGAAATGATTTTCAATTTTGTTTGACTTACAGGCAGGCAAACAGTAAACAATATTAGCTCACTCCTCTCTGCGCATGTGCGATCAGGACGAATTCAGCGCCAATGTACTGCTAAACTATGGGTTTGATTTCTGATTGATGTTCCGATTCATGTTCAAAATATAACATTCAATTTTAGTTAAGTTGTTCCTCAGTCATAAACTGACGTTCGTCGACAGAAACACTGACAGAGACAGGCAGATAAGGTGAAGCAATAATTGCTTAACCACACTTTTCGCTTTGCGCACGCGGGTAAGACATGAAATGGCTATGCAAGAACAATGTAACAGAAAGTAGCAGGTCGCTATAGACAAGGGCCCCAAACAAACAAATAAACAGGCAAAAGACAGAGAAGGAGGCAGTATGAAAAGGAATCCACGCAGACAAGCAAGTAGCACAATGGAGCAAAGGAGAATATGTTGAAGGGCAGACAATCAGATGGGACAGCTGACGAACTGCGTAACTGCAGAAATAGAAAGCTATAGTTGGGCAGAAGGGAAAGGTCAGTGGGAGTAGAAAAGATAACGGGTATGTATGGGAGACAATGTGAGATGGTGGTGCGTCACCACCTCAAAGGTCTAATAACCACATGTGGGAGAAAAGGAACACAGAGGGAGTTGAAATGAGCAAAAAGGCTAGGTTTGGGAAGGAAAAAAGGTATGGAATGCTGGATGAGGACATGATAATGGGCTGAGGGCAGATGGGGGCAAGATCAGAGTTAAGGTGGTGGAAGGATCTCAAAACCACCAACCTTTCAATGGTGGTAGAGTCCCTGTGCTTCATATACACCTGCAAGAGGTACTGATTATAGCCTGAGAGACTCTGCCTCCAGGAGCGCAAGATGAGATGCGTCACCACCAGACCATGGATGGGAGCTGACTCCATGGAACTGCAGATTTCACAGCATGTTCAACTGATTGCTAATTGAATCAGTAAATGATCAAAACGTTTTGTTTCAATAATTGCACTTTTGAATTCAAATGACTACAACAACAACAACAACAACAACAACAAAAATAACTTCCTGACAGATTAACTCAATATTTTCTGCTTTGAGATAAAAATAAAAGCCAAGTACCGTACTCTTTTGGACTTATGCGTCACCATTGCCATCAATGATTCTACTTTCAGCATCCAAAATCTTTCTCTGATCAAGATGCTAGTGATTCTCGCAACAGCTGTCGAACCAGGCCAGGAAGTAGAGGTCCTTGGCTCACGAGCCTTCTGCACTTCAGGTTCTATAAAAGTGTAGAGGTTTTACCACTGACGTCACTGTCACATGGCTAACTTTAGCTCACCATTTCGCCAGGCACTTGTGGAAGTGGTTGAATGCAGCACCATCCCTGGAGTTGTGCCTGTGGTTGCAATAATAGAGATGCGCACTCTCCCATGTTTCTCGGGATGGTCCCAATTGTAGAATCGTCAAATGTTCTGCTATTACCCAGTATCTCTGCCAATTTAGGCCTCCCTATTTGGCATTCGATGGCCAGGTTATGTTAACTCTTTCATTCAGGTCCGCAGCCCAAGTGACTAACTCTAACTCCAGTCGCCAACAATGTTTCATTTCAATTAGACCTTGCTATGTGGGTTGTCTGTCGTTTAGCTGACAGCCGTTGATGCATGGTGCATATGTACATGTGTGTCCAGAACAGAATTAGGTGGGGTTTGAATGTTCGGATCAAGCCCCCTCCCAACTCCCACTTAATACAGAAACAGGATTTGTTTATCTTCTTTTCCAAAATTAGCAATGACTCACTGAGCTTATTTTAAGATGGACCATTCTAATCATGGTGGTATCAGGGTTAACAATAAACTTTGTGATCTTGCATTGCGTGATTAGTTCAGCATAGCTGTGTATCATTCTGCATCGAAAAGCTCTTTCTAACCACTGACTGACTGTTCATTGAATTCATTTTCAGTATGTTCCGGGTGCCGTGGAGAGCTGAAATTTGGCGTGCCGATAGACATCGAAGCTGGTACAAAGGGAAAAATCACAGAACCGTTGGAAAGAATCCATAAATCAAAATTTACATTAAAAAAAAACCATAAACGCATACGTAACAAATAAAATGAAAAGAAAACCTCAATAAATACCTAGCATTTGAACATTGTAATTTATATAACTGTAAACTGTGAAATCAAAGTCTCAATGAAAAATTTTCCGTGAAAAACCGTAAACGCGTCCGAAAATAAATAAATAAATAAATAAACCTATATTTATATCTCGCAGCAGGTTGGTGATGCTTGCCTATAATCACAAAGCTTCTATTTATTATGTACCTATGTACGAAGCACGGTTTGTTATTGCTTACAATGTGTAAGCATACCATACTAGTCATTAAATATACCATCCCATGGATGTGGTCCAAATTCTTTTTGGCCTAGTGGTTTTATGCAGCTTGCAGAGACAAAAAAAGACCCTGATGATTTAGCCAGAATTCTGAGACTGATAATCTCCGTAGCCTGGCACATCAATCTGTGACTTTGTCTGCCATGACAAAGAATGGATTCGAATCATGCTGGCTTGCAACATTTTTCTTTCGAATGGAGTCTGCCGTTGCATCACTGACTTCATTCTGGACAGTTTTCGATGGCTATAATGTGTGCACTCCTCTTTCTTAATTCCAGGTGTTCTCTCATCTGCCCAACATCTCCAGAATTGCACAGAAAGTTTCCTTTGCTTGAAGCTGTATTTTTGACGTCATCGCTGTGGCCAGGAAGTGAATGATTCTGTTTGCAACACCAGGCAGCTGCTTCCATGATGAAGATTTTCTTCTGATAAACGTTTTTATTTCCCTGACGTTTAGATATGACGGGGATCTTTTGGGACCCTCTTGATGTTGCTATAGAGCATAGAGTATCAAGTCCAACTGAATGGGGTCTTTAAGATGCTGATGGTTCCGGTGGGTTTCCAATGGGTCATCCTTTCCGAATGCTTTTACAAGATATCCAAAAGCGTTTGTGACAAACACTTAGGCATGTTTTCATTTGTATTTGGTAGATGAAGATAGGACGGAGCAGTTACGTACAAAGGCCCCATGAACATCTGACGTTACACCAACCAATCATATTTTTCAGATCGAGCTCTTTTTTTTTTGAGCTTTAGCATCCAATATCTAGCTCTTTTTTGAGCTTGAACAGCCAAGAGCCAGCTCTTTTTTGAATCTAGCACTCCCTATGCATAAAAAAAGTGATGAAACACAAGTACTTCCTTTTTGTTTAATTATCAATATACTAGGGGAAAAGCCCGTCAAATGACGAGTACACAAAACTCAACACAACACAGAGGATTACAATGAATACAAAGTTATGGATTACGTCCATTGAATTATTTGCATTTAAAAATACAATCTAAGAAATGAGTCTTTCCCTGGGGAGGAGTAGCGGTGTAGGGAGCAATTTCTCAACAGATTTGTCAAAACATTGCATATTTGAATGGGAGCATCTTAACTTTAGCATGCTCCCCCCTCCCCCAGCAGGAGGGTTAGGCGATCTTTAGCATTCCCACATCCCCTCCCATAATATAGGTGAAGAGCCATGCACATATTGCCCGAAGACTCCCTTTTGAGCCATGTTCTACCTGCGAGGACCCAAGCTCTGTCAAGTGCAGTAATGTGCCGAATAAAACAGCTTTGTGGGCAGCTTTGGTGGGGAGATGGGGAGCCACCCATGGCTTGATGGGTTTTGCATACTCTAACCTGCTGAGGAGGACATGCATGTATGCACAGGGAGGGGGCCCTGAGATTTGGCAGACCCGAGTGGGAGGGGACATGAGATTTGGCAGACCCGAGTAGAAGGAGGACTTGAGAAAGATGAGGACCGGTGGCGATGATGCTTGCATGCACACACACACACACACACACACACACACACACACACACACACACACACATGCATGGGCCGTGATTTACATGTACACATGCACGGTTATGGTTTATACACGTTTGGCTTTGGTTTTGCTTTTGTTTTTGTTTTTGCTTTGGCATGTTTTGTTTTGTGTGACATCATATACTGTGCTGTATTGTATGCATAAAAATTATTTTAATGGGTTAAATAATGTATACATATTGTGTGCATGTTGTATTATATACACACATGTTATATGTGACAAGTTGTACAGTGGCATGTTGCGAAGAGATATGATCATGCACCAAAGCAAGAAGCTGAGAAAGTTATAACTGTCCCACCACCATCAAAGACAATACTCCAGAGAAGAAAACTACAAACGGAAACCCGGAGTGTTGAGGAGCAGGAGATAATCCTCCAATGCAAGATGTATTCCATACATGAGGCATGGGGGAGTAAAGGTAAGGGTGAATGGTTCAGGAACCAGCTGAAAAAAACGAAACTGGCCACTAGGGCGGAGTCCGCCTTGATAAATTTGAGGACTTTTCAAAAAGTAAATGATATATAGATAAAGATAGAAGAGATTACATCTAGGGCAAGACAACAAGTGGCAAGAGAGATTAGAGTGAGGAGAGCTAAGATCTTGCTTGAAGGTGAAGACAGAGATGGCAGGAATTTGGCCGAGATGGCACAAGAGGAAGTTTTGGCTGTGCAACGAGACAAGGGACCAAACCCCGACAAAGAGCCGGACCAAAGACGATGAATCAAGAGTGTGGTTAAAGGAAGGAATGACGGTATCCCCTGAAACAGGGGCAAGACCGTTTCAGAGACAAAGACCAGTTGACTCGGGCACACACAAAGGGGAAAATAATGGAAAAGGCAGATGGTGATGGACAGAAAGACAAAGGAGAGCAGCAGAATGAGGGAGAGGGGGATGGTGAAATGATGAAAAGCAGCATAGACTGGAAGAAGAGTTCGTCAACAAAATAGAAGAGATGAAATTGATAAAACTCAGAGAAAGACCAAAACTTTATCGCATAGAAAACAAAAAAGTAATAGTATTTTTTTCAGCTTTTTTTGTTTTGTTCCACTGCAAACCAAAGAAATACATATGTGGACACCAAAATTTTTTTTAAATTCCAACCATTTTCAGGAATAAATGGTGCATTAACTAAGGCACCCATTGGTATACAAGAGATTGTATCTTCTAGCATATAAAGTGCAGATAGTGCAACCTTTAAAACCGAGAACTTCCCCGGTGGATGGATTGAATGTGGTGGGGCAGTCAGCTTGTGCCTATGTGATTGATGCCTTCAGACGTCTTCTTGTGGGGTTATATCAAGGATTCTTTTTCAAACCTCTGTTGTTGACATTGAAACACTCTGTGCTCAGATATCCAATTGCATCAGCAGTGTGACATGGGATATATTGGCCAACACGTGGATTGAAGAGGATTATCGCTTGGATGTGCTATGGGCTATTAAAGATGCACATGTTGAGGTGGACTGAAGAACACAATAAACTAACAAATGATATAAAAAAACACAAACAAATGATGCAACAAAATACAACAAACAACATTATTGTATCTCTTTTGGTTTGGTTGTAATAATGATTTTAAACCAGAACAAGACCTTGTGGACAGTCTATTTCTTTCCTTCGCTGAAAATTATCTTCTATAATATCTGTGGTAATCAAATCGAATTTTTGAATAAATCAACAAGTTATTAAACTCATTTTTCTCTCTTCCTTTCTATAAGTGCCATGTGCAAACAACAACTCAAGACATTCCTTATTGAACCTCCCAGTTTTGAGCTCTTCAACCAATGCACGAATAAGAGGCTTCCTTTTTTTATTCTATCTCTTCTATCACCCTGCCACCCTCGTCTGCCAGACCTCACCCGTGTTAATTCTTCTTGTGGGGCTTTCTTAAGCAACTCAACCAGCAAACATTCACGACTTGAAAGAGTAGATTCAAACAGCTTTTGGAGAAATCAAACAGCTTTTGCTCGGAATGCAACAGAAAATGGTCTTGGAGTATTGCAAAAGGATTCACACACTGCTTGAAAATGATGGAAACCACATCAAAATTCACAACTAATTCCGTACACTTCTGTATTCAATAAAAAATTTACCACAAAAAGTTGAAACATGAACAGTACCTATATCCTGCAAATATTTAGTTTGCTTTCCTTTCTTAGCAACAGAATTATAGGGGTTCAAAACGGGGAACAGATATATGGCCCACCCTGATTTTTATAAATTTTGATTTTAATTATATTTCATTATTACCTCCACCACTGAAGGTGGGCAGTGGTTGTTTTCAACCTGTCTGTGTGTTTGTCTGTCTGTGAACAGGATATCTCAAAAGGTCGTGGACGGATTTAGACAAAATTTGGTGGAGATTGGGGGTGTGACCTGGATGAAATTTGTTTGATTTTGGTGAAGATCCAGATCAGGATCAGATAATTTGTAAAAGTGATTATTCACCAGTGAGTGACAAGGCTAAAACTATATATATATATATATATATATATATATATATATATATATATATATATATATATATATATATATATATATATATATATATATATATATATATATATTGTTGCGAATATGGAATTTGACCTCCATATCCGCTTGTAAATATTCCCCTATCTTCTCCGATACTCCCCAACTCTCCCCTTACCCCATTCCCTAGTCCCATTGTCTGTAAACAACACCCATTAGAGCCGATCTTCCCCTTCATTCCCCCATTAAATGTCGTGCCCAGGTCCCCCGCACCACACGTAGACAATTATAGGACATCTTGCTAGTTATTCTTAATCTATGTCAGTTAAGGACTTGTTTCCATTAATTATGACTCTTCGTTGCACCAGAATGTGATGATATGGCACCAGTAGGAGTTTAGGACCTTCCCATACCTCCCCGCATCTCTTCCCATCATCTCAAGCTCCAACAACAACCACAACAACAGCGGCTTTGCGTCCTCACTCCGGCTCGGTTGGCCGCCATTGAACATGTGCTCGACGGGGTTACCCAGAAGGGGGCTCCCTGTCGGCCCCTCGTCAAGGGCGGAGCCGGTAACCCCCGCACCCAATGAGAAGCCATGGGCCGATGCCATATGGGGCGGAGCTAACGAGCAAGGGCGTGACTCCCCGCCGGATATACGCGGCCCCGCGCCGGACGTGACGTCAGATGCGCCCCGAGCTTGGAAGGACAAGACGCCACCCTCCCGAGCGCTGAGCGACCTCCCCGGCATCTCCACCAAAGTCGCGACCCACGAGCGCTGAGCGACCTCCCCGCATCTGCTGGACACCACCGTACGTGATTCTGTCCCTGAGCCAGGTGCACCTGAGCCATCGACTGCCGCTTTCCTTGCCATCAAACCCCCGTGTGAGTCAGCAATTTTGTCCCGTGTGTCCGTCGTCTGTCCGGGGATAATATAAGTGTGTTTAAGTGCCCACCTTCCTATGTTTCCCTCTTGTCCCTGTAATCTAAACCTTCCGCAATTGTAATAACAACCTTTGAGAACCGTATCCCTGGTGTCGTATTGTGTGATTGTAATCCAGCCGGGTGTCTTCTCTTTCTTATTGAGCCAGCGTAGCGCGATTAGTCAACATTCGGGCACAATCGGGTAACTTGTACGGATACGGCGGCCATCCCGCTCGGCCCACCATACCATCAAAGTCGTATCTGTAACAATTGGTGTCGAGGAGTGGAATTCGAACCCGGGACTAAATTAGTTAGGCCCAAATTTTGGGAGGGAAAATCGATTCGGAGCGCGTTTCCCGCGCGAAATTATAACGGCGAAATTTCAATTTGTTTTACGAAAATAAAAAAAATAAAAACCGAATTTTGAAAGTCGCGCTATGGCGGATCAAGACGGCTGGGGTCCGGTAGGGGAGAGTGAAGCAGGGTCGGTCCAGGACCAAATTGAGGGACATGAGGGACATGAGGAGAGCGAAACAGCGGGGGTAGCAGACGCGCGAAATTGCGCCTCGCACATAGCTACGGCGGCCGCACCCGCTGCACAAGTGGGAGGGATGGCCCAGATGCAGGTCCTCATGGAGCAATTTATGGCGCAAATGCAGGCGTCCCTCAAACTGCAGAGTAACCAATTGGGAAACCAAATGGGGGTAATGAGGGACGAAGCGAGGGGTACCAGTGAGAAGTTAGACAATAATTTTGAGGAGTTAGACAAGAAAATTGCGAAGTTAGACAATAATTTTGAGGAGTTAGACAACGGGATAAAAGAAGTAAAGAATGGGTTAACGGGGGTAGAAAATAGAATGGCTGCCCAGGAGAATCAGATAGAGGGAGTGAAAAATGGGTTAGAGGGGTTAGAAAACAGTATGGAAGGCAAATTGAGGGACATGAGGGACCAAGCGGAAAGGGAAGTTAAACAAATGGAGCAGCAGATAGAGGGGGTCAGAATGGGGGTAGAAACCAAACTGGATGCTCACAGGGAGGAAATGGAGCAGATGAGGGTGGCATCTGGGCAGGAGATGCAAGTGATGGGAGAGGAGATCAGAAGAGGAGTGAGTGAGGAGGTCGGAGGAGTGCGCGAGGAGGTGAGGCACTGTAAGGAGCGCATGGAGAAAGAGGTGAGAAAGGGGACTGTAAAATTGCAAGGTGGTATAGAGGAGTTGACGCTGGGAGTAGAACAACTGACAGTGGGACAAAAGGAGTTGGGGGACCAGGTAAAGAAGAACACAGCGGTAATAGAGGGTTTAAAATCGACACAGAAGGAGATGAAAAAGGACGTAGGGGTAATTAAAAAAGAGTGCCAGACGGTACATGAGGACCTGACGAGGAAAATGGACAAGGTGGTAGAGGTAATGGAGGTTAAAGAGCGGGAGGTGCGGGAGCACATAGAAAAAAATAAAGTGGAGTTAGAGGAAGAACTTAAAGGGGCGCACGAAGAGATGAAGGAGATGAAGCAAAAATTAGAGGAAGTGGAAGAAGGGGTGAGCGAAATTAAGAAGCGACGGAGAGAGGATAAGAAAGAGATAAAGGAGGAAGTAAAAGAATTGGTCCAAAGTCTGTGTTCGGATCGTGATGATGTGCTCATTAACCGGATGAGGGATTCGCAGGTGATGGAGGAGAAGCGAAGAGAAAGAGGACCCGGTGTAAGTGGTGACCAATATGGTCGTGCGTATGATGCGCCAGGTGATTTAATAAGCTTGGGGGTCGAGATAGACCCGGATGTTCGTGAGAGGCCAAGGGTGAGGTGTATGGCTGGTCCGGAGGGTATGGAACGAGAGGTGCGAGGTGTGGGTGAGCAAGGTTGTGGTGGTATGGAATGGGTAGCGGGTTGCGGAGGTGTGACCCATGCATCGACACCAACAGGGGTAGTTGTTGGAGGGACCGGGGAGGCACGAGAGCCCCTTGGGGGTAGTGTACTGTGGGGGCCCGGCCGGTTCGGCCCCGCGCTGACCCCGCAAGGGGCGACGCACGGGGTCCGGCAGGCGGGCAACGACTCACATACGAGGTGGTCCCACAAGGTCCCACTCGCGCCGTATGACGGCAAGAGTGATCTACGCGCGTACCTGGCGCAGTTCGACTGTGTGTGTAAGGGCAACGGTTGGGGTGAGGACGAAGGTGGAGTACACCTGGTGGCCGCATTGCGCGGCGCGGCGGCGGAGGTGCTGACGGCATTACCAGCGGGTGCTCTCACCCTGCCAGCCCTCCGCGACGCCCTAATTAATCGATTCGGAATAGAACAGCAGAGCGAGCTTGTTAAAGCTCAGCTCGCGCTGCGAAAACGCAAGCCCCAGGAAGCCATCGGGGAACTTGCCCACGACATTCGCCGCGCAGTGGGGATCGCACATGCTAGCATGGCAGCGGATTCCCGGGAAAGCCTGGCGCTGGACCATTTTATCCAGGCCCTCCCGGATATTGAGCTCCGGCAACAGCTCGCCATGTGGCGCCCGCAGACTCTGAGCCAGGCGGCTGACGCTGCGGCCCGTTGGGAAGCAGCGAGGCCCCTGGCCCGAGGGGGCGAGCGTCTCGCAATGGCGGTCCGCCAGGTGGGACCCCCGATGGAGGGCGGACCCCTTAGGGGACCCGCCCCCGACGTGGGTCCTGACCTGGCGGGCATGGTCCGGAGGCTGGTGGACCAGCGCCTGGCGGGACCTGGACCATGGCAGGCGGCCACGGAGGTGGCCCGCGGTGGACCACGAGCGGGTAATCCAATTCGGACCTACAGGGGGGGGAATTTGGAATTCCGGAGGCAAGCACCTTATCAGGTGAGGTGCTATACCTGCAACCGCCTGGGTCACCTGGCGCGGCACTGTCGAAACGCGCGCCGGGATGATCCCCGGCAGTTGAGGTCCTCAACTCCGCCCAGGGGGGAGCGGGTTAGCCGACCCCAGACACCCCCCCGCCAGACCCCGGGAAACTAGAAGGTGTCGGGCACGTAGGGCGGTGTTCGGCAGCAGAGGATGGAGGAGAGCCCTCATTGACGCGACAGGTCATTTATTGTGGCCAAATTGGAACCGGTAGCCTGACAATTAGATGCAAAATTGCCGGCGTGGGGGTAGACGCCGTAGTGGACACAGGAGCTAGCGCCACGATCATCAGCCCTGTGGTCCTTGATTCGAGCGCAGGTGGCTGGGATAAGATCCAGCGCCTGCAAAATTATAGTTTGCAGCTTGCTACCGGGGTAACGGCCCCGATCATAGGGCGTGGTTCTGTGACCCTCAAGTTAGGGTCGGTAAGGAGGGAGATAGATGTTTGGGTGGCGGAGGTGTGCGACCCATGTTTAATAGGGTTGGACCTGTTGACTGCCAGCGGTTGTAAAATCGACTTGTGCCGGGGGATCCTGCAGGTGGGAGTAGAAGAGCTGCCGTTAGGGGGAGTGAGCACGGCCGAGAGAGCGGAGCTGGAGGCTTCCGAGGCCGTGACCATCCCCCCAAGGGCCGAGGCGATAGTGCCGGCCCGGTGGGCAGCTCGCCCAACATGGCAGGAGTCCTGCGGCCTGGTCGAACCGGTGGCAGCGCAGTCCATACCGGGTTTAATCGTGGGCCGCACCCTTGTAAAAACGGACGGACCGGTAGTGGCCGTCCGAGTAGTAAATGTGAGTACAGAACCACGCACTATAGTAAGGGGCACGAGGGTAGCTGGCTGCACCCCAGTTGAGGAAGTCGCGACAGTGAGGGGCGAGAACGTCCAGCCGAGCCGACCCCGGGGGGAGCCTTCAATAACAAGTAGGAATTGGCCCGATCCCATTTGCGAGATGGTAAATCGTAGTAGCGTAGAGTTGGGAGGTACCCAGAGGGAGGCCTTACACAAACTGGTTGGGTCCCATTTGGACCTCTTCTCCCTGTCCACCGAGGATATTGGACGTACGGGCCTGGTGAAACATCAGATCCACACCGGTGAGGCCCGGCCTATTCGTCAGGCCGCCCGACGGCTCCCTTGGAGCAAGAGGGCGGAAGCTGACGAGCAGGTTGCAAAAATGCTCGACGCAGGTGTGATCGAGCCCTCGGGAAGTCCTTGGATGTCACCTGTTGTGCTGGTCAAAAAGAAGGATGGGACCACGCGGTTCTGCGTGGACTATCGCCAGCTAAACAACGTGACACTCAAGGACTCATATCCCCTGCCAAGGATTGATGACACCCTCGATGCCGTTGCGGGCTCAAATTGGTTCACAACTTTGGACCTCAAGAGTGGGTATTGGCAGGTGGAGATGGATAGGGCAGGGAAGGAGAAAACGGCATTTTCCACAGGTAAGGGACTGTATCAGTTTACTGTGATGCCGTTTGGTTTGTGTAACGCCCCCGCCACCTTTGAGAGATTGATGGAGCATGTACTAGGCGGCATGCCATGGCAGTCATGCCTGGTGTACCTGGATGACGTCCTGGTACATGCCCAAACGTTCCCCCAGGCACTAGCTAATTTGGACCAGGTGTTCGGGTGCCTCAGACAGGCAGGGTTGAAGCTGAACCCGAGTAAGTGCACTTTGTTTGCAAGAGAGGTGGCCTATCTAGGTCACGTGATTGGCCGCGAGGGGGTAAAAACAGACCCAGACAAAATTAAAGCGGTAGAGGAGTGGCCCGCACCACGTACCATCAAAGAGGTGCGGGGATTTTTGGGACTCTGCTCCTACTACCGGCGCTTTGTGGCGAAATTTGCGGAGTTGGCCCGTCCCCTCCACCGGCTTACGGAGAAGGGGACGCGATTTAATTGGACACGGGAGTGCCACGAGGCCTTCCAAAAATTGAAGGGGTGTCTAACATCCGCACCCCTTCTAGCTTACCCCACTAGTGACGGGACATTTACCCTGGACACGGATGCGAGCCAGGAAGGATTGGGCGCAGTTTTGTCTCAGACACAGGAGGGCGTGGAGAGAGTGATTGGTTATTATAGTCGGGCCTTAAGTAGGCCCGAGAGAAATTATTGCGTCACTCGCAAAGAGTTATTGGCTATGCTGGCTGCCATGAACCATTTCCACCCGTACTTGTACGGGCGGAAATTTTTGGTTAGAACTGACCATTCCTCCTTGCAATGGCTCCTTCGGTTCAAGGAACCGGAGGGCCAAATTGCAAGGTGGTTGGAAAAGTTGCAGCAGTACGATTTTGATGTGGCCCATAGGGCCGGGAAGGCCCATGGTAATGCGGACGCACTCTCTCGGCGTCCTTGTCTGGGGGAAAACTGTAAATTTTGTGCGAGACACGAGGAGAGGGAGCAATTGGGCGATTCCGCCCCGATTCTCGTCGTCCGGGCAACCCGGGTGAGAGGGCCAATTTTGCCACTAACCGCGGACGAGGAATTTGGAGAGTTGGCTTGGAGCACGGCCCAGCAGGAGGATCCTGTTCTGGGGCCGGTGTTCCAATGGGTCAAATTGGGGCAAAGACCAAAGGGGGAAGAGGTCACCCCCCTCGGGGCGCAGACAAAGGCATATTGGGCTCAGTGGCAGACCCTGGCATTGAAAGGCAACATCTTGTATCGCAAGTGGGTGGAGGTTCCCTCTGATCGAACTTCCTGGCTGGTGATAGTCCCTGACAAATTCAAGAACGTCATATTGCAACAGGTGCATGGTACCCGCTCCGGCGGCCATTTGGGCAGGACAAAGACAATATCTCGGGTCCGCCGGAGGTTCTATTGGGTGAATATGGGGCGCGACATACAGGACTGGTGTCGGAGATGCGACGCCTGTTCTGCCAAAAAGGGACCAGCACGGAGGATGAGGGCCCCCCTTCAATTACATCAGGTGGGGGCCCCCCTTGAGCGGGTGGCTATGGATATTCTAGGACCGCTGCCCCGCACCCGCCAAGGTAATAAGTATATCCTCGTTGTAATGGACTATTTCACCAAGTGGCCGGAGGCCTACGCCCTCCCCAACCAAGAAGCAGGGGTGGTAGCGCAGGCCTTCGTGGAAGGATTTGTGTGCCGGCATGGGATTCCACAGGAGTTGCACACCGACCAGGGACGAAATTTTGAGAGCAAATTGCTAAAAGATGTGTGCAGTCTCCTGTCAATTCGGAAAACCAGAACAACGCCTTTAAGACCTCAATCTGACGGGATGGTGGAAAGATTCAATCGAACTCTAATCCAACAACTGGCACTGTTCACCACCACCCGTCAGGATGACTGGGACGAACATCTCCCTTATTTGCTTATGGCCTACCGGACCAGCCAGCACGGGGCCACCGCATGCAGTCCAGCGTTGCTTATGTATGGGCGGGAGTTACGGGCTCCCGCCGACTTGCTATGCGGTCCCGTGCCAGACACAGTGGTTAACCCGCCGAGGGAGGGGTACGCACGTCACCTAGAGGAAGGCATGGAGCTAGTCCATGCCTTCGCCCGCCGCCAACTCCATCTGGCGGGGGAAAAGATGAAGCGCAGGTACGACGACCGGAGCCAGGGGAGTCAATACGCTCCGGGGACGAAGATTTGGTTCTTTAATCCCCGGAGGCGGAAGGGAAGGTGCCCAAAACTCACCTCCCCCTGGCAAGGCCCAGGAGTCGTCCTGTCGCAAATCTGTGACGTGGTCTTTAAGATCAAAATGGGGCCACGAGCCCTCCCTCGGATCGTCCACGCCGACCGGATAAGACCTTACACCGGCGAGCAGGCGCCCCCGTGGATTGCCTCGGCTTTAGATGCCGAGGCGGGACCCAGTACCTCTGAATAAGGGGGGCTTATTAGTGCCAGAGGACTGGGGGATTGAGGAGCGATAGGCCCGGTGGGAGAGGGTGGCATCCCTGCCACCTTTCCCATGTGGTGGGGCAAAGGAGCAATAGCTTATGGGGTGTATGGCAGTGAAAACTAGCCCGGGTGGGTTAGGTTATATCAATAGGGATCTAGCGAAGATGACCTTAGGTAACGTTAAGGTTAGTTAGTGACTGATACCTGTAGTGGGGACGCAGGTAGATTAGTGTGGATGATAATGACGTGGGAGCGCAATAGTTTAAAGGGACGACTGGGAAGCGCAAGTTTCAGAAGGGAGTAGTTAGCTGAGATGATGCTGTGTGTGTGAGAATTGAACAGGTGTGATTGCACAGGTGTGCAACTGGACAGGTGTGTGGAGCAGTGTATGAGTAGTGAGTGTGTGGATCAGCGCGAATGCGCTTGGGGAGAGAAGGGTGCAGGTGGCACCAGGTGTGAGAGCACAGGTGTGCAGGTACAGGTGTGTGGAGAGAGTTGGAGTGAGTGGTACGGAGTGGTGTGCATGGTGCGAAGGTGTGGATGGGGGAAGAGTGGACCCCTTTCACGAGCACCCGGGGCGGGTAGTGTAAGTGTTAGGTAGAGGGTGCAGGTAAATTGTGGTTGGATATTGGCATTTGTGGTGCGGTTGCAGAATGGTGTTGTGAATGGGTGCATTAGTGTTGTGGAAATGGCTGGGCGTGTAGCCTGTTAGTGTGTGTAGTTGGTTGGGCACTCCACCACTGTGAGGATGTCGGCCAGGTGAGGCCGCAGGTGGGCTCTGGGAGCCGGTAGTTGTGAGTGGGTGCCTGAGGATCCCGGGTGTGGATCGGGCAGCCCAGTGCCAGAGAGGGCACGGAGTGGGGAGAGAGCCAGAGGGCCTTCCCCAGGTAGTTAGGTTAGGGTGAGGAGCAGGTAAGCTCGGAGGCAACTGCAGTGGTGGAGGTGTGCAGGTGGGTAGACCCACTGGGAGAGGTACACGCCGCAGCCCAGAAATTGTGCGAGGGCACCGGGAGATGAATCGGGGGAATGAGACCCCAAATTGAAGAGCACCACAGTTTGGCCAATGGGAATTGGTTTTTAGAACCCATAGTGTAAGAGGGCCAATGGTTTGGCCGGAGAAAGCCCCCGGGTAGTGTAAAGTTGTTAAAGTCATTTAGGAGATAGTTAGGATTGATGAACCCGTCGCACCATACGCAGCCACTTGCCTGTGGTGATGATGATGACTCCACACCTGTGTTTTCTTTGTTTGTGTTGCAGAAATGAGAATTGCTGTTGGATTTGTGAGACGCATCACGACGTGGATGAGACATTGGGGTGATTCCATCTCTCCCTCCCTAGGAGGGACTGATGATGAATTGAAAATGGCAAATTTTGATGAGAGTTGAAAATGGCAAATTTGATTGGTTAGGAGGGAGAGAAGACGAATTTGGTATATGGGAGGAACGGGGAAGACAGTAGGGATGTTTGTGGATTTGTAAAGTAGATGTTTATGGGTAGTGTTGTGTTTTGTTGATACAGTAAGGGGTAAGGGAGGGGCCATGTAGGTTACCTGGTGGGGGGGGGCGTACGGTAGGAACGTACCTGTCTCACCTGGTTCCCATGTGCTCCCAGTGTGCATCACCTTGCATTGCGTGCACTTTTGCGCCCTTACCACCTTGCTCACTTGTCTTGTTTTTGTCTCCCACCTCCGAGGATCTGGCTTTGGGGTAGAGAGAGAGGAGAGAGAGGCGCTGGCGACGCAGTTGTGGGCCTGCACTTTCGCTGCTTGCTGCCGGGATCGATACACCATATGGACCGCAATGTTTGTGGCCACCCACGATGGACCGCAGTTCGTTTGCGGCCAAGCACCACCCGGGGATGGACCTATGGGTCAACGTGGCACCTATGCCATACAGGTGAACCACTTTTAAGTAACACCAAGTGCACCACAAGAAGAGCAAGAGACACCTGCAGGGTTAGGGGTTGTTGAAGTTATTTTTATTCCAATGAACAATGGTGACTGCACCGATTGGTGGTGGGGTGGTGCTGTTGGTGCTCGGGAAAGGGTGCTCTGCACGTTATTAAAGGCCGTCGGCCACAGAGCACTCGTGGGTTGGTGTATCGATGTTGGCAAGCGCGCTCTCTCTATGCATAACATCTGCATGTGTTCCTCCAAAGACAGGTCCTGGATCGTAGTGTAAATATCAGCGGAGTCTTGTAAATAATGCTCCCTACCGGCTGTATGTTTAGTTTGAGGATTCTTTCCGGATTCGGTTATCCTGTGGGTGTGTTTCTGAGAGGAGAAGGGTGCAACGTCGCAGGGGGACATATTTACTCATTTGTGAATATCTATAAAACTGTCGCACTCAGGGTAGAGTTAATAGTAGAGGGAACTACATTGCGTGCCACACTAAAGTAGGTAAAAATTTATCGGGTCGGGACGCCCCGAGGGTAGAGAAGGGTGCAATGTTGCGAATATGGAATTTGACCTCCATATCCGCTTGTAAATATTCCCCTATCTTCTCCGATACTCCCCAACTCTCCCCTTACCCCATTCCCTAGTCCCATTGTCTGTAAACAACACCCATTAGAGCCGATCTTCCCCTTCATTCCCCCATTAAATGTCGTGCCCAGGTCCCCCGCACCACACGTAGACAATTATAGGACATCTTGCTAGTTATTCTTAATCTATGTCAGTTAAGGACTTGTTTCCATTAATTATGACTCTTCGTTGCACCAGAATGTGATGATATGGCACCAGTAGGAGTTTAGGACCTTCCCATACCTCCCCGCATCTCTTCCCATCATCTCAAGCTCCAACAACAACCACAACAACAGCGGCTTTGCGTCCTCACTCCGGCTCGGTTGGCCGCCATTGAACATGTGCTCGACGGGGTTACCCAGAAGGGGGCTCCCTGTCGGCCCCTCGTCAAGGGCGGAGCCGGTAACCCCCGCACCCAATGAGAAGCCATGGGCCGATGCCATATGGGGCGGAGCTAACGAGCAAGGGCGTGACTCCCCGCCGGATATACGCGGCCCCGCGCCGGACGTGACGTCAGATGCGCCCCGAGCTTGGAAGGACAAGACGCCACCCTCCCGAGCGCTGAGCGACCTCCCCGGCATCTCCACCAAAGTCGCGACCCACGAGCGCTGAGCGACCTCCCCGCATCTGCTGGACACCACCGTACGTGATTCTGTCCCTGAGCCAGGTGCACCTGAGCCATCGACTGCCGCTTTCCTTGCCATCAAACCCCCGTGTGAGTCAGCAATTTTGTCCCGTGTGTCCGTCGTCTGTCCGGGGATAATATAAGTGTGTTTAAGTGCCCACCTTCCTATGTTTCCCTCTTGTCCCTGTAATCTAAACCTTCCGCAATTGTAATAACAACCTTTGAGAACCGTATCCCTGGTGTCGTATTGTGTGATTGTAATCCAGCCGGGTGTCTTCTCTTTCTTATTGAGCCAGCGTAGCGCGATTAGTCAACATTCGGGCACAATCGGGTAACTTGTACGGATACGGCGGCCATCCCGCTCGGCCCACCATACCATCAAAGTCGTATCTGTAACAATATATATATATATACAGTATATATATATATATATATATATATATATATATATATATATTGTTGCGGAAACGGAGTACGGCGCTCCCCCTTAGCGGGGGGGGGGGGGGTTAATCACCCTTCTATTTGCACTGGCCGTCTCCAATCCTGAAGCTACCCCACTCCACAAGGCAGAGGGGTAGCTCCGCTCGAGACCACGGACAAGATGTTATTTGCCGAGCGGATTAGCAGCCCGCGGTTCGAACCATTAGCAGTACTAAACCCGATTCTTATGCGTTGGCCAAATCGTGCCACATGTGTTCAATGATGGAAATCACAAAGACGAACGGATGTGAAGAAAGGAAGGCAAAGGTAGGAAGAACAGGGATTTATTATTAATTACTATTGTACAAAACCAAAGAAACCAAGGAGAAGGAAAGAAAACGAAAGCAATTTACAGAAGAAGAAGAAGACACAGTGCAAATCTACTTATCTATACAGGCTTACTTAAACCCCAGGGACAACACAGACAGACGACAGTCAGACTCACACGAGTGGGGAATGAAGGCAGGAACGAATGGCTGGAAGGATGAGAAGGTTCAGGTGGTCCACAGAGCTGGAAGGATGCGGGTCCGGTTCGTGTAAACGGTAAGGCTCGAGGTGAGCGGCCGCCGACCCTCCTCAATCTGGTTTGCACGGCGGCGTTGCTTCATAGCAGTGGGTCGAAACTGCCATCAAAGCTCAACTCAACTGCGGTGGACTCAGCTGCGGTGGACTCAACTGCGGTGGACTCAGCTGCGGTGGACTCAGCTGCGGTGGACTCCTCACTCAATCTGCTTGGTTCATGCATCTGCCACATCTGCCGCATCTCCCCGAAAAGGCTTGCGCGGGCGCTTTTATAACGCGCTTCAAGATCAATGCGCGCCACGCCCGTGATGGTATCTCGAACCCTGGTTGGCTGGTGGGGGCTCGCTGGCTCCACCTTTTGATGACGATGGGTGGGCAACGCCCTTGATGTAGCTCCTCCCCCTTCTTCTCCGAGGCTTGACCACGCCGTAATGGCGGCAAATGCAGTTGGCAATGAATGCAGTTGGCATTGAATGCAGTTGGAAAGGGAGGCTTTGGGGGAATTTGCAAAAGGGGATCTATCTTATTCGATTCGGTGCAATGCAGTGTCAACTAATGGGCAACAGAGCCTTAAACTGGAACACAAAATAAAGAAATAACTATTTAGAAGGGTATATGATTTTCTACGTGCATGCGATGGATTAACTAAGGGGACGACCTTTGACCTTTTATACAAATGGAGGTATTTACAAGAATTACTATTTACAGAGGGTGATATTTACAAACACAGGATTCTCAAATCCGCAACATGGCACCCTCATCCTCCAGGCACGTCCCGGGCCTATAAAACTTTAACTTAATGTGGTACGTAGGTGTAATTCCCTCTACAATTAACCTGACCCTGAGTGCGACAGTTTTAAAACACAAATAAGTATGTCCCTCTGCTGCATTGCATCCTGCCTAACAGATTCACGCCCACAGGATAACCGAATTGCGGAATTGTTTTCAAACTAAACATGAACGGTGGGGAGCATTATTTACAAGTGACGTTAATTGTATTTACACTGCAACCCAGGACCTGTGATTTTTCTTTTAAGGGAAACAAAAAGAATCCTGTGGGAGGGGAGGAGACAGCATGCACTGCATTGACGCACCAGCACCAATAATCATCAAAGCACCACTCACCAAAACGCACTGGATTGCACAGTCACCATAGTTATATATTAAAAAAACAACAGCTGGTGGTCTTGCTCTTCGGCTCCCTCTGCTGGCCGTTGTCGTTCTTGATGTTCTCAACTTGTTGTTCTTCTTGATCTTCTTATTTGTAATAATAAAACAAAAGCACAAACCGTGTCCATTTTTATTTATGGCCCACAGGGGCCGACTATGGGTGGTTCACCTGTGGGCTTGGCGCCACCTCACCGGGTCCGCAAGCAAGATCTTGGGCCATCGTGGCCGGTCCCAGCAGAGGGGCCATGCCCCCAACCCATGGTGTCCATGAGTGGTGGTCAGCCACAGACATGTGGTCCATAAGTGGTGCGTGGATGCAGGCAGCTGGTTGCGAGGATTCGGGCACAACGACGCGGCCCCCCCGCACGCTCCCCCTCAGTGCCAAGAGAGCACGATCCTCGGGTTGGGGAAGGAAGACAGAGAAGAGAGGTGAGTGAGGGGTAAGGTCACAAGGGTACACATCAACGAAGGCAATGCAGAGTGAGGTGTGCCTGGAGACTGAGCAGAGAAAAGCTCGTCCCTACCGTACGTCACCCCCCCCCCCTGTTACCTACTCTACCCTTGCCCTTACCCCATATGTACACAAAAAAATCTACACATTTACAAATTCGTCGCTACCGTCACGTCTTCCCCATATTTCCCCTATACCAAATTCATCACAATCCCATTGTCTAAATTTGCCATTGTCGTGGAAGTGTGGGTGAGACTCAAGACGCCAATGGTCGGAAACAGGTTTTACAAAAGATCACAACTTTATTAACTGGTTGTTTACTTTCATTCCAATACCAAATAACTACCGTTTAACTCAATGGACCAGGTCACTCTAGCCGCATGGTCCTTCTTGTTCGGCCGATGTTCCTCCGCCATTCCCGTCGGGCAGAGGTTCTGATGATGAGTGCTCGTTCGTTCCGTCGGGCAGGGGTTATCGTGGCAAGTGCCCTGACTCAACGTTTGCTCTCGTTTATATGGACAAACTGGAGTTAATCCTCTGTCCGCTGAAATCGTAATCCCTTCTCCGCTGCTTTTAATCCGTTCCCCGCAAACGTTTCTCAGTCGCCTCCCTGGCACCAGCTCGCTCTCCTCCCTGCTGGGAATTTGCTTCATCCACTTTGCATCCCGATGAAAGACAATAGTACGGGCTTGGGAATGTGTGTTAGCCCGGGGTCATGCTAAAGCTACACAACAGCACTCCCAGCTTCGACAGGGCGAGATGCATTCCTGACCTTCTTACGACCACCTGCTCGTACCTTGGTTCGTTACCAGTTCCAACCAATAAGTTACACTGAGTTACACTTCCACACCATCACCAATTCATCATCAATCCTCATAAGGAGGGAGAGATGGTACATCAGCACAATGTCACACCCACGTCATGATGCGTCTCACAATCCAAACATTTGCACAAAAATAATAAAAACATGGCATGGTATGGAGTTCTGTCACCTCAGGTGAGTGGATGCAGATGGTGCAAGGAGATTTCAATCCTAACTACCTTCTAAATGACTTTAATACACTTTACACTACCCAGGGTCTTTCCCTGCCAATCCATTGGCCATCTTACTCTATGCGGTTTAAGAACCAAATTCCCATTGACCAAACTGTGGTGCTTCATCAATTTGGGGTCTCACTCCCCCGATTCAACTCCCTGTGCCTTCGCACAATTTCCGGGCTGAGTCGTGTGGCTCTCCCAGCAGGTCTACCCACCTGCACACCTCCACCACTGCAGTTGCCCCTGAGCTTACCTGCTCCTTACCTAACCTATCTACCTGGGGAAGGCCCTCTGGCGCTCTCCCCACTCGGTGCCCCCTCTGGCACTGGGCTACCCGGGTCCGTCCTCCGGATCCTCGGGCCCCATCCACAACTCTACCGGCTCTCAGAGCCCACCTGCGGCCTCACCTGGCCGACATCCTCACAGTGGCGGAGTGCCCATTTAACTACACACACTAACAGGCCACACATCCAGCCATTTCCATGTCACTAATGCACCCATCCAAACACCATTCTTCCACACGCACCACAGATGCCAATATCCAACCACAATTTACCTATACCCACTACCTAACACTTAAACTACCCTCCCCGGGTATTCGTGATGGGGGTCTATCCTTCCCCATACACTCCCTTCGCACGAACCACTCCACTCCATATTTTCCACCACACTCACTCCACACCATCCATTCCATACTCCATATATTCCATACCATTTATTCCATACAACCATGCTCACCTGTATTTGCACACCTGTGCATCACACCTGGTGCTTCCTGCACCCTCCTTCCTCCAGGACCATTTGCTCAACGCAACACTCAATCACCATTACTCACTCATACACTGCTCCATACACTTTCGATTCTCAAACGCACGGCATCATCTGATCTACCTGGTTTCCTTCTAACTTGGTGCTCCCCGTCTTCCCTTTAAACTAAGCACATACCACGTCGTTATCATCCAAACTAATCTACCTACGTCCCCACTACCTGTATAATGTCGCTACTTAAATCTCCAGTTACCTATGGTCATCTCTAGTCCCTATAAAATTATCCAAACCCTCCCTCGGCGAGCTTACACTGCCATAAACCCCATAACTAGTGCTCATGTGCCCCGTGGGATGTGAGAGATGACAGAGTTGCCATCCCATCACATCGGGTATCTCCCATTATTAATTTTGCCCATCAAATTCCAGCCAATCAAAAATTTGCCAATCATCTGCCAATCAGTTTACCAATCATCAATTTTGCTTTTCAAATTCACTACTGCTATCACCCTCACATGTCTACTCACTTGAGCCTCTCGGTGCGTCAATTCATTCTCGAAGCCGAGCAATGAATGCGGGTGGTTCGTTGCCGGCGGTTGGGTCCGTCCGGCATTCGGTGCAGGGAAGGAGGCTTACTCGGGCCAAGATTCCACGCACCATCTCGGCACGGAACCGTCCGATGCCCCAATCTCGGCCGGCCGGAACGCTGCAACCACAAGGGATCGCCGTGTCGACCCTTCCTACCTGTCCTCGAACCGGCCCGCCCGCTCCGCTCAGCGAAGCACGGACGCGACCGTTCAGAGCGAGGCCCGGCGTGGATCGCGCACGGCGGTTCTTTCGAAACCGCCGTGGTTACGATCCCCGCTGGTTCCCGCTGCACCCAAAGCCCGGCACGAACCGGGGCTCGCTTCGGCTAACCGTCGGTCTAACTGCTAACCCGGTTAACGTCGATGCTTCACCTGCAGGCTCACACGCATACGCGACCCTTTTCACACTCACCGGGCTCGGCGCTCAAACGCTGCCCGTACACCCCACGTACTTCGTTATTGCACTTGTTCTTGTTCCGCTCACAGACTTCGTTACACACCCGACCACCGCACACCTTGGCACACACTCGTCATTCGCACACACCTCTTCGCGCCCACTCCTTGGTCACATCCTCTGTGACAACCACGGGTGTGCACTCTTCTGTACACCCAATCACGTGCTTCACTACCAACTCAAGTGTGCATTCCCGCACACGCTCATCCATTCCAGGTGTGCATTCTTCCATTCCAGGTGTGCATTCTCTCACCTGCCACAACCAACCCGTACTCCGTGTCACTCTCACCACCACACTCTGTCGTGTGTTCACCCTCACTCTCGACAGTGCACTCTGTTATCATGCACCCGTCCATTACACACCTTTCTCGTGCATCCTCTTGTGCACACTCTCCCGTTACGTCCTCCGTAACACTCACCACAGGTGTGCACTCTCGCATCCACCCACTCACGCGCTTCCATGGGCTCTCCCACACCCGTGCCACAACCAACTCAGGTGTGCTTTCTCGCACACTCTCGCCATCCATCCCAAGCGTGCATCCTCGCACCCGCTCCTCCACCAAATCACTTTCCGGGTCACTCTCACCCTCGCACGTACACTCCGTATCGCTCTCACTCTCTGTGTCACACTCCGTACACTCCGACGTGCATTCCTGCTCGCACTCGGTTTTACTCCCACACTTTATAACACACTCACTCGCCGACGCACACTTTTTCCTCACACGAGTGCCATTCTTTCGTACACCACGCCCCACGAACCTCCCACAAACGCCCGGGTGCCATATCGACCCCAATCGCGCGACAATACTCTTCACGCCAAACACTTTGCCGAAAAACCTCTTAGCACCATATACACCGCGACTCACCTTTGGGATCCTCTTCTCCACGCACACCTGCAAATCTTTATAAGGATTAGCAAGTACGGCATCAGGATGTGAATTCAGACTTTGCACATAATCCATTTCGTCCTTCTGCTGGTGCTTTTCTAATTCTGCCGTCTCTACAAGCCAGATTTTAACTATTTCTTTTTCTTTATTCACCTCGACGACCGCTGGCTTTATTAAAATTCCCTCTACCTCAGCGGTCGCCGGCTTTTCCAAACCCCGGGTCGCGATCTCTATACCCGTTCATTTTACCCGCGCTTTGCTCCGCCTCGCTCAACCAACGCTTCTCGACCCGCTTTACATCGTCGTGCACCCTTGGGACCCTCTCGCCCAACATGCGATCCATGGTCTCCCCACATTTTTGTACGCGGTCACCCATTCTGTCCCCAACTTTACCGATTCGCTCCAATTTGGTTTTCCAATCATTTTCCATTTCCTCAATTTGGCTTCCCAGCCTATTTCCTATTCGTTCATACGTCTTGACCACAAGGGCCTCCATTTGCTCCATAAATAGGCCCCAGTCCATCGGTGCTGCGGGCGCGGCTTCCGCAACCACATGCGAGCCGCCATTTTGTGCGCCTCCCACCTCATGCGAGGCGCCGCCATCTCGTGTGCCTGAAACCTCCGCTACCACATCCTCATTGCTATCCTCCTCCATTATTACTCCCACCTCCTCCATGGGGTCCTGGGTCGACTCTACCCCTTCTTCTAACTCCCCTACTGGCACCCAATTGCCTTGATTATCCATGGCACGATTTAAATTTGGATGTCAAATAAAATTTCGACCACTCGTAATTTTGAGTGCGCTAAGCACACTTCGGGTCCAGATCTCGCCCCTGACACCAATTGCTGCGGAATTTGAGTACAGCACTCCCCCTTAACGGGGGGGGGGGGGGGGGGTGGGTTAATCCCCCCTTTATTTTCACTGGCCGTCTCCGATCCTGAAGCTACCCCGCTCCACAAGGCAGGGGGGTAGCTCCGCTCAAGACCGCGGACAAGATGTTATTTGCCGAGCGGATTAGCAGCCCGCGGTTCAAACCATTAGCAGTACTAAACCCGATTCTTATGCGTTGGTCAAATCGTGCCACAGGTGTTCAATGATGGAAATCACAAAGATGAACAGATGTGAAGAAAGGAAGGCAAAGGTAGGAAGAACAGGGATTTATTTTAATTACTATTGTACAAAACCAAAGAAACCAAGGAGAAGGAAAGAAAACGAAAGCAATTTACAGAAGAAGAAGAAGACACAGTGCAATTCTACTTATCTATACAGGCTTATTTAAACCCCAGGGACAACACAGACAAACAGACGACAGTCAGACTCACACGAGTGGGGAATGAAGGCAGGAACGAATGGCTGGAAGGATGAGAAGGTTCAGGTGGTCCACAGAGCTGGAAGGATGCGGGTCCGGTTCGTGTAAACGGTAAGGCTCGAGGTGAGAGGCCGCCGACCCTCCTCAATCTGGTTCGCACGGCGGCGTTGCTTCGTAGCAGCGGGTCGAAACTGCCGTCAAAGCTCAACTCAACTGCAGTGGACTCAGCTGCGGTGGACTCAGCTGCGGTGGACTCCTCACTCAATCTGCTTGGGTCACGCATCTGCCACATCTGCCGCATCTCCCAGAAAAGGCTTGCGTGGGCGCTTTTATAACCCGCTTCAAGATCAATGCGCGCCACGCCCGTGATGGTATCTCATGAACCCTGGTTGGCTGGTGGGGGCTCGCTGGCTCCACCTTTTGATGACGATGGGTGGGCAACGCCCTTGATGTAGCTCCTCTCAATTCTTCTCCGAGGCTTGACCACGCCGTAGTGGCGGCAAATGCAGTTGGCAATGAATCCAGTTGGCAAAAAATGCAGTTGGAAAGGGAGGCTTTGGGGGAATTTGAAAAAGGGGATCTATCTTATTCGATTCGGTGCAATGCAGTGTCAACTAATGGCCAAGAGCCTTAAACTGGAACACATAATAAAGAAATAACTATTTAGAAGGGTATATGATTTTCTATGTGCATGCGATGGCTTAACTAAGGGGACGATCTTTGACCTTTACACAAATGGAGGTATTTACAAGAATTACTATTTACAGAGGGTGATATTTACAAACACAGGATTCTCAAATCCACAGCAATATATATACAGTCACGTGAAAAAGTAGGTACACCCCATGAAATGTTTTTAAACAGTATCTACAGATAAAGGTGAACTAATTGAACAAAAAACAATGAAGAATAGACTTTGCAATAATTTATTCAACAAAAAATTAACAGAGATGCCATTTCCTTCTGTGGAAAAAGTAAGTACACCCTTGGCTCTAATATGTGGTATTGCCCCCTTTGGCAGAAACAACCTCAAGTAGGCGTTTCTTATAACTGTCTACCAGTCTCTGACATCGACTCGGAGAAATTTTTGCCCACTCCTCCATGCAGAATTGTTTCAGCTGTGCGATGTTTGAGGGGTTTCTTGCATGCACAGCTCGTTTCAAATCCCCCACAAAATCTCGATGGGATTTAGTTCCGGGCTTTGACTTGGCCATTCCAGATCCCTCCATTTCTTTCTTTTCAGCCATTCCTTGGTGGATTTACTGGTATGTTTATGGTCATTGTCATGCTGCAAGGTACACCTTCGGTTGAGCTTCAACTTTCCAACAGATGGCCTCACATTATCCTCAAGCACCCTCTGGTACAATGAGGAATTCATCGTGGATTCTATGATGGTGAGCTGCCGAGGCCCTGATGCAGCAAAGCTGCCCCAAACCATAATATTTCCACCACCATGCTTTACAGTTGGTATCAGGTTCTTGTGGTCAAATGCTGTCTTTGGTTTTCGCCAAACATGTCTTCTGGTACTGTGGCCAAATAGCTCTACATTTGACTCATCTGTCCAGAGCACATTGTTCCAGAAGTGCTGGTCTTTGCCGAGGTGTTAATTGGCAAACTTTAGTCTTGCCCTGATGTTCTTTCTGGACAGCAAAGGTTTCCTCCTGGCACACCTCCCATGTAGATCAAATTTGTGCAGCCTCTTTCTAATGGTAGACTCGTGCACTTTGACATCTGTAGTGAAATCGTATCCGTACTGAACCCGGGTGGGGATGCTCGCTGCTCGCTGTCATTGTTGTCCCCACTAGGGGCGTGACTATAAGACCCGTTGCTGTGTCAGTGCTCCGAGACTTCTCCCTTGTGACATGTTACATCGGTAGCCTCGTTAATGGTACGCCTTTATAGAATATCTAGCTTGCTTGCATTGACTGATATGAATGGCTTTATGAGATGTCGCATCGTATGCTTATTGTGTATTTCTACTTACAGGAATGATCTGATGATCTAAATGCAATTAAACCAAACCGTTGGACTAAAAGTTGTGCGGACCTGAATGGTTTTCCACAACACTTAATTGCATTTATGATCTGCTGACATGGCTGGCAACAAGACGTTGACGGTGTCCATTTTCAGCGCCGACCCACAAGCCACGGACGGAGGCTTGCAACTCAAGCACTGGCTCAAGCAACTGGAGCATCTCTTTAATGAGCCTGATACCGCTCCGACGCCTGCCGCGAAGCTGGCAATATTACACTCAAAAATCGACTACCGGGTCTACCACGCGGTCGCTCAATGCACGACGTATGATCTTACCGTCGCGGAGCTCAAGCGGCTTTATATAAAAGAAAAAAGCCCTGTGTATGCGCGTTATTTGCTGCAGACGCGACGGCAGCAACCCAACGAGCCTATGGATCATTACGCCCAGGAGCTCCGGCAGCTCATGCTGGACAGCGCCCAGCCACGGACTCCCGAGCAGGCTAAAGATGATCGACTTTTAGATGCCTTCATAGCAGGGGTCTCCTCTCAGGAACTACGTCTCAAACTCTTGGAGAAGACCGACCTGACCTTCGCTACGGCGGTTGAGCAAGCGACGGTGTATACCGAAGCGCGGATGCAATCGAACGCCTATGATCGCACGCGCCTTTTGGCGGGCACCTCACTACACGCCCGGCCGGAGAGGACCACTGACGAGGACGTGGATCCGCCTGCTGAACTCCGGGATGCTCCGGAGGATGACCCTACCCTGACAGCTGCCGTTACGACCAGCAGACCCAAGGCCTTGCGCGGGGCCGCATGTTTTTTTTGTGGAGGGCCTCGTCATGCCCGAGTCGTGTGTCCGGCACGTGACGCTATTTGCCATTTGTGCTCGCTAAAGGGACATTACGCGAAAGTGTGCAAGAAATCGGCACGCGGCTCGCGGCCCTTCGACTCGCGCAGCCACGGTCGCGCAGGCGCGGCAACCTTGAACGGGCTTGTAGCAGAACCCACGAGCCCAGCGCCTTACCCGTCTTCGAAGGGGAGGGCCCCTCGCTGCGGCCCGCTGGGCGCTCAGACAACCTTGACTGGCGCCACCGGAAAGCCACCACCGTCTCATTCTCCATCGGGGACAAAGGCCGCGTCCTTGGCCAAACCTCGAGCCACGCAAGGGAAGAAACAGCTTTCGAATACTACGGAAGCCTTTTGTCAAAGCGACCAAACGAAAAAGGCGATTTCGAATACTACTACGGAAGCCTTTTGTCAAAGCGACCTAACGAAAAAGGCGATTTCGAATACTACGGAAGCCTTTTGTCAAAGCGACCAAACGAAAAAGGCGATTTCGGCTACAACGGAAGCCTTTATCTGCCAGGAGTGTCAAAAGGCGATGTCAAATACTACTGAGGCCTTTTCTCATCGGATTTTGAATCGCGAAACCCCGGAATGCTGGGGAAAGCCCTCTGATGACGATAATGGATTCCCCATGGTCAACGCAGACTCCGGCCACGATCGCAAAACTGCTGCTGGTGTAGGATCCACCCGCGAGGCTGGTCCGACCCATTCGGGGGGCTCAGTCCCGCTCCCAGCTGCCTCGTCTGGCCTGGCTCAAGCCCTTATTCCCCTTATGGTTGAGGGCCATTGTGTTCAGGCCTTGGTGGACACCGGATCTACGGATAGTTTTATCGACCAGCGACTTGTGCTCAGGCATGGATGGCGGATCGGGCGGTCTACACGACGGATCTTCATGGCATCCCAGGGACTCCGGCTTAGCACAAAAGGGGAATGCCGATTGAAACTAGTGCTAAAGGGACGGGTTTTCCCTGATGTACACCTTATGGTTTTACCCGCATTATGTGCTGATATTCTGCTAGGACACGATTTTCTTAAGCTGCATGGACGTCTGGTAATGGAGTTCGGTGGGCCTGACACTCTTGTTGTGGGGGCGGACGACGCGCTAACGGTGTGCGCCCTAGCGCAAATGGACGTCCGTCCGCTTTCGCTGTTCCCCAATCTAACCTCCGACTGTACCCCTGTCGCGGTAAAATCGAGACGCTACTCCCGCGCGGACATGCAATTCATTGCGGACGAAACGACTCAGCTCTTGAAAGACGGCATCATAGAACCTAGTAGGTCGCCGTGGCGTGCCCAGGTCTTAGTGGTGCGCAGTGAGGCCCATCGCAAACGCATGGTAATCGACTATTCCCAAACGATTAACCGCTTTACACAGCTGGATGCCTACCCCCTTCCGGGGATGGACGCGCTAGTGCAACAGGTGTCCCAGTATTCGGTCTATAGTACTCTCGATCTCCGTAGTGCGTACCACCAGATCCCTATCTCTAGGGCGGATCGTATCTATACCGCTTTCGAGTCGGGGCAGCGGTTGTACCAATTTACACGATTGCCCTTTGGGGTGACGAACGGGGTCGCTTGTTTCCAGAGGGCCATGGATGACCTCGTTGCGCGGGAGCACTTAACCGATGTTTTCGTCTACCTCGATAACCTTACGGTTTGTGGATATGACCAAGGGCACCATGACGCTAATCTGAAGCGCTTCCTTGAGGTCGCGCAACGGTATCACTTAACTATGAACGAGGATAAGTGCCGATACTCCCTACGCACCATAGATCTTCTGGGGTACACCGTGACCCATGGCTCTGTCTCTCCGGATAAGGAACGTCTGCGACCTTTGCTCGACATGGCCCCTCCCTGCGATCGGGCTTCCCTGAAACGCGCCCTTGGGCTGTTCGCCCATTACTCCAAATGGGTGCAAAATTTCTCCGCGAAACTTCGCCCCCTTGTGGCCTGCGACACCTTTCCCCTGAGTTCGGCCGCATTGACGGCCTTTGAAGGACTTAAGACCGACATCGCCCGAGCCGCCGTAGCAACCATTGACGAGAGCGGCTCGTTCGTCCTCGAAAGTGACGCCTCGGATCAGGCCATCGCGGCGACCCTCTCCCAAGGGGGACGTCCCGTGGCTTTCTTTTCACGGACTCTTACCTCCGCTGAGCGGCGGCACTCGTCCGTTGAAAAGGAAGCGTATGCGATCGTCGAGTCTATTCGGCGATGGCGCCCGTACCTACTCGGGCGGAGCTTCCAAATCATCACGGACCAGCAAAGCGTTGCGTTCATGTACGACACCTTACACGCCCAGCGCATTAAGAACGAGAAAATCACTCGCTGGCGTATCGAACTCGCCGACTTCTGTTACACCATCAAATATCGCCCAGGGAAGGATAACCAGGCCGCCGATGCCTTATCGCGCCCCACTACATGTGCTGGTATCACCTCGTTGGAGGGCCTACGGGTGCTGCATGCTACTGCGGGCCATCCCGGCGTAACGCGTTTCGCTCATTTCGTGCGGAGTGGGAATCTCCCTTACTCGATTGACGATATCCGCCGTATCTGTCGCGACTGCGCTATCTGCGCGGAAATCAAACCGCGTTTCTATAACCCCCCTATGGGGACTCTGGTGAAGGCTACACGCCCGTGGGAACGCTTGGCGATGGATTTCAAGGGCCCTTTGCCGGTGTCGAGCGGCTCTCGCTATCTGCTCACTATCGTTGATGAGTACTCACGATTCCCCTTTGCTTATATGTGCGCGGACATGACTGCTGCCACGGTGATGCGTTGCTTACAGAACTTGTTCTCAATGTTCGGTTACCCGGCCTATGTCCATACCGACCGGGGTGCAGTCTTCTTGTCTCAGGAGGTGCGCGGCTATCTGCTCCAAAACAACGTTGCGTCTAGTTACACCACGCCGTATAGACCCCAGGCTAATGGGCAGATCGAACGCTTCAACGGGATTATCTGGAGGGCCGTCATGCTCCATCTCCGGACCCACGGCCGGGGCCTCGATAAATGGGCTTGGTCGCTACCTGCGGCGTTGAACTCAATCCGGGCACTCCTGAGTACGGCAACTAACCAAACTCCCCACGAGCGTCTTTTCCACCACCCCAGGAGCTCGGGGTGTATACGGTCTTTGCCCAGTTGGCTCGCTGGGCCCGGGCCGGCCTACCTTAAACGGGCAGTTCGCGCGAGCAAGTACGACCCCCTTGTGGACAAAGTGCAGATTCTCCAGGCTAATCCTGAGCATGCTCGTGTGATGACGTCTGATGGTCGTGAGACTACTGTCTCCGTTCGTCATCTTGCCCCTTGCGGGGTCGACGACCTTAGTAGGGAATCGGACGAACCAGTCGAACCCGTCTATGAGACTATGACCTCTCCCGACGCTCCCATCGCCGACAGTCCACCGACCCTCCCCCCGTCGAGACTGCCCGGGTCCGACGACTTGGCGTTACCCCCTTCATCACCCGACCCTGTTGACGCCTCTGACACCGGGGATACAGGGTTACGAGACGCCGTACCCGGGGAATTTCGAACGCGTGCTGGCAGAGAAATTCGCCGCCCGGCCCGCTACGGTTGGGCCGACTAATACTCCGCGCCCATGCTGACGCTCACTCGCTTTTAGCCACGCGGCCGTATAATTCTGACGGGGGGTGAATGTAGTGAAATCGTATCCGTACTGAACCCGGGTGGGGATGCTCGCTGCTCGCTGTCATTGTTGTCCCCACTAGGGGCGTGACTATAAGACCCGTTGCTGTGTCAGTGCTCCGAGACTTCTCCCTTGTGACATGTTACATCGGTAGCCTCGTTAATGGTACGCCTTTATAGAATATCTAGCTTGCTTGCATTGACTGATATGAATGGCTTTATGAGATGTCGCATCGTATGCTTATTGTGTATTTCTACTTACAGGAATGATCTGATGATCTAAATGCAATTAAACCAAACCGTTGGACTAAAAGTTGTGCGGACCTGAATGGTTTTCCACAACAACATCAACAGTGGCAAGAGCTACCTGGAGGTTCTGTGATGACACTCTGGGGTTCTTCCGGACAGTCGAATGATTGATTTCAAATTGTTTGGAGATCATTTTAAATCTCTTCCCAGACTCGTGGGCATCTATAACCTTCTTTCTGAGGGACTCAGAGAGTTCTTTTGATCTAGGCATGGTGACGCCGCACACTTCAACAACAGAGCAAACCAAACTAAATGTCTGAGGTTTAAATAAGACAGGTTCCTCCAAGATCCTCTGTAACGATGTTCTAATCATTTGCACCTGAGCTGGTGCACCTGATTCTAATTTTAGGTATTTGAAGTAGTGATAAATGTAGGGGTGTACTTACTTTTTCCACTATGCAAAATTTGCATTTATGTTTATTTAAATTATACAATGGACTACAAAATGTAAATGTTTCATGATATTTGTTATATTATATCACCTTTATCTATCAATATTGTTGAAATGAAGATCAAATAGCTATATGTTGAAATATGTTGAATGTCAAAACTTTACATGGGGTAGACTTACTTTTTTACGTGACTGTATATATATATATATATATATATATATATATATATATATATATATATATATATATATATATATATATATATATATATATATATATATATATATATATGTGTGTGTGTGTATATATATATATATATATATATATATATATATATATATATATATATACATACAGTAATACCCCGGCCTACGTCATTAATTGGTTCCATAAGCCGTGACGTAACTCGGTTTTTGACGTAAACCGGGCGTAATGCCTTTAAAATGCCTTAAAATGATGACAAACACCGTAAAACTAGAGTAAATAACTGGAGGAGGCTGCGGCTTCGCAGCAAATTGCAAATTTGCAAACCCGTGCACATGCACACGTCGATACCGGCTGCCGGCGACGTGCCCGACGAGGCACCCGGCTCGAGGCATGACACGGTCGTTCGTTTCACATGGGCCATGGGGCCTGACCTCGTCGCGGACATTGCACACTCTGCACAGTGACGTTACGTGACGTCTGCCATGGACGGTCGTCCGAGCCGGCATCGTCATGTTTCGCCGTTGCCACGTTACGTTGGTTGTTTTGCACAGTAAATGAACGTTTACACAGTAAAGGAATAATCACAAAAATACCAGCGAAAGGCAAAGCAAGCACGCGACCGCAGACCGCAGCACAGGACAAAATGTATATTGCGTCGCCTTTGTTTTGAATGAGAAGCAGCAGCTATGCATACGTACAGTACAGTATACTGTACGTACATGTTTTTAATTTTTAATGTGCTTTTTATTGTATTTAAAAAAAAATTTTTTAGCTTCTTTTATTGTTAATTTATGTACTATTTCATTTATTTTAAATATATTTTTAAGGAAAAATTTAATTTTTTTCACGTCCGTAGGAGTGACGTAAAGTCGCACATAATGACGTTCGCTGAACTGAAATTTACTCTAGAAGAGTGGCGTAAAGTCGGATATGACGTAGGTCGAAATTGCGTAAAACGGGGTATGACTGTGGAAATATATATATATATATATATATATATATATATATATATATATATATATATATATATATGTATATATATATATTTTATACAATTTTATAAACAGGAATCAAATTCCTGCGAAGGGCTAAGTGTGAAAAAATTCTGACTCAATGCGGGGCTCGAACCACGGACCTCCGTTGATAACGCGTCAACAGCCCACTGTATATATATATATATATATATATATATATATATATATATATATATATATATATATATATATATATATATATATACGTATATATATGTATATATATATATATGTATATATATGTATATATATGTATATATATATATATGTATATATATGTATATATATATATATATATATATATATGTATTTATATATATTGTTGCGGATCTTCGAAGCCCGTTCCCGTTACAAAGGGGAGATTAAGCCCCTTTTTCTCCTTGGGTCTTCGAAACCGCGAGACCGAGTCGCCACTTCCGGGCAAACGTGGAAAAGGGTTTCGGGACAATTTCACACGTACCTTGAGTACCCACGCCGCAGCGGCAGCGGGGATCGAGGCTCACATGAACCACGCGTAATTGAGTACGCCCGAGCAGAATGCGTACCACGTGACTCGTGCTGTTACCTTTCTATAGAACCTGATTAGAGCGATCTAATTCGTACCATGCGAGACCAATGATGGAAAAGAGAAAAACGGTCGAATCAGAAGGAATAACAGGATTTATTTACACTATTCACAGGAATTGGTAGAAGGACAGGGACACAGGGCAGAACTTAGTCAATCTTACTTATTCCCAGACAATGGGCCCACTTACACACACGGGGAGATGGAGGAAGAACATTCGCACGCCGAACGCGCCTGCTTCGGTCGATCCAGGAACAGCTCACCCGGTCGTGGCCCTCTGGTGGTCACAGCACATGTCCCGGCGAAGGCAGGCAGGAGGGAAAATCCATCCTCGCGGCGCGTATTCAGGCAAAGTCAGACAGGAGGAAAATCGCGCGTCTGTGGCCCGGCGCGGGTCGTCTTTTACAGCGTGCGATTAATACTGTGCGGAGTGCGGGGAGCAGGGCAAGTTCGTGTACAACGGAGTAATTCAGTTCATACGATATGACTCAATACTGACGCGCGTTACCAAATCATCTGTACTCATCGGCGTCTCCTCTGCTCATCTGCTCACTCAACTCCGAACTCATCTCATAACTCCCATCTGAGGCGGGGGGCTCTGAGCAGGGTTATATGGCCCCTCCCCAGAGTCTCACTCAAATGTTCCAAACCCTGCCTCTGCCGCAGTGGTAAGCCACTCCCCTCAAGCCCTGATTGGCAGCTCATGCTTACCGATCGCTCCTGCTCCTCCTGCCCCGCCTTCCTTCGGCCTCGGCCGACTTGTTCAGGCCTGCCGCGTGGTATTTCGGCGCCAATACCAAACCAAAGCGCCATAAGGACACCTAATTTTCACTGGCCTACTCAACGCAAAACTAACACAGGAAAGGACTACGCTTACATTTACTCAGAAATAACTGAACTTAAGCGAGGCTACATGTTGTAGTGTAACTAACTAAGAGGGGAAATCAACCTTTATTCAAAAACCGCAACACTACACCCCTCCCTCGTCAGACTCTTCCCTGAGTCGGAACCACCAATGGAACGACCGGTAGAGAGTGACATGCAAAATTAACTTTACTTTTAAATGTGACACATATATGTGGTTCCCCCTAACATTTACTCTGACCCATGTGTGCGACAGTTTTAAACACTAGATATGTCCCTCCTATTGCGTTGAGCAGTTATCTAACAGATTCACGCCCACAGCTACCCAAGTATTTCCGGAATTTCAAACTAAACACATAGCCGGTGGGCAGCATTCTTATATTTACAAGCACAAAACTTAATTTTATTTACAATTCTATGACCCAGGACCTGTCCTTTTTGGAAGAGAAGATTGATTAGAGGGGAGAGAAAAACACACAAAAACACACTCAAAATCATGACACTTGCTGCTTGCTTCTTGCTTCTTGCTTCTTCTGTGTGCATATATCAAACCGGCTAGCCCCCGGACCGGCATACAGGCCATTTTAAACTTCAGGGCTATCTAAACTTACACATCTTCTTATGCCGAGCACACCATAATGAAAATGCACAAAAATGCTTTTATTTTGCCAGCAGGGCCAATCTCACGTGGTCTGACTGCGTGGCATTAATGCCACTCAACAAGTGGTCTGAAGGTGCAAGATGATTTTGCAGCAAAATTCTGCACAGCAGAGGTGCAAGGCCACAAGGCTTGTGGTCCATAATGAGTGAGTGTAACAAGGTGCAGCAAAGGGTTTGGCAGCAAAGTGCTGCACAGGTGCAACAAGGGTGCAGCAAAAGGATATGGCAGCAAAGTGCTGCGCAGTTCGGCTACACAGATGTAGCAAGGTGCAAAAGGGATGCTGCACAGGTCGATGGTGCTGCACAGTTCGGCCTCCAAAATGGTCCTGGGGTGGGGGGGAGAGACAAGGCACAACAAGCAAAGCGGAAAGCACACAGTGGCACATAGAAAACAAGGTAATGCGGCGCGAGGGATGCGGAAGAGCGAGCAGAGCAGGCTCGTCCCGAACCGTCTGTACCTCCCACCATCGGCAACACTACCCTAGCCCCCCTTGTATTTACAATCCATCACTACGTCTTGTCTCCCATATCCCCCTCTATTCCAAATTCGTCTTCCAATCCCTCCCAAGAAGGAAGGGATGGAACAACAACAATGTCACATTACGTCATGATGCATCTTACAACTCAAATGGCTTACAGAGCCCTGGTGTGGAGCTTCGTCCTCCTCGGCGATTGGCTGTGGATGGTGCGAAGGGATTTCTCATCTCCTAACTACACTAGTAACGTTAACTCATTTAAACTACCCGGGGTCATACCCTGCCAATTGGCCTCTTTAAACGATGTGGTTCTAAGAACCCGAATTCCCATTGCCCACACTGCGGTGCCCCTTTGAAATTGGGGCTCACTCCCTCAAATTTTCTCTCTGTGCACTCGCACAATTTCGGGGCTGGGTCGTGTGGCCCTACCAGCAGGTCTACCTACCTGCGCACCTCCGCCACTGAAGCCGCCACCCGAACTTACCTGCTCCTGCGACTACCTAACTGGGGAAGGCCCTTCCTGGCGCTTACCCCCTGATGCCCACCTTGGCATTGGGCAACCCGGGTCCTTCCCTTGGATCCTCGGGCCCCACTCAACACGACAACTAACCGGCTCCCAGAGCCTACCTACGGCCTCACCTGGCCGACACACTAACAGTGGCGGAGTGCCCCAATAACCACACGCACCAATTAAGCCACATGCCCAGCCATGTCACTGACTCATGCACCCAACAAAACACTTCATTCTACTACCCGCACCACAGGTGTCAATATCCATACAAATTTTGCTTATGCCCTCTACCTGACTTTACACTACCCCCCTGGGCTTTCGTGAATGGGTTCCACCTCCCCCCATTCACTCCTTCACACCATGCATTCCACACCTTTTATTCCCACACCAAGCATTCCATACCACTTGTCTCGCACACCATTTATCTCGCACACCTTTTGTGCTCACACACCTCAAACACAATTCCATTTATTGTCACACACAATTTCTCACACACACAGCATCATCTATCTAACTACTTCCCATCAAACTCGTGCTTCCCCGTCGTCCCTTTACACTATGCACTCCCTTTTTCTTTAACAACCATCCAAGCTACCTACGTCCCCGCTACAATTCAGGTGTAACTACTTAAATCTTGTTCCTAAGGTCTTCTAATTCCCTAACATTATCCTAGCCCTCCCTCGGCTAGCTTCGGTGCCCCATGGAGGCAACCATTGCTGGCACCCCCATGTGCCTATCACGGCCATCCCCCTAAACTAATGCTCATGGGCCCTGGTCGTGTGAGGAATGGTGACACCACCATCCCCCCACGTGGGGTACACTACTCTCGCAGTCCGCTGCGCTACGAGCCTCTCCATGTGGAAATACGTTGTCATGGCTCGGCCTCGAAGGGCCGATGTGGTTGGTCATGTGGGTGGTTGGTCTCCTGTATGGGATGTCCGTCCGGCATTTTCGATCCAAGGGGGGAGGTATGGATGGGCCGAGGTGCAGTGCTCCATCTCTGTGCGGGGCCTCGCGGTCCCACGCACGATGACCCAACCTGACACGATGACCCAATCTGAGTTGAGTGTGATGCCGATCAGGAAGAAGAATAAGCTGTACTACCAACTTTGTACACTTCCGGAATTGTTTGATTTATTTGTGTTCAAATGTATGGTGATTGTTGTACACCGCTCCTTTCCTATGCCATCTCCAGGCATTGCAAAATGTCATTGCCGGGCACCGAAGGGGGCTTGGCAGTGACGCACGCTGAAAGGGAGTACTCAGTTTTCGCTCTGGTTGTTTTCTTGCGTTCTTGTTTGTTTGATTGTCCGGGCGATATCTCAGCCATCCTTTGAGCTAGGAAGCTGACATTTCGGCACAATAGTGAGCAAGTCCTTTGTCAAAAAGAATATTTTTTGTTTTTTGATTAATCAATAAATTGAGGAGTTATTTAATTATTAGCGATTAATTAAGTACTTATTTAATTAATCAAATTTCCTTTCTCTTCTGATCATTAACTCAGGCACCTTTTGAGTAAGGAAGCTGATATTTGGACATGCCAATGACCAGGTGATTTGGCTGCAAAGGCTATTTTTGATTTATAAATTAATCGATTAATTATTTAATTATTCGATTAATGACTACTTTTTTTTTTTTTTAGTTACAGATTCTGATGAAATCGTGGTGGATTATGTGTTCTATGACCGAATTGATTAATAATTTAATTTTTTAATGATTATTATTTATTTATTTTCATTAATCATTTATTTATTTTCTTTCTCATTTGGCCAATATCTCAGGCACCTTTTGAGCTCGGAAGCTAATATTTGGACATGTGACCAAGTGATGTGGCTATCAAGGATATTTTTGATTTATTGATTAATCAATTAATCGATTAATTATTTAATTATTGGATTAATTACTAAAAAAAACATTTTTTTTTCAGTTACAGATTCGGATGAAATGGTGGTGGTTTATGTGGTCTGTGACCGAATTGATTGATAATTTAATTTTTTAATGATTATTATTTATTTATTTTCATTATTAATCATTTGTTTATTTTCTTTCTCATTTGGCCAATATCTCAGGCACCTTTTGAGCTGGGAAGCTAATATTTGGACATGACAGTGACCAAGTGATGTGGCTATCATGGATATTTTTGATTTATTGATTAATCATTTAATCGATTAATTATTTATTGATTAATTGATTAATAATTATTGATTAATCAATTAATTATTTAATTTTTTATTATTGACTTATTTAATTAAATTCCTAAATGATACATCTTCGGATGAAGCACTTGTGGTTCAGTTATGCTATTAGCCAATTGATTAAGAAAATATTTTGTGATAATCTTTTATTGATTTTAATTATACAATTAATCAATCAATTAGCATACACCTCTCCCTCCCTATGCAGCCTCTATGAGGTGCACTGCAGTATTGCCGGGCGCCGGGGGCGCCCCGGCAATGCCGCGCTGTAGGATATTTAATTATTTGGCATGGGGGCGGTGTACTTTGAATGTATCTGTACTTGTTTTCTTTCTTGTTTGTTTGTTTGTCCCGACGATATCTCAGCCATCCTTTGAGCGAGGAAGCTGAAATTTCGGCACAGTAGTGAGCAAGTCCTTTAGCAAAAACAGTATTTTTTGTTTTTTGAATAATCAATTAATTGAGGAGTTATTTAATTATTAGCGATTAATTAAGTACTTATTTAATTAATCAAATTTCCTTTCTCTTCTGACCATTAACTCAGGCACCTTTTGAGTTAGGAAGCTGATATTTGGACATGCCAATGACCAGGTGATTTGGCTGCAAAGGCTATTTTTGATTTATTAATTTATCAATTAATCGATTAATTATTTAATTATTCGATTAATGACTAATTATTTTTTTTTTTTTAGTTACAGATTCTGATGAAATGGTCGTGGTTTATGTGTCCTCTGACCGAATTGATTAATAATTTAATTTTTTATGATTATTATTTATTTATTTTCATTATTAATCATTTATTTATTTTCTTTCTCATTTGGCCAATATCTCAGGCACCTTTTGAGCTCGGAAGCTAATATTTGGACATGAGTGACCAAGTGATGTGGCTATCAAGGATATTTTTCATTTATTGATTAATCAATTAATCGATTAATTATTTAATTATTCGATTAATTACTAAAAAAAAAATTAAAAAAATCAGTGACAGATTCTGATGAAATGGTGGTGGTTTATGTGTTCTGTGACCGAATTGATTAATAATTTAATTTTTTAATGATTATTATTTATTTATTTTCATTATTAATCATTTATTTATTTTCTTTCTCATTTGGCCAATATCTCAGGCACCTTTTGAGCTGGGAAGCTAAAATTTGGACATGACAGTGACCAAGTGATGTGGCTGTCAAGGATATTTTTGATTTATTGATTAATCATTTAATCGATTAATTATTTATTGATTAATTGATTAATTATTGATTAATCAATTCATTATTTAATTTTTGATTTATGACTTATTGAATTAAATTTCTAAAAGATACATCTTCAGATGAAGCACTAGTGGTTTAGTTATGCTGTTAGCCAATTGATTAAGAAAATATTTTGTAATAATCTTTTTTGTTGATTTTAATTATACAATTAATCAATCAATTAGTGTACACCTCTCCCTCCCAATGCAGCCTCAATGAGCTGCACTGCGGTATTGCCGGACGCGGGAGGCGCCCCGGCAATGCCGCGCTGTAGGATATTTAATTATTTGGCATGGGGGCGGTGGACTTTGAATGTATCTGTACTTGTTGTACACCGCACCTTTCCTATGCCATCTCCAGGCATTGCAAATCGTCATTGCTGGGCACCGAAGGGTGCTCGGCAGTGATGCACGCTGAAAGGGAGTACTGAGTTTTCACTCTTGTTTGTTTTCTTTCTTGTTTTCTTGTTTGTTTTTCCGGACGATATCTCAGCCATCCTTTTAGCTAGGAAGCTGAAATTTCGGCACAATAGTGAGCAAGTCCTTTCTCAAAAACATTATTTTTTGTTTTTTGAATAATCAATTAATTGAGGAGTTATTTAATTATTAGCGATTAATTAAGTACTTATTTAATTAATCAAATTTCCTTTCTCTTCTGACCATTAACTCAGGCACCTTTTGAGTTAGGAAGCTGATATTTGGACATGCCAATGACCAGGTGATTTGGCTGCAAAGGCTATTTTTGATTTATTAATTAATCAATTAATCAATTAATTATTTAATTATTCGATTAATGACTTCTTTTTCTTTTTTTTTCAGTTACAGATTCTGATGAATTGGTGGTGGTTTATGTGTTCTCTGACCGAATTGATTAATAATTTAATTTTTATGATTATTATTTATTTATTTTCATGATTTATCATTTATTTATTTTCTTTCTCATTTGGCCAATATCTCAGGCACCTTTTGAGCTCGGAAGCTAATATTTGGACATGAATGACCAAGTGATGTGGCTATCAAGGATATTTTTGATTTATCGATTAATCAATTAATCAATTAATCGATTAATTATTTAATTATTCGACCAATTACTAAAAAAAAAAAAAAAATCTGTTACAGATTCTGATGAAATGGTGGTGGTTTATGTGTTCTGTGACTGAATTGATTAATAATTTATTTTTTTAATGATTATTAATTATTTATTTACATTATTGATCATTTATTTATTTTCTTTCTCATTTGGCCAATATCTCAGGCACCTTTTGAGCTGGGAAGCTAATATTTGGACATGACATGACAGTGACCAAGTGATGTGGCTATCAAGGATATTTTTGATTTATTGATTAATCATTTAATCGATTAATTATTTATTGATTAATCGATTAATTATTTATTGATTAATCAATTAATTATTTAATTTTTTATTGATGACTTTCTAAATTAAATTTGTAAAAGATACATCTTCGGATGAAGCACTAGTGGTTTAGTTATGCTATTAGCCAATTGATTATGAAAATATTTTGTGATAATCTTTTATTGATTTTAATTATACAATTAATCAATCAATTAGTGTACACCTCTCCCTCCCAATGCAGCCTCAATGAGCTGCACTGCGGTATTGCCGGACGCGGGAGGCGCCCCGGCAATGCCGCGCTGTAGGATATTTAATTATTTGGCATGGGGGCGGTGGACTTTGAATGTATCTGTACTTGTTGTACACCGCACCTTTCCTATGCCATCTCCAGGCATTGCAAATCGTCATTGCTGGGCACCGAAGGGTGCTCGGCAGTGATGCACGCTGAAAGGGAGTACTGAGTTTTCACTCTTGTTTGTTTTCTTTCTTGTTTTCTTGTTTGTTTTTCCGGACGATATCTCAGCCATCCTTTTAGCTAGGAAGCTGAAATTTCGGCACAATAGTGAGCAATTCCTTTCTCAAAAACATTATTTTTTGTTTTTTGAATAATCAATTAATTGAGGAGTTATTTAATTATTAGCGATTAATTAAGTACTTATTTAATTAATCAAATTTCCTTTCTCTTCTGACCATTAACTCAGGCACCTTTTGAGTTAGGAAGCTGATATTTGGACATGCCAATGACCAGGTGATTTGGCTGCAAAGGCTATTTTTGATTTATTAATTAATCAATTAATCAATTAATTATTTAATTATTCGATTAATGACTTCTTTTTTTTTTTTTTCAGTTACAGATTCTGATGAATTGGTGGTGGTTTATGTGTTCTCTGACCGAATTGATTAATAATTTAATTTTTATGATTATTATTTATTTATTTTCATGATTTATCATTTATTTATTTTCTTTCTCATTTGGCCAATATCTCAGGCACCTTTTGAGCTCGGAAGCTAATATTTGGACATGAATGACCAAGTGATGTGGCTATCAAGGATATTTTTGATTTATCGATTAATCAATTAATCAATTAATCGATTAATTATTTAATTATTCGACCAATTACTAAAAAAAAATAAAAAATCTGTTACAGATTCTGATGAAATGGTGGTGGTTTATGTGTTCTGTGACTGAATTGATTAATAATTTATTTTTTTAATGATTATTAATTATTTATTTACATTATTGATCATTTATTTATTTTCTTTCTCATTTGGCCAATATCTCAGGCACCTTTTGAGCTGGGAAGCTAATATTTGGACATGACATGACAGTGACCAAGTGATGTGGCTATCAAGGATATTTTTGATTTATTGATTAATCATTTAATCGATTAATTATTTATTGATTAATCGATTAATTATTTATTGATTAATCAATTAATTATTTAATTTTTTATTGATGACTTTCTAAATTAAATTTGTAAAAGATACATCTTCGGATGAAGCACTAGTGGTTTAGTTATGCTATTAGCCAATTGATTATGAAAATATTTTGTGATAATCTTTTATTGATTTTAATTATACAATTAATCAATCAATTAGTGTACACCTCTCCCTCCCAATGCAGCCTCTATGAGCTGCACTGCGGTATTGCCGGGCGCCAGAGCCACCCCGGCAATGCCGCGCTGTCGGATATTTAATTATTTGGCATGGGGGCGGTGTACTTTGAATGTATCTGTACTTGTTTTCTTTCTTGTTTGTTTGTTTGTTTGTCCGGGCGCCATCCTTTGAGCTAGGAAGCTGAAATTTCGGCACAATAGTGAGCAAGTCCTTTCTCAAAAACTTTTTTTTTTGTTTTTTTGATTAATCAATTAATTGAGGAGTTATTTAATTATTAGTGATTAATTACGTACTTATTTAATTAATCAAATTTCCTTTCTCTTCTGACCATTAACTCAGGCACCTTTTGAGTTAGGAAGCTGATATTTGGACATGCCAATGACCAGGTGATTTGGCTGCAGAGGCTATTTTTGATTTATTAATTAATGAAGTAATCAATTAATCGATAAATTATTTAATTATTAGATTAATGACAATTTTTTTTTTTGAAAGTTACAGATTCTGATGAAATGGTGGTGGTTTATGTGTTCTATGACCGAATTGATTAATAATTTAATTTTTTAATTTTTATTATTTATTTATTTTCATTATTAATCATTTATTTATTTTCTTTCTCATCTGGGCAATATCTCAGGCACCTTTTGAGCTAGGAAGCTAATATTTAGACATGACAGTGACCAGGTGATGTGGCCATAAAGGATATGTTTGATTTATTGATTAATCATTTCATTGATTAATTATTTATTGATTAATCAATTAATTTTTTTTATTAATTACTTATTTAATTAAATTTCTAAAAGATACATCTTCGGATGAAGCACTGGTGGTTTAGTTATGCTATTAGCCAATTGATTAAGAAAATATTTTGTGAATTTTTTTTATTGATTTTAATTATACAATTAATCAATCAATTATTGTACACCTCTCCCTCCCAATGCACTCTCTATGAGCTGCCCCGGCAATGCCGCGCTGTGGGTTATTTAATTATTTGGCATGGGGGCGGTGTACTTTGAATGTACCTGTACTTGTTTTCAATTTAAAAAAAATTTTTTTTGCCTAAAACACTCCAAGGCCTCTGAAACAATGAACCTCTGAAAGTTTGATGAAGATCTGTTCAGCGATCTCTGAGAAAAATGGCGACACACAGACAGACAGACATCTCATATAGTAGATGATCTATGCAACAATTATTTAGAGAATATAAATTTATGATGTCATCGCTCACATGGTCTGGCTGCCATGTTGGATCAAAAAAAAAGAAACGTTCAAAAACAGAAAAGTTGGCTCACACCAAGTTGATTGCGCAGGGTAAGTATTCTATGAACACCACCTAGTTTTTTAAGTAATGCACATAATTTTCTATCTTTCACGATTCTGAGATCACATGTGGTAATGTGTTTATGATGTGGATCTTTAAATACGGAATGTTCAAAATTACAATGATGTGGGTTATTTAAACATTCCTCTACATCGATGGAATGCACAGTATCCTTGTAGTTGAAGATCTTTCCACAAAATTGCATCTCACAAAGTGTACACAACATTTGGTGGCAAAGTGTAAACAACCCTTGGTGGCAAAGTGTACACAACCCTCGGTAGCAAAGTGTACATAACCATTGGTGGCAAAGTGTACACAACCCTTGGTGGCAAAGTGTACACAACCCTTGGTGGCAAAGTGTACACAACCCTTGGTGGCAAAGTGTACACAACCCTTGGTGGCAAAGTGTACACAACCCTTGGTGGCAAAGTGTACACAATCCTTGGTGGCAAAGTGTACACAATCCTTGGTGGCAAAGTGTACACAACCCTTGATGGCAAAGTGTACACAACCCTTGGTGGCAAAGTGTACATAACCCTTGGTGGCAAAGTGGACAAAACCCTTGGTGGCAAAGTGTACACAACCCTTGCTGGCAAAGTGTACACAACCCTTGCTGGCAAAGTGTACACAACCCTTGGTGGCAAAGTGTACACAACCCTTGGTGGCAAAGTGTACACAACCCTTGGTGGCAAAGTGTACACAACCCTTGGTGGCAAAGTGTACACAACCCTTGGTGGCAAAGTGTACACAACCCTTGGTGGCAAAGTGTACACAACCCTTGGTGGCAAAGTGTACACAACCCTTGGTGGCAAAGTGTACACAACCCTTGGTGGCAAAGTGTACACAACCCTTGGTGGCAAAGTGTACACAACCCTTGGTGGCATTGTGTACACAACCCTTGATGGCAAAGTGTACACAACCCTTGGTGGCAAAGTGTGCACAACCCTTGGTGGCAAAGTGTACACAACCCTTGGTGGCAAAGTGTACACAACCCTTGGTGGCAAAGTGTACACAACCCTTGGTGGCAAAGTGTACACAATCCTTGGTGGCAAAGTGTACACAATCCTTGGTGGCAAAGTGTACACAACCCTTGATGGCAAAGTGTACACAACCCTTGGTGGCAAAGTGTACATAACCCTTGGTGGCAAAGTGGACAAAACCCTTGGTGGCAAAGTGTACACAACCCTTGCTGGCAAAGTGTACACAACCCTTGCTGGCAAAGTGTACACAACCCTTGGTGGCAAAGTGTACACAACCCTTGGTGGCAAAGTGTACACAACCCTTGGTGGCAAAGTGTACACAACCCTTGGTGGCAAAGTGTACACAACCCTTGGTGGCAAAGTGTACACAACCCTTGGTGGCAAAGTGTACACAACCCTTGGTGGCAAAGTGTACACAACCCTTGGTGGCAAAGTGTACACAACCCTTGGTGGCAAAGTGTACACAACCCTTGGTGGCAAAGTGTACACAACCCTTGATGGCAAAGTGTACACAACCCTTGGTGGCAAAGTGTGCACAACCCTTGGTGGCAAAGTGTACACAACCCTTGGTGGCAAAGTGTGCACAACCCTTGGTGGCAAAGTGTACACAACCATTGGTGGCAAAGTGTACACAACCCTTGGTGGCAAAGTGTACACAACCCTTGGTGGCAAAGTGCACACAACCCTTGGTGGCAAAGTGCACACAACCATTGGTGGCAAAGGGTACACAACCCTTGGTGGCAAAGTGTTCGCAACACTTGGTGGCAAAGTGTACACAACCCTTGGTGGCAAAGTGTACACAACCCTTGGTGGCAAAGTGTACACAACCCTTGCTGGCAAAGTGTACACAACCCTTGGTTGCAAAGGGTACACAACCCTTGGTGGCAAAGTGTTCACAACCCTTGGTGGCAAAGTGTACACAACCCTTGGTGGCAAAGTGTACACAACCCTTGGTGGCAAAGTGTACACAACCCTTGGTGGCAAAGTGTACACAACCCTTGGTGGCAAAGTGTACACAACCCTTGGTGGCAATGTGTACACAACCCTTTGTGGCAAAGTGTACACAACCCTTGGTGGCAAAGTGTACACAACCCTTGGTGGCAAAGTGTACACAACCCTTGGTGGCAAAGTGTACACAACCCTTGTTGGCAAAGTGTACACAACCCTTGTTGGCAAAGTGTACACAACACTTGGTGGCAAAGTGTACACAACCTTCCCAGTCGTACAACTGCTGCAGTGATAAACATGCGTCACCATATTGCATCTTCATTCTGCGATGGATTTCACTGGGATTCACACCCTCACTTCCCAAGAAACGGATGACAGAACGTTACTCCTCCTTGGTGCATGTTTCTAAGGGAGCTGCCATATTGGAACTGCTCCACTGACGTCACATGCTCAATGTTGCCAGATCTAAAACAGGCAAAACATGACTCTTACCGATAGATATAACATACTTCGTCTGCAACGACACACATTACATTCTAGAATTTATATCGCCATTTTAAGGTTACTTATTGACTGGCCCTCGTCTGTGTATATACGTACATAATACAGTCACGTGAAAAAGTAAGTACACCCCATGTAAAGTTTTGACTTTTTCAACATATTTCAACATTCAGCTATTTGATCTTCATTTCAACAATATTGATAGATAAAGGTGATATAATGTAACAAATATCATGAACATTTACATTTTGTAGTCCATTGTATAATTTAAATAAACATAAATGCAAATTTTGCATGTGGAGAAAGTAAGTACACCCCAACATTTATCACTACTTCAAATACCTAAAATTAGAATCAGGTGCACCAGCTCAGGTGCAAATGATTAGAACATCGTTAGAGAGGATCTTGGAGGAACCTGTCTTATTTAAACCTCAGACATTTCGTTTGGTTTGCTCTTTGTTGTTGAAGTGTCACCATGCCTAGATCAAAAGAGCTCTCTGAGGCCTTCAGAAAGAAAGTTATAGATGCCTACAAGTCTGGGAAGGGGTTTAAAAAGATCTCCAAACAATTTGAAATCAATCATTCGACTGTCCGGAAGATCATCTACAAGTGGAGAAGATTCCAAACAACTGCCAACTTGTTCAGGCCAGGCCGCCCCAGCAAGTTCAGCTTAAGTGCAGACCGCAAGATGCTGAAAGAAGTCTCTAAGACCGCAGAATGTCATCGCGCGACCTTCAGGTAGCTCTTGCTACTGTTGATGTCAAACTGCACGAGTCTACCATTAGAAAGAGGCTGCACAAATTTGATCTACATGGGAGTTGTGCCAGGAGGAAACCTTTGCTGTCCAGAAAGAACATCAGGGAAAGACTAAAGTTTGCCAATGAACACCTCGGCAAAGACCAGCACTTCTGGAACAATGTGCTCTGGACAGATGAGTCAAAGGTAGAGCTATTTGGCCACAGTACCAGAAGACATGTTTGGCAAAAACCAAAGACAGCATTTGACCACAAGAACCTGACACCAACTGTAAAGCATGGTGGTGGAAATATTATGGTTTGGGGCAGCTTTGCTGCATCAGGGCCTGGGCAGCTCACCATCATAGAATCCAATATGAATTCTTCATTGTACCAGAAGGTGCTTGAGGATAATGCGAGGCCATCTGTCGGAAAGTTGAAGCTCAACCGAAGGTGGACCTTGCAACATGACAATGACCCTAAACATACCAGTAAATCCACCAAGGAATGGCTGAAAAGAAAGAAATGGAGGGTTCTGGAATGGCCAAGTCAAAGCCTGGATCTAAATCCCATTGAGATGTTGTGGGGGGATTTGAAACGAGCTGTGCATGCAAGAAACCCCTCAAACATCGCACATCTGAGAGAATTCTGCATGGAGTGGGCAAAAATTTCTCCCAGTCAATTTCTGAGACTGTTAGACAGTTATAAGAAACGCCGACTTGAGGTTGTTTCTGCCAAAGGGGGCAATACCACCTATTTTTTTTATTTTTTTTTATTTTTTTTGTATACAAGATCGAGGCTCGTGAAAGAGCGAACATTAATCACACAGAAAGATAAACAGACACATAAAACAAATAACATCGGGAGCGGTAGACAAGATGAGGAGAGAGGGGGAAGGACACAAACACAACATTTGAGAGCAGGGACCGAGAGACATCGAGAGATCTGTGGGAGGGAGAGGGCTTTGGGGGGGAGGCATGTGAAGGGGGGGGGGGTGGTGGGAGAGGTATAAACATATGGACACTGCCAGGACTTCCAGGAAAGAAGTTGGAATTTCAAACAAGGTGGATCTGGGGTGAATTCGTGGGGGTAGAAAAGATCAAGGTTTTGGATGGGGGAAGATAAGAGATGGTGGTGAACAGCTGTTTTAAAGACCTGGAGGGAGGAGTGGGATTGAAGGGAGTGTGGGAGTTTGTTCCAGAGGCGGGAGAAAAGAGGAATGAAAGAGTGAAGGTGAGCAGAGAGCCGAGATTTCGGCAGTTTAACCATCAGAGGGTTGCTGGCAGATCTTGTGCGACCTGTAGGAATATTTGGGGACAGAGCACAGAGAGAGCTGGGGGAGCAAGGCCGGAGAGGAGTCGGTAGAAGACAGAAAGACCACCTACCTGCCTGCAGTGAGTGAGTGAAAGGCCCTCAGAGATAGCTTCATCGCCGGAGATTCCAATGATTTTGAAAGCTTTGGATTCAACAGCGTGAAGCCGAGCCAGGTGTGAGGCAGGAGCACCAGCCCATAGGGGAGAACAGTATTCCATTGAGCTGCTAATGAAAGCCTTGTATGTGGTGAGGAGCTTAGGTGTGCCGAGGAAGGACTTCGCACGACGGAGGATGCCCAGTCGGCGACTGGCTTTGGAGGCCAGCTTGGAAATGTGGTTTTCCCAAGAAAGATCATGGCAGATAGTGAGACCCAAAAGCTTGAGCGACAGACCTTCTTGGAGAGGATTGTTGAGAAAGTAGATGGGAGGGTTGTCCAGTCGATCTTTTCGGAGAGACATAGTAAGAGAGTGAAATTTGTCAGGATTGAAAGACATGTTCCACTTGTTTGACCAGTCTGTGATTTTGTCCAGGTCTTCAGAGAGTGAGGAGGCTGCAGACTGCCGATCTGAGGGAAGAGGAATGGAGCGGCAGAGAGTGGAGTCATCAGCAAAGAGATAGAGAGGATTTTCCAGAGAGTCGGAGAGATCATTGATAAAGACCAGAAAAAGCACAGGGCCCAGCACACTGCCTTGGGGAACTCCAGCCTGAACAGGAAGGGGAGATGAGAGAAATCCATTCAGGGCCACACGTTGACTACGACCAGAGAGGAAGTCCGCAAGCCATGCATGGAGATTTCCATGGATACCATAGGAGGAGAGTTTGGTGAGCAGAGCTGGGTGCCAGACCGTATCGAAGGCACGTGATATGTCAAGGGAGACAGCTCTGATTTCCTGTTTGGCATTGAGGACCTCCATCCATTGTTGAGACAGCAGAAGCAGCATGTCCAGAGTAGAGTGACCTGGTCTGAAACCAAATTGATGATCAGAGATCAAGCCATTGGAGAAGAGGAAAGATTTCATATCCGAAGCAATGATGGATTCCATGACTCTGCTGATAATTGGGAGCAGGCTGATTGGTCTGTAGTTGCAAGGATCTGTTTTTGCACCTTTTTTGTGTAAAGCGGTAATGTTAGCTGATTTCCAGGATGCTAGCAGATGACCTTGAGCAAAAGATAGGGTGAAAAGAACAGAGAGAGGGTGAGATAGAGCGGCAGAGCAGGATTTTAGGACCCGTGGGCTGATGCCGTCTGGTCCAGTTGCAGAATCAGAGTCGAGGTTTGACAAAAACTCCTCCACCTTGTCAGGAGAGATGGACACGGAGTTCAGGAGCAGTTGGGTTCGACTGGGAAAGGTGGGAACAGAGAGAGATGGGTTTGGGACGAAGGATTTTGAGGCAAACACAGAGTTGAGGCATTCGGCTTTGTCACGTGCAATGTCAACTGTGTGGCCATTTGAGGTAAGGGAGGGGATGGAGGGGGAACAAACACCAGAAACGGATTTGACCAGACGCCACCAGGATTTGGAGGAAGGAGACAGGTTTGAGAGTTCATTCTTGAGTGAGGAGAGATAGTGCTTCCTGGCACTCCTGAGGGTAGACACACACTTGTTCCGAGCTTGGTGGAAGGAACTGAGATTGCCTTCAGTTGGATTAGCCTTCCAAGAGGCAAAGGCAAGTTGTTTCAGGGCAACTGCCTCACCACAAGATTCAGTGTACCATGGACGGGAGGAAGGGTAAGACAACTGAAGGCGAGATGGGATAAATCTGTGCATGAGAGAGATCAGTTTGCTTTGGAAGAATTCCCAGGAAGAATTGATGTCAGAGGCAGTGGAGATGGGAGACCAATCCAGACGATTGATGGCTGCTTGAAGACCGTCCCAGTCGGCCTGAGTGAAATGCCAGACTCGTCGACGCTGAGGAGGCTCTCTGAGAATGGCCAGAGAGATGTCCACTTTGACAAGCACATGATCAGAAGAACCGATTGGAGCAGAAGAAGAGCAGCAGACATTAGCAGGGAAGTTTGTCATAACCAAGTCTAGAAGAGAAGATACTCCATTGGCTGAGATCCGGGTCGGGAAATTGACAGATTGTGTCAATCCCAGTGAGTCACAGAAGTCCTTTGCTGAGGTGCCATGACTGGTGAGAGAGGAACCCACACCCAACCAGGTGGCATGATGACAGTTGAAGTCACCACATATGAGGAAGAGAGAGTTGGGATGAGTGGATAGAAGTTGGTCCATGTTGTCAGACAGTGAAATGTAGATGGAGTCATCACTGTTTGGGGGATGGTACAGAACACATATGAACAAAAGGTGGGAGTGGAGAGGAAGCCGTAGCCAGAGGTACTCCTGGGGGTGAGGAGGAAAGAGGGCAGTGCAAGGAGAGTGAGGAAGAGAGTTTTTGATAAAGATAGCCACCCCACCACCAGGCCGAGGCTGAGGTCTATCATACCGGAGGAGGGAGTAACCAGGAAGAGATATTAAGGAATCAGAGACATCTTGAGGGAGGAAAGTCTCTGTTAAGCAGATCAAGTCTGGATTGTCAGAAGCAACCTGTATGGAGAGATCAGTCAGGTTTGAGCGAAGGCCCCGGATGTTTGAGGTCCATACCGTTAATGAAGAGAGAGGGGGAGCATCAGGTACAGGACAGGGGAGGGGAGGAGTAGGGTAAGATGAAGGATGAGAGGGGGAGGTAGGGAGAAAAGTTGATAGTGTGTCAGATATTGCAGAAGAGTTCCAAGAAAGGGAAGGATGAGGAGGATGAAAGGTTTGATGGTGAAGGGATGAGGCACAGTGAGGGGTTGTTTGAGGGGGGGCAGAGGAAAGTAGAAGGTTTGGGGGGGTGGAGGTATGAGATAGAAGGGAGACGAAGTGGGGAGGAGCCAGCTTGGAGGAGGAGGGGGGAGGAGGGAGAATTGGAGAGGAATGGTATGGGGGGAGAATTGAATGGGATGGGTTGAGGGGGAGTTTTGAAGGGGAGGAGTGAGGGGGGAGTTTAGGAGGGGAGGCGCAAGGGGGGAGTTTTGGAGGGAAGGGGCAAGGGGGAAGTTTAGAAGTGGAGGGGCAAGGGGGGAGTTTAGGAGTGTAGGGGCAAGGGGGGGATTTCGAGGGGAGGGGCAAGGGGGGAGTTTAGGAGGGGAAGGGCAAGGGGGGAGTTCAGGAGTGGAGGGGCAAGGGGGGGGATTTGGAGGGGAGGGGCAAGGGGGGTGTTTAGGAGGGGAAGGGCAAGGGGGGAGTTCAGGAGTGGAGGGGCAAGGGGGGAGTTTAGGAGTGTAGGTGCAAGGGGGGGGGATTTGGATGGGAGGGGCAAGAGGGGAGTTTAGAAAGTGGATGATTAATGAAAGACGAACATTGATACAAATTGGGTTTGTTGTGATTTTCAAGTTAGCAATCCGATTCAGAACGATGGAGGAGGGATGGAATGAATGTGAATTTAGACCATGTAGTGAGGGAGACGTATAAGATATTGAATTTCTTTTTTTTGAAGTGGAATGAGCTGGAGAGGAAATTGAGAAAAGCCTTTTAAATAGGAAGAAAAACAGCGTGTTGTAATATACCACTGAATAAAACACAGAAGGGGAAAGGTTAAACATATTTAAATAATATTTAAACAGAACTGTGAACAATCTTCTATGCACAAAATACCAACGGGGGGAGAGCCAAAAGGGACCACCACGAGTCACGTGAACAGCGCAAACGGTGGATGGCAAGGAGATAATGGGGGCGGGGCGAACAGCACACCTGGACAGAAAATACAGGATGAGACAACAGTACACGTGGAGAAAGGAAAATAAATGTTTTTGGTTTGTTTTTTTTTTGTTTGTTTTTTGTTTGTTTTTGGGGGGGGTGGGGGTGGGGATTTAGAACGTTAGACAGAGTATTATGTTCGGGGTAGAAGGGAAAAAACTAAGAGCCAAGCAAAACACGCTTAAGTTAACAAAACACCGACGGGGGTACAACTACAAGGCCACACACGAGGAGCAGAACACGATTAATTAATTACGAGTTACAGGAAATTCAAACCAAAACTAACTATAATCAAACAATATCGCATGGATGATAAAATAACGAGTTGAAATTTGACAATCTATTTGGGGAAATGGGGGAGAAACACGTGGTCGAAGAACGAACGAACGAATAATAATGAATAAACGAATGAGCACAGAGAAGGTAATGTCTTTTTTTTTTCCTTTTTTTTTGTTGAGATTTACATAAGGAAGTAGGCTATGGGGTGAAAAGACTGGGAGAACAGAGAACGAAAGTTATTGGATCACAAACGACGGACCGCTGAGAGAAAAACAAAGCCTCAAGGTTGTACCGTGTTCACTGTACAAGGCCTCAAGACACGACACGAATTAACACGATTTTCAATACAGGTATGAAAGATTTGCACCAAAAATCTTCGTCGGGACAATATACGTACATACACCATAAAATAAATACAGTTATAACGAAAATACAAATGGGAACAATTACTTAACTTCGATTTCGATGGAGAGCGTGTAGAGCTGCGAATAAACGAACCCTCGCCAGCAAGACTGGAAACGGAAGTCCTGAGCCCCTCCCCTATTAGAGCCAAGGGTGTACTTACTTTTTCCACATGCGAAATTTGCATTTATGTTTATTTAAATTATACAATGGACTACAAAAATGTAAATGTTTTATGATATTTGTTATATTATATCACCTTTATCTATCAATATTGTTGAAATGAAGATCAAATAGCTGTATGTTGAAATATGTTGAAAAAGTCAAAACTTTACATGGGGTGTACTTACTTTTTCACGTGACTGTATATTTATAAACAGAAATCGGGCGCGACCTTTGACTCACCCTGTGTATATATATATATATATATATATATATATATATATATATATATATATATATATATATATATATATATATATATATATATATATATATATATATATATATATATATATATATAGATTATAGAGAGATGTATAGCAGATTCAGGCGTTGGAATTGCTGTGTTCTGCTCTCCTATCATCTGATGTAATAAAATGATCCCATTATTTATACCAACTGGGATGAACAGTATTTATACCAATGCAAGTAATTTGCCAACTTCAATGCTGACCGAGTATTTGAAGATGTAAACTATAGAGATCCTCTTTCGAATGTCATCCTGAGCAGAGAAGCAGCTGTGAATGAACGTGACCAGCTGTCCCTCATTCACAAAGAGTTCCTTTATGACTGATGCTGCCTGGTAGCCTTAACATAAGACTAATTTTACTCACAGAAGACTTGGGCTATTGCCTTTGAGCTGGCGTGCTATGATAAGTGAAGATCGTTTACATTTGCGCAGGTCAATTCCAGGTCGTACCACCGCACGTTCTTGCGTTTTTACATCCTTTAGTCCAAGTTCAGGAGACTTCTCGTGCTGGTGAAGGTGGGTAAGCCATAACCGTTGATCGTTTTAAAACTGTTTGAATCCATTCGTTTATGCCATGTGTGCTTGAATCAACAGATTTGCAAATGAGGAAACAGAATGCGTCATCAGAGTATGGATGTGGTGGAGGCTGGAATGGTGTTGGTAGTTAGATGTGTGGGGAGTACAAGGATTGCAGTCGGAATAGGATCAACATTTACTCCATTATCTTTTCCAGCCATCTCCAGACTGATGAAACGAATGCTGCCTCTTGGCTAATTGTAGACCTTGTTGTTCAAAAACGAAGTCATTTGGAATAGCTTGATCTGCGCCAGTACAATACTTTCTTCCTGAAGAGCAATTCCAACATTTCAATACGGAGCTTTAGAAATAAAATGGATTGTTATTTAAATAAAGATTTTTCGTGTATTATTTATTTGATGAATTCTAAAAACAATATTTCCTGTGAGCATTCTATAATGTATTAATGAAGGTAATTTCATTCATCAAGCATTGTATAAATTGATACATTTGACAAGTACAGCAAAAAAAAATACAGTACAATGACACATAAAGACACATACCCACACACATGCATGTATACATACATATATATATATATATATATATATATATATATATATATATAAATATATATATATATATATATATATATATATATAAATATACATATATATATATATATATATATATATATATATATATATATATATATATATATATATATATATAATTGTTGCATTGTTGCGGATCTCTGACGTCGGCTCTCCCCTTATCAAGGGGGGGCTAATCCCCTTGTCTCTTTAGCTGGCCATCCCGAGTCCTGGGGGTTATAACGTCCTTCCCGGCGTGGCGTTAGATAGGGTTTGTTAGGCCTACGGGTTCACTACTACCTAAGTACCAATGCCGGCCGGAAACGAGGGAATAACTCCCGCTCGAACCACGGATATGTTGGAAAATGCCGAGCGGTTAGCAATCCGCGATCTGAGCTGTTAACAATGAGACTAAACTCGATTCTGAGCGGTTCCTAATCGTGCCACAGGTACTCAATTGAGAAAAGACGAAAGCGAAGGGATTAAGACGAAACCAGAAAGAACAGGTGAATTTATTACAAACAAAAAGAAGAAAGGAAAGAATGTACAAGAAAGGAAGAAGAAGAAGCAGGACACTGGGCAGTCTTAAAGCAGTCTTATTCTATACCCCAGACAAACATACACACTCACACGGGGATTGTAGCTGGTAGGTGGTCAGGTAGAGGGTCCGGTGATGGGGTCCAGGCTCCAGGTGTGGCTCCAGTCCAGGCCCCGGTTCAGCGGGCGAAAACCCGGCAGGCAGCTCCGCGTATCTTGGAAACGCGACCGGACCTTACATATAGCGGGGGGGAGGCTGGTGTCCGGTACGTGTGCGCTCCTGGACAAGTCCATTAATAAGCGCGTCTCCAACCAAACTCGTGCGCATTTCCCAATCAGACTCGTTTAAGTGCATCTCCAACCAACTCGTATAAGCGCGTCTCCAACCCGAGTCCTTTTTACCGCCAACCTTCCACTCAAGTGCTGCCGTATCTCTCTCTTCAAGCAACCAGCGCTCCCGACAAGTAGTCCATCAAAGGGCTTTGCGTTCGCGCTTTTATAACGCGCCACGCGATCACTACGCGGGCCTCAAGGCCACGCCTGTCGGTGATGTTACATCAGCCCTGGTTGGCTGGTGAGGGCTTACCGGCCATGCCTTTGACGGCTGGTTGACAGGCCACACCTTCTTCTTGGCGTTCCGCCCCCTTTTTCCTCGGGCCTGACCGCATGGTTTATGGCGGCACTTGAGCGAACGCTAAGGCACCGACTGTAGGGGCGCGTAATGGCGTCGCTTGGAGAGGGAGGTCGCAAAATGAACGGAATGGGCCTAATCTTATTTGATTGACGCAACGCAGATTCAACTATTGGAAACACGGGTGCGGAATGGAGGGGAACGGCGAGAGCCCCGCAGCCTTATCTATTAAAATCAAAACACCCGGTAAACTGTGTTCAGATGTATGTACAAAAATAATATAAGGATTTATTCAAATGAAAAAGGCAGGACTGGAAAAACAACGCGCCGGTAATAAATATCCTAATCGGGATCCCGCCCACCAGACCTCAAATACAAAACGGGGGAATATGAATTAAGAACTTGCTCATGCGCAAGATTGGAAGTCACATTCTTTCGAAGCTGTCCATGCGCTCACGCTTTCGAAGTTAAGTAATTTTTTCACAATTGTGTTTTTGTCGAAACTGTATCTATCCTTCGGTGTGTGTACTTATCGTCTGTCTTTATTAAGATTCTCGGTGTTAATTTTTCATACCTGTATACAAAATCGTCGGTTAAATCGTGTCGCGTATTCTGAGGCCTAGTCGAGCACCGTGTCCGACCTTTAGGCTTTGTTTTTCTCTCAGCGGTTCGTCGATTGCACTGCAATTACTTTTGTTCTCTGTTTTTTTGTCCAGTCTTTCACCCCATACTTCCTTGTTTAAAATCTGAACTCAAAAATAATAATAATAATAATAATAATAATATTTCCTTCTCTGCTCTTATTCGTTTATTTGTTGTTCTTATTTGTTCGTTCGTTATTCGACCACGTTGTTCGTGATCACGTGATCACGTTAAAAATGTTTAAACTTTCCCCTGAAGAACTGTATTCTGTCGTATATTATAACAACTTTTTCTTCTTCTTCTATAAAAGGATGCTTTCGACTTGCTCACCAAATCTATTCATTCCAAAAAAAAATTCCATCTCTCACAGTTCCTTTTTTCTACATTCCCGAAACTCTCCTGCACTCCACCCCTCCTTCGACGTCCTCAAACGTATTTTTGACTCGAAGGTCTCAAGAAACTCATTTTGCAATAAATGTTCATTTCCCATTAATCGTACACTTTTCAAAATCCAATCTCACCCCTCCCGTCCAAATCTTCCCCATCACCCCTCCCCTCCAAATCGACCCCCTTGCCCCTCCCCTCCAAATCTTCCCCATCACCCATCTCTTTCAAATATTCCCCCTTGCCCCTCCCCTCCAAATCTTCCCCATCACCCATCCCTTTCAAATATTCCCCATTGCCCCTCCCCTCCAAATCTTCCCCATCACCCCTTCCCTCCAAAACGTCCCCATCACCCCTCCCCTCCAAAACTTCCCCATCACCCCTCCCTCCAAATGTACCCCCTTGCCCCTCCCCTCCAAATCTTCCCCATCACCCATCTCTTTCAAATATTCCCCCTTGCCCCTCCCCTCCAAATCTTCCCCATCACCCATCCCTTTCAAATATTCCCCATCACCTCTCCCCTCCAAAACTTCCCCATCACCCCTCCCCTCCAAATCTACCCCCTTGCCCCCTCCCCTCCCAAATCTTCCCCATCACCCATCTCTTTCAAATATTCCCTCTTGCTCCTCCCCTCCAAATCTTCCCCATCACCCATCCCTTTCAAATATTCCCCATCACCTCTCCCCTCCAAAACTTCCCCATCACCCCTCCCCTCCAAATCTTCCCCCTTGCCCCTCCCCTCCAAATCTTCCCCATCACCCATCTCTTTCAAATATTCCCCATTGCCCTCCCCTCCAAATCTTCCCCATCACCCCTTCCCTCCAAAACGTCCCCTCACCCCTCCCCATCCAAAACTTCCCCATCACCCCTCCCCTCCAAATGTACCCCCTTGCCCCTCCCCTCCAAATCTTCCCCATCACCCATCTCTTTCAAATCTTCCCCCTTGCCCCCTCCACTCCAAATCTTCCCCATCACCCATCCCTTTCAAATCACGCCCTTGCCCCTTCCCTCCTAAACTCCCCCACACCCCTCCCCTCCGAGACTCTCCCTTGCTCCTCCCCTCCTAGACTCCCCTCTCACCCCTCCTCCTCAAAGCGTCCTCCCCGCTTCTTTCCCCTTCCAACTTTCACCTTCATCTCCCCCAACCTTCTGCCTCGCTCTTCCCCCTCCTCAAATAACACCTCACTGTGCCTCACCCAATCACCATCAAACCTTTTGTCCGCCCCATTCTTCCCTTTCTCCAAGCTATTCTGAAATCTCTGACACACCTTCAACAGCTCTCCCTACCTCTTCCTCCTCTTCCACATCTTACCCTACCCCTCCTCCCCCCTGTTCTGTATCCGATGCTCCCCCCTTCCTCTTCATTAACGGTATGGACCTCAAACATCCGGGCCTACGCTCAAACTTGACTGATCTCTCCATGCAGGTTGCGTCTGACAAACCAGACATGATCTGCTTAACAGAAGCTTTCCTCCTTCATGATGTCTCTGATTCCTTGGTATCTCTCCCAGGTTACTCCCTCCTCCGGTATGATAGACCTGAGCCTCGTCCTGGAGGTGGGGTTGCTATCTTTATAAAAAACTCTCTTCCTCACTCGTCCTGCACTGCCCTCTCTTCACCTCACTCCCAGGAATACTTTGGCTACGGCTTGCCCTTCGCTCCCACCTTTTGTTCATATGTGTGTTTGTACCGTCCACCAAACAGTGATGACTCCATCTACATCTCGCTGTCTGATAATATGGACCAACTTCTATCTACCCATCCCAACTCTCTCTTCCTCATATGTGGTGATTTCAATTGTCACCATGCCAGTTGGCTGGGTGTGGGTACCCTCTCTCACCAGCCATGGCTCTTCAGCAAAGGACTTCTGCGACTCACTGGGACTGACACAATCTGTCAATTTCCCGACCCGGATCTCAGTCAACGGAGCATCTTCTCTTCGTTTATGACTAACTTCCCTGAAAATGTCTGCTGCTCTTCTTCTGCTCCAATCGGCTCATCTGATCATGTGCTTGTTAAAGTGGACATCTCTCTGACCATTCTCAGAGAGCCTCCTCAGCGTCGCCGAGTCTGGCATTTCACTCAGGACAAACTGGCACGGTCTTCAAGCAGCCATCAATCATCTGGACTGGTCTCCCATCTCTACCGCCTCTGACATCAACTCATCCTGGGAATTCTTCCAAAGTAAATTGCTGTCTCTCATGCACAGATTTATCCCATCTCGTCTTCAGTTGTCATACCCTTCCTCCCGTCCATGGTACACGGAATCTTGTGGTGAGGCTGTTGCCCAGAAACAATTTGCTTTCGTCTCCTGGAAAGCAAATCCAATGGAGGGAAATCTCATTTCCTTTCACAAAGCCCGAAACAAGTGTGTGTCCACCCTCAGGAGAGCCAGGAAACAATATCTCTCCATTCTCAAGACCGAACTCTCTTATCTGTCTCCCTCTTCCAAATCCTGGTGGCATCTGGTCAAATCTGTTTCTGGTGTTTGTTCCCCCTCCATCCCCTCCCTCACCTCAAACGGCTACACGGCTGACTCCGCACGTGAAAAAGCTGAATGCCTCAACTCTGTGTTTGCCTCTAAATCTTATGTCCCAAACCCATCCCTCTCTGTACCCACCGTACCCAGTCGTACCCAGCTGCTCCTGGACTCTGTGTCCTTTCCTCCTGACAAGGTGGAAAAGTTTCTGTCAACCCTCGACTCTGATTCTGCAACTGGACCTGACGGCATCAGCCCACGGGTCCTAAAATCCTGTTCTTCCGCTCTTTCACTCCCTCTCCGCTAGGATATATATTGTTGCGGTTTTTGAACCCTCCACTTTGTAAATATTGGTAATAATCCCTTATAAATAACCCCCTGTAAATATTCCTACTTTTGTGTAAATGTCAAAGGTCGCATCCTAGTTAGGTCATATTGCAACACGTAGAACACCATAGGCTCTTCTTTAGTTATTTCATTAGTATGTGTTCTAGTTAAGGATCTGTTTCCAATAGTTGAATCTGCGTTGTATTAATTAAATAAGAGAAGGCCCCAAAGTTCCTTTCAACATCAGTGCGAGTGGTCTTCTATCCCGCAAGCCGCCATAAGCCACGTGGCAGAGTTGGAGAAGAAGGGAGGAGCGCCAGGAATGAGGCGTGGCCCACCAACGCACCATCAAGGGGCGGACCAGTGAGCCCTCACAACCAATGAGGGCCGAGGCAGCTCACCGATGGGCATATCCAAAAAGGCAAACGGCTTAATATGCGATCGGCCAATATAAGCGGGCGCGTGGGACTACTTAGAGAGATGAGTGATACGGGAGAGGACGCCAGACGCGGAAGACCCGAGAGTGGTGAAGGAGTCCCTGCTTGCCGTTGTCACGGACCATTGGAGGCGCACAACTGGCCGAAGGCTAAGGGTCAATTTATTACGTACGCCGCATCCCAGTCTTCCCACCCGCGATATAATTGTCCGCTCACATTAAACGCCACGTGAAGCTGCCGGCCGCTTGTTGCTGCGGTACGAGTGAAAACCCGGAGCGTGGACCGGAGCGAGAGGTCGGAGCCGAACCTCGATGCCTACCAGCTGCCTGGACCATTCTCTTCCTTCCCACCACCACCACCACCTTTTTGTGTAAGTATGTTTGTTCTGTCCTGGGAGTGATATATAAGAGTGTATAAGGTTGCCCTATGTCCTTTTATTTCCATCTTTTGTATATTCTTGCCCCTTTCGTTTCCTCTTGAGTATTGTATAATAAATTCAGTGTTCCTTCTTATTCTTTGGGTTTTCCTCTCATCCGGTCACTTTAGTCTTTTCCCAATTGAATACCGGTGGCACGATATAGGAACCGCTTAGAATCGGGTTTAGACTGCCGCTAAACGGCTCGAGCTTCGGATTGCTAAAACGCCCAGCAATATTCCATCTTGTCCGTGGCTCGGGCAGGAGTATCGCCCTGCTTCCGAACGGAATGAGCGCGATATCTTCTAAGGACTCAGACGGCCAGCTTAATAGACGAAGGGATTAACCCCCCCCCAACCCCCCCTCGGTAAGGGGAGCGCCGTAACCCGAGATCCACAACAATATATACAGACTTGGCATTTAATATGGAATATTTTTTTTGTGGGGGTGAACTTACTTTTCAAGATGAATTAGAACCATAAGTTCATTGGAATTATGTTGAAATTATTCTAGATTTTGTTAATGTGACCTTTAAAAGAAACAAAAAACACATTTGACATTTCGAAGCAAATAAATTTATCCTTGAAAGTGATGTAAACTGATATCGAACTCAATTCACGGACAGTACTGTGTTAAACTTATGTACGTTTTCCAGAAGTATCTCTTTATTTTACACATGAGCCAAAAACAATTTCAACAGAAACAAAAGTTAAATTATGACTGGGATTACGGACAGTAAAATTACAGTTCAGTACTTCGTGTAACCCCCACGAGCATTCAGGAGAGCACGTACACGTTGAGGCATTCTGTTCACGAGATTTGCCAAGGTTTGGACAGGAATCGCTTGCCATGCAGTGACAATAGCCTGCTGCAAATCACGCACAGAGGTAGGCTGCTGGACCAAGTTGTCGATTTGACGCGTTACTGCCCACAAGTTCTCTATCGGATTCATATCCGGGGACATGGCAGGCCACTCCATATGCTCGACACCACGGTCAACAAGAAAGTGTTGGATCATGCGAGCACGATGAGGCCGTGCATTGTCATCTTGGAAGACAAAGTTTCCTCGAAAGGCTGCACGAGCAAATGGAAGCAATGTTTCTTCCAAAATGGCCTTGTACTTGAACTGGATCAGGTTTCCATTTAGAACAACCAGGTCAGTTTTGCCCCCTGCATGAAAAGCAGAACAAACGGTCACCCCACCACCTCCAGCTTGGACTCTTGGCACTATACAATCTTCGTTGTAGGCTTCATGCACTTGTCTGCACACTCGGACACGGCCATCTTGACGATAGTCCAGAAATCTAGACTCGTCACTGAAGGTCACGTGATTCCAGTGTCCTGGCTGCCATTGACGGTGCTCTCTGGCCCACTGAAATCGGCGCTGGCTGTATTGTCTGGTCAGGCGTGGCTTTCTCAGGGGACGCCTTGCACGATAGCCTGCTTGAACCAGTCGTTGGTTGCCTAGCCTTCTGGATACAGGTACATTTGTCAGTTGCTGTCACTCAGCCCTCAGCCGATTAGCTGACTTGGTCCGGCCATTGCAGACTAACCGGTGCAGCTGGCGATCATCTCTCCTTGTGATTTTGCGGGGACGTCCTGGCCTCGGTATTGCAGTAGGGACACCCCTCTGAGCATTTCGTTTCAGGATCTTTGACACCTGACCTTGAGTGATGCCATACTGCCAAGCAATAGCACGTTGTTTTATGCCGGAATTTCGTAAAGCCACCACTCCATGACAAACAGCATTGTCGAGTTGACAGACCATCTCCTGAGGAAGCGGCCATCTCCTGAGGAAGCGGTTGAAAACAGGTTCCCTTTGGAGGGGAAGCGGCCCTGCTTCCCCTCCAAAGGAGGAATCACCGAAGCAGAAATCACCGAAGCAATAACTTTTGTAGACGTGCAGCAGTTGTTTTCCACAAACACAGAACGCAACAACCCTTATATACCCGATTGTGAAGCCAATCGTCAAATGTACCTGTCCTTACATTTTGTCATGCCACCTGTGATATTATCCTGTTATTGACTTCTTGCTGCGAAAGACAATCAATGACATGGTTCTTTTGACAAAGAAATCACCGAAGCATAAAAGAAACTCACCAGATTGATATACTGAGTTCAGAAAGTAAACCCAAGTCAAGAAAAAAAAAAATATTCCATATTAAATGCCATGTCTGTACATATATATATATATATTTATATATATATATATATATATATATATATATATATATATGTATGTATATATATATATATATATATATATATATAGTTGCGGATCTCAAACTCGTCGACGTACTGAGGGGGGGGGGGGGGGGGGGGTTAAGCCCTGCTTCCCCTCGCGCTTCGAGTCTTCGAGGCCGCCCCCACACTCTACTCATGGTGGACGGAATGCTGGACAATTCCAGCCGCCGAGCCCACAGCTAACGTGTGGAAGGGTTAACGGTCACGACCCGAGTACCTTCGACACACGCAGCCGTGAGAACGGGAGATGAACCTCGCACGAGTCATGCTGGTCTTTAACGGCCGAGCGGTTGTGCGTCGCGTAACTCGTGCCGTTAACACTATGGAACCCGATCGAGCGGGTTTAACTCGTGCAATGCTAGGCCAATGGTGAAAGGATGAAGATGGCCAGGTTGGAAACAAACCACAGGATTTATTCACAAATGTACAATAGTTATAGAAAGGGACACAGTGGAGAACCTTAATGGCCTTACTTACGTTCCCGGACAAGGGCCCTCAGACCCGTTCGGGGAAGGGGAGGAAGAGGGGAATGCGCCCAAAGAGCAGCCGCTTGGTGCAGTTCGCCTAGACGGCTCGTTGGGTGGATCCCCCCAAGGATGTTCATGGCAGGGACGTCGATCACAGTCATGCACGTAACGGGAATCCGACGAGCGTGTCCCAAGGTCAGCGAGGCAAAGCGCACGTGCAGGGAGTCCAGGCACAGGTCGTCAGGGCACAGAGCGCATTCAGATTCCCGGGCCAGAGAGAGAGTGCCAGCCTGCCAGAGAGCGTATCCAGAGAGAGAGAGAACGGCGGTTCGGGCCGGGTTTTATAGCCCCCCCCCGAATCCCACTCGAATGTTCCACGGGCCTCCACTGGCCGCCGGGGTCACGTGTCATGACAGCCCCTTATTAGTCACTCCCTTTAGCTCTCATTGGCCGCAGTTATTGGCCACTCCCTTTAGCTCCCATTGGCTATTCGCTGCTTACCAGCCACGCCCTCCAGCTCCTCGCTCGGGCCTGCTGGACTTGTCCTCGGCCCATGACATGGCATTCCAGGCTTCAATGAGGCCTACCCCTACCCTACCTGCCTCAACGCATATGAACACTGGGAAGGAGACTATACTTCACATTTAATAAGAAATAACTAACGAAGCGAGGCTACATGTTGTGGTGTAACTAACTCTAGGGGGGTTGCTTTATTTACAAAACCACAACATGACCCCCCTCTCTGACCAGACTCCCCCCGAGTCGACCTCAGTCGGAACGACCGGTCGAGTCTGGCATTCAATTTTTACATTTACCATTAATGTGACACATAGATGTAATCCCCCAAACATTTACTCCAACCCATGTGTGCGACATCATTCACACTAGATATGTCCCTCCTAATGCATTGAGCAGCTAATCTAACAGACTCACACCCACAACTATTCGCGCATTTCCTGAATTTTTGAACCAAACACATATCCGGTGGGCAGCATTCTCATATTTACAACACAAAACTTAACCTTTATTTACAATGCTACAACCCAGGACCTGCACTTGAGGAAGGAAATGGAGGACGGAAATGAAGGCACTTGCTGCTTGTTATGATCTTCTTGTCTTGTGTGCGGGCTAACAAAAACCGGCTAGCCCTGACCGTCATACAGGCCATTTGAACATCAGGGCCATCTAAATCTTCACAAATAGCACACATCTTCACAATTGCTTCACAATTGCACACACTTTCTTTATGCACAAGCAGGGCCACTCGACATGTGGTCCAAATGCGTGGCGTCAGTGCCACTCAACAGGTTGTCCGAAGCTTGGCCCGAATGCCACCCAACAGGTGGTCCATAGGTGCAAGATGAATTGGCAGCAAGATGCTGCACAGCAGAGGTGCGAGGCCACAAGGCCTGTGGTCCATAAGTACAAGATGGATTGGCAGCAAGATGCTGCATAGGTCGGCCTCCAAATGGTCCTGGGGCGGGGAGGAAGACAAGGCGCAACAAGCACACGGAAAAGCAAACAGTGGCATGCGAAAAACAAGGTGACCAGGCACCACCATACCTGGTGTGGTGCGAGGGATGCGGCAGAGTGAGCGGAGCAAGCTTGTCCCGAGCCGTACGTACCCCCCACCGTTGGCTACACTACCTGAGCCCCGCTAGTATTTAGAATTCGTCTCTACGTCTTGTCTCCCATATCCCCCTCTAACGCCAAATTCGTCCCCACATCCCTCCCAGGTTCTCCCATGAAGGAAGGGATGGAACAAAACAATATTTCACTCACGTCATGATGCGTCTTACTTTCCAAACAGCTTACAGAGCCTTACGGTGTGAAGTTTTTCCTCCTTGGTGAAAGGCTGTGGATGGTGCGAAGGGGTCTCACATCCTAACTACACAAATAACATTACACATCTAAACTCCCCGGGGTCGTACGCTGCCAGTAGGCCTCTTTAAATGATGTGGTTCTAAGAACCTGACTTCCCATTGCCCACACTGTGGTGCCCTCCTGAATTTCGGTCTCACCCAACAAATTTTCTCCCTGCGCCCTCACACAATTTCGGGGCTGGGTTGTATGGCTCGACCAGCAGGTCAACCTACTTGCACTCCTCCGTCACTGAAGCCGCCTCCGGAGCTTGCCCGCTCCTCACAACTAACCTAACTGGGGAAGGCTTTCCCTGGCGCTTACCCCCTCGATGCCCACCTCGGCATTGGGCAACTCGGGTCCTTCCCTTGGATCGTCGGGCCCCACTCACTCGCTAACCTAACCAGCTCCCAGAGCCTACCTGTGGCCTTACCTGGCCGACAAGCTACCAGTGACGGAGTGCCTCAATAACCATACTCACCAATTAAACCACACGCCCAGCCATTTCACTGTCTCCTGCACCTCACAAAACACTATGTTCTACCGTCAGCACCACAGGTGTCAATATCCATGCAATTTACCTGAACCCTCTACCCAGCTTTAAACTAACCCCCCCCCCCCCGGGCTTTCGTGAATGGATTCCACTCCCCCCATTCAATCCTTCACACCATGCATTCCACACCAATTATTCCACACCATGCATTCCACACCTTTTATTCTCACACCTCAACTACTTTCACACCATTACACAATTCCATTTATTCTCACTTACAATTCCTTTCACACTTACACACAGCATCATCTATCTAACTAATTTCCCCTACAACTCGTGCTTCCCTGTCGTCCCTTTACACTATGCACACCCTTTTCTTTAACAACCATCTAAGCTCTCTACGTCCCCACTACAGTTCAGTGTCACTACTTAATTATTGTCCCTCAGGTCTCTCTAAATCCCTATCATTATCCGAGCCGTCCCTTGGCTAGCTTCAGTGCCCCATGGAGGCAACCATTTCTGGCCCCTCCATGGGCCTAACACTGCCATCCCCCTAAACTAATGCTCATGCCCCCCCCCCCCACCCATGTGAGGAATGGTCACACTACCATTCCCCCACGTGGGGTACACTACTTTCCCCAGTCCTCTAGACTATGAGCCCCCATCTATGGAGGTACTTTGTCACGGCTCGGCCTCGAAGGGCCGAGCGATCCATGCGGGTGGTTGGTCACCTATATGGGTTGCCCGTCCGGCATTGACGATCCGAGGGGGGAGGGGTTGATTGGCCCAAGTGCCAGGCTCCATCCCTGTGCGCGGCCTCGCGGTCCCACGCACGATGACCCAACCGGCCACGGTCAGAGCACCTCACCCGATAAGATGCGTGGCTCCAAAAATCCAAATTACCCCTCGAACCCCGCCGACCGCCCTTGCTGCGGTACGGCGCCAACGATACCGTGCGGATGCCGGAGGTACGAATCATGCAAGCCGGTCCTTGTGAGACCGATGCAGCACCGATTCCCTCTGGTCCCCGCGGCACACAACTCACCGGGGGCTCACGTACGCTACTCGTCCCGCTAAGCGCTACCTCGGTCGGTGTCGATGCCTAGGCCACGTCATCGCGGCCCGCTACCCACTCCATACTCGCACACCCAGGTGCACACGCACCCCCCACACACTCTGTGATCGCACACTCCAGTGCACACTCTTTTTCCACACACTCCGGTGTGCACTCTTTCTCCACACACTCGGGTGTGCACTCTCGCTCCACACACTCTGGTGTGCACTCTCTCACACTCCATACCAATACCAGTCGCACACCTCGCAATGGGCGCTTCTCGAACGCCCGGGTCTCACCTGACCCCCAAGCTCGCCGAGTACCCGTTTGCACCAAACACATTCCCGCCATTGCAACTCACCTCGTGGCTCTCCTTCCCCTGCTTCTCTGCCAGCACCTGCAAACCTTTCATTTGGTTAGCAGACACGTCATCACGGTGCGAACACAAACTTTGGTCACATTCCATAACCTCCTCCCTTAATTCACTCTCTGTCTCACTCCGTCTCTTTCTAATTTCACTCATTCCTTCTTCTACCTCCTCCAGCATCTGTTTCACCTCTTTTATCTCCCGGGGCGCCCCCGAAATCTCCCCTTCTAAGGCTACCTTGGTCGTCTCTATATGTGTCATTTCTCGTTCCTTTGTTCCCATCGTCTCTACTACGTCATCCACCCTCTTCGCCAGTCCCTCGTGCACCATTTTGCATTCCTTCTTCGTCGCTATCACTTCCTGCTTCAATTCTTTTTGTGTTACCTTCAGCCCCCCGATTACGTCGGTATTCTTCCCCACCTGTTCCCTTAATTCCTGTTGTCCCACAGTCAATTTCTCCACCTCCCTAGTCAGTTCTTCTATACCCCCCTGTAGTTTAGCTGTACTCCGCTTCAACTCCCTCTCCACACGCTCTTCGCACCGCTTCACCTCGTCGCGTACCACTGCCACCTCTTCGCTCAGCTTACGCCCAATGTCCTCCCCCATCTTTTTCATGTCACACCTTAATTCCCCTCTCATGGTGTTCACTGATTCATTTGCACCGTCAAGGATGCATTCATTTGGGTTAAGAACAACTCGAAGTTAAACCCGGCTCGCACGTGCGAGGCGCCGCCATTTTCTTCACCTCCTGCTGCACCCTCATCAACTTTAGGCCATGGGCCAGATATGGTCCTCGTGCACGCCCCCCCCCCCCCCCCCCCCAACTCTACCACCCCATATATTTTTGAAGCACTTGGGTCCCCTCAACATGAAATCAACTGGTAACAGTAAATAAACTGGTTCTTACTATTCATTTTTCACACATATTTGATGGTACCCTTAAAATATATCTTTTCCGTGTCGTTATGTTCCCTGAGATGGCTGAAAGTGGTCTGAGTTATATAAGTTATATATCATCTGAAAGGTAATTATCTGCTGGTCATTATAAATGGCATATATTTTACATTTAGTGTTACCATTGGCCTCAAAAATCAAGTCGAACAGCTATACCCCATGTTTCGCTGTGTCAAACTAACACTGACTAAGATATTCAAACTAATATTTCAAATCCAGCCGCACTAGACTTGATTGACATTAATAACAAATGTCTGGACATTCTTCATAAAAATACCTTTCATTTGATACCAAATGTGTATTTTTGTCAATAAAAATCTATCAGATATGACACTTCAAACAGAATGCAGGTATGCCGACAATCGCGATAACTGCACGAAATGATCGCGTTGATAGACATTGTCAGTCATGGAAGGTGCTTTAATTGGAAAGTGAAATATCATTCAATTGCTCATTGTTACTTGACAATATATTATGAAGTCACACTTTACCTCGATTTAGTTACAGGAATACATGCATGTTGCAAATGAAGCAGCTTTGTCAACCACTCGCTACTATTCAGAAATTTACCAGCGAGAACATCAGCTAGAATCTAGCATCAGCTAGAACTAGAAGAAGTTCACAAGAAAGCTTTTGAAGTAGTTTGTGATGTTGTAGATAAGAAGGTGTTACATAGCCACAAGGTTGTGAAACTATCAGACTTGAGAGCATTGTCTGTTGCTCAGCTAGAAAGCAGCAATGTTGTTATACTGTAACAAATAAGGTGTGATTGTGTGTGAATTTAGCAATTCATATTTAATTGTGTTGAAAGTTAGCACAGTGTTACCACATGGATCATCTGAGAAGCATATGCGGCAATTGTCGGCACACCTGCGGTCTGTTCACAGTGTCATATCTGATAGATGTTTACTGGTAAGAAGACATATTTGGTATCAAATGAAAGGTATTTTTATGAAGAATGTCCAGAAAGTTGTTGTTAATGTCAATCAAGTCTAGTGTGGCTGGATTGAAGATATAAGTTCGAATATCTTAGTCTGTGTTACGTTGGCACAGCGAAACATGGGGTATAGCTGTTCGACTTGATTTTTGAGGCCAATGGTAACACTAAATTTAAAATATATGCCATTTATAATGACCAGCAGATAATTATCTTTCAGATGATATATAACTTATATAACTCAGACCACTTTCAGCCATCTCAGGGAACATAACGACACGGAAAAGATATATTTTAAGGGTACCATCAAATATGTGTGAAAAATGAATAGTAAGAACCAGTTTATTTACTGTTACCAGTTGATTTCATGTTGAGGGGACCCGAGTGCTTCAAAAATATATGGGGTGGTAGAGTTGTGGGGGTGGTGCACGAGGACCATATCTGGCCCATGGCCTACTTCCCCTTCTAACAATTCTTCCTGCTGGTCCGGGGTCATTAATTCATCGACATTTTCTATTCCCACCGACACCTGGTCGTTTTGGCCAGCCATTGCACAAACTCAAAAAAAAAAAAGGTTTTACACTAAATTTTGTACGCTCGTAATTTTGTAATTTTGAGTATGTGAAGCGCACTCCAGGTTCGAATATCCCACTCCCGACACCAATTTTTTTGGTGTCGGGTTCAGATCTCACTCCTGACTACCAATTTTGTTGCGGATCTCGAGCTCGTCGATGTACTGAGGAGGGGGGGGGGTTAAGCCCTGCTCCCCCTCGAGCTTTGAGTCCACAAGGCCGCCCCCACACTATACTCGTGGTGTACGGATTGCTGGGCAATTCCAGCCGCCGAACCCACAGCTAACGAGTGGAAGCGTTAACGGTCACGACCCGAGTACCTGCAACACACATAGCCGTGAGAACGGGCGCTGAACATCACACGAGTCACACTGGTATTGTACGCCCGAGCAGTTTGTGCGTCGCGTAACTCGTGCCGTTAATCACTATTGAACCTGATCGAGCGGTTTTAACTCGTGCAATGCTAGGCCAATGGTGAAAGGACGAAGACGGCCAGGTTGGAAACAAAACCACAGGATTTATTCACAAATGTACAATATTCAGAGAAAAGGGACACAGTGGAGAATCTTAAAGGCCTTACTTACATTCCCAGACAAGGGCCCTCAGACTCGTTTGGGGAAGGGGAGGAAGAGGGGAATGCGCCCAAAGCGCGGCCGCTCGTGGAGTTTTCCCGGACGGGCTCGTTTGGCGGATACCCCCAAGGATGTTCGCGGCAGGGGCGTTGATCACAGTCGTGCATGTAACAGGAATCCGAGGAGCGTATCTCAAGGTCAGCGAGGCAGAGTGCACGTGCAGGGAGTCCAGGCAGAGAGGTCGTCAGGGCAGAGAGAGAGCGTTCAGAGTCCCGGGCCAGAGAGAGAGCGAACGGGGGTCCCGGCCGGGTTTTGAAGCCCCCCCGGAGCCCCCCTCGAATGTTCCACGTGCCTCCATTGGCCGCCTGGGGTCACATGTCGTGACAGCCCCTTATTGGTGACTCTTGGCCACTCCCTTCAGCTCTCATTGGCTGTAACTTATTGGCCACTCCCTTTAGCTCTCATTGGCTGTAACTTACTGGCCACTCCCTTTAGCTCTCATTAGCGGTAACTTACTGGCCACTCCCTTTAGCTCCCATTGGCTGTTCGCTTCTTACCGGCCACGCCCTCCAGCTCCTCCCTCGGGCCTGCTAGACTTGTCCTCGGCCCATGACACGGCACTTCAGGCTGCAATGAGGCCTACCATTACTCTACCTGCCTCAACGCATACCAACACTGGGAAGGAGACTATACTTCACGTTTAATCAGAAATAACTAACTAAGCGAGGCTACATGTTGTGGTGTAACTAACTATCGGGGGGTTGCCTTTATTTACAAAACCGCAACAATATATTGTTACGGTTTTTAGAACCTTCACTTTGTAAATTTAGTATTAAAATTTCCTATGTACATTTCCCCTTTAATTGGCTGTTAATTGAAATGAGTGCACCGTAGCTAGTCCATATACAAGCACGCAGGCCACCATAGAACCTCTCTATAGTTATTTCTTATTCTATGTTAGTATAAGGCTCTGTTTCCCATTAGTTGACTGCATTGCACCAGATGAAATAAGATAGATCCCCTTACAATTTCCGAAAACCTCCATTTCCAACTGCGTCATTGCCATTCGCATTGCCAACTACATTTGCCGCCATTATGGCGAGGTCATCTCGGAGAAGAAGGTGAGAGGAGTAAACCAAGCACCAGGAACAAGGCGTGGCTTTGCCAACGCCTCGTCAAGGGGGCGGGATCAGTGAGCCCTCGCGACCAATCCAGGCCGAGGCGAGCTCACCGATGGGCGTTTCTAAAAGGCCGGTGGTTTGATCGCCAGGCACCTTATAAAAGGAAGTTGGGAGGGACTGCTTAAGGAGATGACCAAAGCAGATGACCGAGGAAGCCCCCACCAGCGGATGACCGAGGAAGCCCCCCACGAGCAGATGAGTAAAGAGTCCACCGCAGCGGAATCCACTGCAGCTTTGAGACCACCGCAGTTTTGACCACCGCAGCTTTGTGCTTTGACGGCAGTTGCGGCCGCGAAGCAACGCCACCGTGCGAACACACTTGAGGAGGGTCGGCGGCTGCTCACCTCGAGCCACGTCATCACACCAACCGGGCTCGCATCCTTCCCGCCGTGTGATCCCACCTTCTCGTCCGTCCAGCCATCCACCTCCTGCCATTCATTCCTGCTTCATTCCCCGTGTAAGTCTGATTGTCGTCTGTCCTTCGTGTTGTCCCTGGGAATAAGTAAGACTGTATAGGTAAGTTAATAATAAATTTCACTGTGTCTTCTTCTCCTTCTGTCTTTATTTTCGTATTTTTCCTGCTTCCTTGGTTTCTTTGGTCTTGTACATAATAGTTAGTAATAAATCCCTGTTCTTCCTACCTTGCCTTCTTTCCTTTACATCCGTTTCGTTTTTGTGATTTCCCCATTGAATACCTGTGGCACGATTTGACCAACGTTTAGGATCGGGTGTAGTATTGCTAATGGTTCGAGCCGCGGCTGCTAATCCGCTCAGCAAATAACATCTTGTCCGCGGTCTCGAACGAGGTTGCTCACCTGCCTCTCTGGAGGGAGCTGGGCAGCTTCAGGACTCACATCAGTCAGTCACAGACAAGGGGATTAATTCCCCCTTGGTAAGGGGAAAAGGGGCCGACGGTGAGATCCATAACAATTGGAGTCAGGAGTGGGATTCGGACCTGAAGTGCGCTTAGCGCACTCAAATTACGAGTGGAATTTATTTTTATTTTTTTTAACATCCAAATTTAAAATCATGCCATGGATAATCAAGGCGATCGGATGCCGGTGGGTGAGTTAGAAGAGGGGTTAGAATCAACCCAGGACCCCAGGGAGGAGGTGGGAGTAATAATGGAGGAGGAGAGCAATGAGGATGTGGTAGCGGAGGTCTCAGGCACACGAGATGGCGGCGCCTCGCATGGGGTGGGAGGCGCACAAAATGGCGGCTCGCACGTGGTTGCGGCAGCCACGCCCGCAGCACCGGTGGATTTGAACCTTTTCATGCTGCAAATGGAGGCCCTTATGGCCAAGATGGGTGAGCAATTGGGGGGCCAAATGGGGGAAATGAGGGACGAAGCGAGGGGTACTAGTGCCCAAATTGGGGAATTGAGGAATGACATGGGAAACCAAATTGTAGGATTGGAAAACAGAATGGGGGAGCGATTAGCAAATCAAATCGGGGGGCTAGAAGCTAAATTTGAGGGTTTAGACAACAAATTTGAGGGTTTTGACAACAAATTTGAGGGTTTAGACAATAAATGTGAGGGATTAAACAGCAAAGTGGGAGGAGTAGGAAACAAGTTGGGAAGCAAATTTGAGGGATTCGGAAGCAGATTAGGGGACAAACCCGGGGGCATAATTGGCCAAGCCAAATAAATAAACGAGGGGTTGGCGAGGGGGCAGGCCGCATATGAAGTAAGGGAAGCGGAGAGGGACATAGACCGCAGGTTGGGCGAGCAGGTCCCACGGGTGCACGACGAGGTAACGCGACTCGAGGAGCGCAGGTTGAGTGAGTTGGAGAAAAGCACAGGTAACTGGACCGGGGTAGACATCGCGACCCGGGGTATGGAAAAGCCGGCGACCGCTGAGGTAGAAGAGGGAATTTTAATAAAGCCAGCGGTCATCGAGGTGAATAAAGAAAAAGTAGTGGTGGGTATAATTGAAATTGTAGAGACGACAGACGTAGAAGAGCAACAGTTGGAGGAAGGAATGGATAATGCGCAAAGTCCGTGCTCACACCTTGATGCCGTGCTTAATCCTTATAAAGATTTCCAGGTGTTGGTGCAGGGAGGAAGAAGAACCCCGAAGGTGAGACTGGCTGTATATGGTGCTAAGAGGTTTTTCGGCAAAGTGTTTGGCGCGAAGAGAATTGTCGCGCGATTGGGGTCGATATGGCACCCGGGCGTTTGTGGAAGGCCCGTTGGGCGTGGTGTGAGTGGAAATGGCGTGCTTGTGAGGAAAAAGTGTGTATCGGCGAGTGGGTGTGTTATAAAGTGTGGGAGTAAAACCGAGTGTGAGCGGGAATGCACGTCAGAGTGTATGGAGTGTGACACAGAGAGTGAGAGCGATACGGAGTGTACGTGCGAGGGTGAGAGTGACCCGGAGAGTGAGTTGGTGGAGGAGCGGGTGCGAGAATGCACACTTGGAATGGACGGCGAGAGTGTGCGGGAAAGCACACCTGAGTTGGTTGTGGCACGGGTGTGGGAGAGCCCATTGAAGCGCGTGAGTGGGTGGATGCGAGACTGCACGCCCATGGTGAGTGTTACGGAGGACGTAACGGAGGAGAGGTGTGGAACGAAGTGTGCGAACGACGAGTGTGCGCAAGAGGGTGCGCGAGAGGTGTGGTGTGTAACAGGGAGTGCGGTGGTGGAATGGACGGAGTGTGTGGAATGTACGGGCGGCGTTGGAATGCCGGGTTTGGTGAGTGAAAAGGGTCGCGTGTGCGTGTGAGCATGCGAGTAAGGCATCGACGTGGACCGGAGCAGCGTTTAGGGCGACGGATAGCCGAGGCGAGCACTCGGGGTGCGGTGCGCTTTGTTGGATGCGAGGCCCGGCGCGGATCGGTGCTGCGTCGCTTCTCTTCGAAGTGTCGTTGCCAATTCGGGCCTTGCCCCGCCCCGCACGGTCGACCGGGCTTTGCCGGGCAAGGCGACCGGTCCGGTTCAGGAGCAGGTGGGAGGAAGCGGAACGGTGCCCCCTCGTGGGGGCGGTGTTCCGGCCGGGCGAGATCGAGCCATCGGGCCGGGGACCGGAAGGTTCCGCGCCGAGATGGTGCGTGGAATCTCGGCCCGACCAAACCGCCTCCCCTGAACCGAATGCCGGACCGACCAAACGACCCGAATTCATTGCTCGGCTTTGCGAAGCCGAGTTTTAATGATGTAATGACGCACCGAGGCTCAGATATAGCGGACTGTGATGGTAATAGTGTTTTGGATCCGAAATTGAAAATAGTGAATTGATTGGCAGAAGTGATTGGCAAATTTTTGATTGGCTGAAATTTGATGGCAAAATTAATAGTGGAAGATGCCCAATGTGGTGGGATGGCATATCCACCGTCCCTCACATAGGGGGCACATGAGCTATAGTTTTATGGGGTTTGGCAGTGAAAGCTCGCCGAGGGAGGGTTAGGATAATGTATCGGGACCTAGAGATGACCATAGGTAACGGTAGCGTTAAGTAGCGACATTCCACCTGTAGTGGGGACGTAGTTAGATTAGTTTGGATTATAACGACGAGGGAGCGCAATAGTATAAGGGGCGACTGGGAAGCGCGAGTTTCAGAGGGGAGTAGTTAGATCAGATGATGCCGTGTGTGTGTAAAAGTGTATTCGGAAATGTATTGTGAAAAGTGTGAGGTGATTGTGAGTTGTATTGAGCGTGAAAGTGTATGGAGCAGCGCATGAGGAACAATGGTGGTTGTGCATTGTATTGAATGATTGAAGAAGCCTGGGAGGAAGGAGGGTGCAGGAAGCACCAGGTGTGATGGCACAGGTGTGCAAGTGAACAGGTGTATGGAGCAGTGTATGACTGAGTAGTGGTGATTGTGTGTTGTGTTGACCGAATGGTCCTGGAGGAAGGAGGGTGCAGGAAGCACCAGGTGTGATGGCACAGGTGTGCAAATACAGGTGAGCATGGTTGTATGGAATAAATGGTCTGGAATATATGGAGTATGGAATGGGTGGTATGGAGTGAGTATGGTGGAAACTGTGGAGTGGAGTGGATGGTGCGAAGGTGTGTATGGGGAGGATGGACCCCATCATGAATACCCGGGGAGGGTAGTTTAAGAGTTAGGTAGAGGGAGTAGGTAAATTGTGGTTGGATATTGGCATCTGTGGTGCGTGGTGGAAGAATGGTGTTTGGATGGGTGCATTAGTGACGTGGAAATGGCTGGGCGTGTGGCGTGTTAGTGTGTGTAGTTAAAGGGGCACTCCGCCACTGTTAGGATGTCGGCCAGGTGAGGCCGCAGGTGGGCTCTGGGAGCCGGTAGAGTTGTGGATGGGGCCCGAGGATCCGGAAGACGGACCCGGGTAGTAGCCCAGTGCCAGAGGGCACCGAGTGGGGAGAGCGCCAGAGGGCCTTCCCCAGGTAGATAGGTTAGGGTAAGGAGCAGGTAAGCTCGGAGGCAACTGCAGTGGTGGGGGTGTGCAGGTGGGTAGACCTGCTGGGAAAGCCACACGACCCAGTCCTGAAATTGTGCAAAGGCACAAGGAGTTGAATCGGGGGGAGTGAGACCCCAAATTGATGAAGCACCACAGTTTGGTCAATGGGAATTTGGTTCTTAAAACCGCATAGAGTAAGATGGCCAATAGATTGGCAGGGAAAGACCCCGGGTAGTGTAAAGTGTGTTAATGTCATTTAGGAAGTAGTTAGGATTGAAATCTCCTCGCACCATCTACATCCACTCAACTGGGGTGACAGAACGCCACACCATGCCATGTTATTGTTTTTCTTTTTGTGAAAATATTTGGATTGTGAGACGCATCATGACATGGGTGTGACATTGTGCTGATGTACCATCTCTCCCTCCTTATGAAGATTGATGATGAATTGGTGATGGCAAATTTAGACAATGGGATTGTGACAAATTTGGTATAGGGGAAATATGGGGAAGATGTGACAGTAGCGATGAATTGGTAAGGGTGTAGATTTTTTTTGTGCACATATGGGGTAAGGGCAAGGGTAGAGTAGGTAACAGGGTGGGGTGACGTACGGTAGGGATGAGCTTTTCTCCGCTCAGTCTCCAGACACACCTCACTCTGCATTGCCTTCATTGATGTGTACCCTTGTGACCTTACCCCTCACTCACCTGTCTTCTCTGTCTTCCTTCCCCAACCCATGGATCGTGCTCTCTGGGCACTAAGGGGAGTGTGCGGGGGGCCGCGTCGGTGTGCCCGAATCCTCGCAACCAGCTGCCTGCATCCACGCACCACTTATGGACCACATGTCTGTGGCTGAGCACCACTCATGGACCCCACGGGTTGGGGCATGGCCCTCTGCTGGAACCGGCCACAATGGCCCAAGATCTTGCTTGCGGACGCGGTGAGGTGGCACCAAGCCCACAGGTGAACCACCCATAGTCGGCCCCTGTGGGCCATAAATAAAAAACGGACGTTTTTTGTGCATTTTTCATTTTTATATCCACCAAGTAGGCCGCCAGTAAGAAGAAGAAGTTGACAACATCTGGAAGAACAATGGCCAGCAGAGGGAGCCGAAGAACAAGACCGCCAACAGGGGTTTTCTTTGTTTTATTTGAACTGTGGTGACTGTGCACTCCGGTGCGTTTTGGTGAGTGTTGCTTTGATGATTATTGGTGCTGGTGCGTCGATGCAGTGCAGGCTGTCTTCCCCCCCCCCCCCCCCCCCCAAAAGAAAAATCACAGGTCCTGGGTTGCGTTTTGTAAATAGTCCAAGTAACGTCACTTGTAAATAATGCTGCCCACCGTACATGTTTAGTTTGAAAACAATTCCGCAATTCGGTTATGCTGTGGGCGTGTATCTGTTAGATAGGGTGCAATGCAGCAGAGGGACATACTTATTTGTGTTTTAAAACTGTCGCACTCAGGGTCAGGTTAATTGTAGAGGGAACTACACCTATGTGCCACACTAAGTTAAAGTTTTGTCGGCCCGAGACGTGCCGTGAGGAATGAGGGTGCTGTGTTACGGTTTTTAGAACCTTCACTTTGTAAATTTAGTATTAAAATTTCCTATGTACATTTCCCCTTTAATTGGCTGTTAATTGAAATGAGTGCACTGTAGCTAGTCCATATACAAGCACGCAGGCCACCATAGAACCTCTCTATAGTTATTTCTTATTCTATGTTAGTATAAGGCTCTGTTTCCCATTAGTTCACTGCATTGCACCAGATGAAATAAGATAGATCCCCTTACAATTGCCCAAAACCTCCATTTCCAACTGCGTCATTGCCATTCGCATTGCCAACTACATTTGCCGCCATTATGGTGAGGTCATCTCGGAGAAGAAGGAGGGAGGAGTAAACCAAGCGCCAGGAACAAGGCGTGGCTTTGCCAACGCCTCGTCAAGGGGGCGGGATCGGTGAGCCCTCGCGACCAATCCAGGCCGAGGCGAGCTCACCGATGGGCGTTTCTAAAAGGCCGGCAGTTTGATCGCCACGCGCCTTATAAAAGGAAGTTGGGAGGGACTGCTTAAGGAGATGACCGAAGCAGATGACTGAGGAAGCCCCCACCAGCGGATGACCGAGGAAGCCCCCCACGAGCAGATGAGTAAGGAGTCCACCACCTTTGCCAGGCTGTACAGTTCATGTTTTATATCCCACTGATAGGCCATATCTGGATCCAGACCTGAACCAAAATCGAATCGGTTTGTTCTTGTTGCCTAACCAACTCATCCACATAATTTTGTTATAAGTTATCCACAACTGTTTGAAACATCATGCTTTATATCGTTATTACATATGGCCTAATTATTAATGAACCGCTGAATGTCTGTCTGAACTATTAGCTGTGGCCTCAAAAGATCCCGGATGTTGTCACCTTGAAAATTTTCAAATCCTTCCATGTTGTCAAATCCGTGCGTCTCAAGACAGATTTGCAGACGGTGAAGACAGGGGCCGCATTTCTGCATTTGACGGAGTGCCTTCAACTTCTTCATTATCTTCAGTGGGGTTATTATCCAAATCCTGATCCGATGCATTCCGATCGTTGATTTCTGACACAATTCCTTCCAAGACAACTTCATCTTCTTCTTCATCCTCTTCAAGCATTACTGGAATTTCCTTTCAGCCAACTTCAACATCTTCGTCTTTGCTGCAATGATTTCATTTCCTGCTTGGTCTGCCGGTTTGCGCTTCTTCCCTGCATTCTGCTTGACCATACTCATCAGTAGGGGGTTCATAAAATTCCCAAAGTTTTAACAGCTTCACATTCGCTACATGATCCGAGACCTTGGAATCTATCAAGCAATTCAACTTTTTTCGTCGCAGCGAGGTCAGTTCTTTTCCGTTTAGAAGCCATCAGAAGAACACGTAACAAAATCTGAGAAAGCAAAAAGAAACAAAAGAAAAATTGTCTGAAAAAAGTCAGAGCCACTCAATCCACAATGCAGTGTTGACTGAGAAAGCAAAATAGAAATAAAAAGTGGGATTCTCCCATTTTTGTTTCTTTTCAAAACGAATGCACAATGGTTACCAACCGAGTGCTGTGAATGTCGAGTTATGAAAGGGGGGTGGAGGTGAGAGAGAATATTGGAGAGAGAAAGAAGAAGACCTCTCTATCGGCCTCACATACACAGATCTCAACTTCTCCCACTATAAAAAAGGGAGGCTCTTTGAATATAAATACGAATGAGATAACTAAACTCGGGAACCGACGTGCATGGATGTGCGTTCTCTTGGGGGAGGAAGGGGGCGGTTCCCAGAACCGTAACTATATATTCACCATCTTAGTACACATACTTGCATTTGATTGCTCCACTTGATAATCAATGGCATTTGATTCACATGAGTTACAGCAAAACTAAAACAATGCGACTGTGTCGCCAATATGCCTCCGCGTAGTCCCACAATGGGTAGATGCCATCACTCTGCATATGTATGGGTAGGGCAGTGGTTCTTAACCTTTTTAAAGGCGCCGAACCCTAACAAAACCCACCGAACACTCGCGGAACCCCTCAAATTTGACAAAAAAAATAAGAAGAATTGCATCTTAATGTGTTTTCTGTTCTTCTTTTCGGGAGGCGATCTGGAAAATGCGTGATTTTGTTTTGGCAAGGGCCACCCTCAAATCATTTTCGCATGCAAGCCTGCTCCTTTTCTTTGTTTTAATGTCCACCAGTTTCGAAAACGCATGCTCGCAGAGATGCATTGTAACGAACGGCATGAGGATCTCAAGGGCAATTTTAGCGATGTGAGGATACCCTTCCATTTGGCGGCACCAAAACGTTGAGAGCGTGGTTGTGCCAAAGAGTTGTTGTTGAGTCTGGCTCTGCTGAAGTTCGATGAGGTCGTCGAGGTATTGGTCGTTGACATCTGCCGTTGCAATGTCGAAAGTAAACGGCTGCCGCACCCATGCTGGGTATTGCTCTTGGTCGGGGAAGTAGCCGTCAAATGACTTTCCCAGCTCATCCAAGTGCGTGGCAATCACTTGCTTCAGCTCCCACGGTACAGCAGTGCCTCCAACTTCAGACTCATCTTCGATCCCACCCACGCACTCGTCCAGTAGCGAAAGGTTCGCGAAGTTGTCGTTCTCTGTTCGCCGCCTCCACAACGGTAACTTCTTTCGGAAAGCGCTCAGCTTTTCTTCAGATTCGATGACATTCACTCCACCGCCCTGCATCTGGCATTGGAGATGATTGAGTGCGTCAGATGTCAGCCAAGTACACCAAGGCGAGGATGAACTCTGACTCTTGGAAGTGCGTTGCATGGCAATGCTGGTGTTCTCGCAAAAATAGGGCTAATTCTACACGCAAGGCAAAAACACGGCTCACTACCTTCCCTCGTGATAACCATCGAACATTAGAGTGGCAGAGAAGGACTTCGAATTCAGAGCCGATTTCATTGCACAGCTCTTTGAAGATGTGATGATTCAGAACATGGCTTCGCACATAATTCACAGTTTCAACGACTATTTTCAAGAACATTGGCCAGTTTTGGAGGCAGGGTTTTCATGCCAGCGCGTGTCTATGCAGGACGCAGTGCGTGACGACGATGTGTGGTGTATCGGCCTTCACCAGCGCTCCAAAACCGGAGTTGCATCCCAGCATGGCTGGAGCTCCGTCCGAGCAAACTGCAGACACCATGATCCACGAGAGGCCGTTGCTTCTGAAGAAGTCGTCCACAAGCTTCTTCACGTCAGCTGCCTTCGTCGTTGTTGTGAGAGGCTTGCAGAACAGAAAGTCTTCCTTGATCTCGTCCCCTTTGAAATAACGCAAAAACAAGATATAATGGCTCAAATTTGAAACGTCGGTGGTCTTGTCGAGTTGAAGGCTGAATTTCGTCGGGCTCGCGACTAAATCTGCAACTACCTGGGCGAGGATGTCGTCGCTCATGTCATCGATTCTGCATCTGATGGTGTCATTTGAGAGTGGAACGAGAGACAACTTGTTTTCAGCAACTTTTCCCAGCATGATGTTGGCCATCTTCAACACGGCCGGTTTGATGAGTGTCTCGCCAACGGTGTGCGGTTTGCCCTGCTTTGCGATCAGGTATGCAACTTCATACAATGCGGTGAGGATCGGTTTGTCAATTGGAACGAAGCCGAGAGTGGGCAAGGTAGCACTTGCGTCGAATCGGACTCTCTTCAATTTGAATTCATCCAGCGTTGCGTCTTTGTACTGCCCCTCGCCGTGCAGTTTTTTGATGTGTTCCCATAGTTTTGCTGATGCTAGGCTGGAGTTGCTCAACTTGAAATTGCAAAGCATGCATTGAGGACGCTGACTTCCATCCCGTTCCGTCAAACACATGAACCCGTACCGCACGTAATCCTCCGACAACTTCTTTTTTTTGCTCAACATACTGCAAAAAAAAAAAAAAAGTAACAATTATCTTAATTGAGTTTGGGCAAATAATTATATGACAAAAATTAAAATAGGAACATGCTTAAATATAATCAGTACCCCTCTGAAAACTGAGACATTTTAACGAAGAAAACATAACTTATAGTTACGATGACGGGATTTATTATCTACTCAACTCTATGTCACCTCAAATCCCATTATAATATTACATTGAAAACTACGAATTGTTAGTTTTGAATTGCGACCAAAGGAGTTATATCACCTCCACCTAATTTTCTAAGTAATTCAATCATATTTTATAATCACCATCCACTTTTGACTTTAATATAACTCTGAACCCGCCCTGCATAGCCACAAACATTTCCAACTTACTTTTCAATTAATCAGTAACTCCAAAGTAAGGCGCGACCAATGACGCACGGCACACGGCAAGCTAATCGAGGCTATTCACTGGAATTTCCGAACACCTGCAAAGTCCAAAATCCAGTAAGTAAGTAAGCAAGTAAGCACCATCAACAGAATAATTAGCGAGTTGCTCATTGATTCAACTTCCTACAGTCAGTGTGAAACAACTTATCTTAAACACAGACCAGAGAAACCATGAATGGGATGGGAATACAATTGCAAATAACATTTCCATTCATTCGTAACATACATAGCAAAATAATAATAATATAAATAATAAGCGTAATTACACATATATTTAAAATTGATACAAAACTAAAAAAAAAAAAAAAAAATTGCAATGCATTTCGGAGGACTTCCGCCGAACCCCTGAGACTGGCTCACTGAACCCCAGGGGTTCGGTCGAACGCAGATTAAGAACCACGGGGGTAAGGCATCACATTTGTGAAGTTTTGTGTTGATCGGATAATAATAATAATAATAATAATTCATTTATTTTGTATAGCGCTTTTCCAGAAGCCCAAAGGCGCTTTGACAGAGTGGAAAACATAATGCATAACAATACATGAAAACAACAATTGCAAAAAGACAAGAATCAAGAAAACAAACAGCAGCGATATACGGCATATATATAAGACAAGAATCAAAAAGACAAGACAAGAATCAATAGGGAAATATTTAAAGCAAAAGGAGGGAGAAGGAGAAGAGATAGTCAGGGGTTAAATGCTGTGGGTTGAATGTTGAATGCAGCGTTGAACAGGTGGGTCTTTAGTGATGTTTTGAATGTGGTGAGTGAGGAGGAGTCTCTGATGGTGTGAGGTAGTGAGTTCCAGAGGGTGGGAGCAGCGATGGAGAAGGCCCTGTCCCCCCAGGATCTGAATTTGGTCCGGATGGAGGGGGTCAGGAGGTTGGTACCAGCAGAGCGGAGGTTGCGGGTGGGAGTGTGTCTGGAGAGGAGGTCAGCCAGGTAGGATGGGGCCAGGTTATGGAGGGCTTTGTATGTCAAGAGGAGGATTTTGTACTGGATTCTCTGGGGGATGGGGAGCCAGTGAAGCTTGTAAAGGACGGGGGTGATGTGGTCACGGGTCCGGGAATGAGTGAGTAGACGGGCAGCGGAGTTCTGAATGTATTGGAGTTTATTGGTGATTTTTGAGGGTGAACCATAGAGGAGGCTATTGCAGTAGTCCAGACGGGAGGTGATGAAGGCGTGGATGAGGGTTTCTGCAGCCGTGGAGGAGAGGGATGAGCGGAGACGGGCAATGTTTTTCAGGTGAAAGAAGGCTGACTTTGTGATCTGTTTAGTGTATTTGTCGAAGGAAAGGGTTTGGTCAAAGATGACGCCAAGATTCCGGATGTGAGGGGAGGTGGATACTGGGATACCGTCGATGTTGAGGGCAAAGTTATGGGTGGATTTTGTGAGCGTTTTTGGGCCAATGATGATTATTTCAGATTTATCACAGTTAAGCTTGAGGAAGTTGATTTGAAGCCAGGATTTTAT
>NC_136273.1:41764713-41884713 GCF_964187855.1 Myxine glutinosa | reverse complement strand
GGCAACGCCGGGTACTTCTGCTAGTAGAGTATAAAGAAAGTTTAAACAACTTTGAAAGACACATTACGGTGATGTTTAAATCTGAGTGAGAAAAATTCTAAATTTTCAAAGTGTCGCTCATTTTAAGCGGAGGTTCAAACCAAAGTATCCAAGACGGATCGTCACAGAGACCTGCAAATTGATTTTTGCTCACTCCATATATACGTAGCAAGGATGGTTGATGAAGGTGATTTTACCTGACTTCCAAGCATATGTCCTTAGGTAAATGATAGGGTGAATAGAGCAGAATGTTTGTGAAGTAGAACATGTTGTCTTTTGATTAAATCGGTCAGCACAGTGACGTGTAAAAATGCCTGGTGTCAAAATAAAATAAAAACTAATATATAACTAGAACAGCACTCGGAAGAGCACATACCTCCACCAGACTGAACTGTTTGCGTCTTGCATCCCACTGATAGGCTGGATCTGTATCCTGGACCGAAACCAAAATCTAGTCGGCTTGTTATATTCACCGGAACAACTCAACCACCAAGTGTTGTCATAATCCATCCATAACTTTTTGAAATAATGTGCTATATATAGTTTTTGGGCCCCATATCTCAATGGTGAAGAATCATTTTAAAAAAATAAAATAATAGAACGGCACACGGTATAGTGCAGACCTCTGCCAGGCTGAACAATTTACGCTTTGTATCCCACTGATAGGCCTGCTCTCAATCTGGACCTGAACCAAAATCTAATCGTCTTGTTATGGTCACATACTCAACTCATCCACCTAGTTTTGTAATCATCCATCCACAACGTTTTGAGATATCATGCGACATCTCGTTTTTGGTCACATCTCTCAATAGTGAAGAATCACATTTTTAAAAATCTCGTAAAGGGATCGGGAGTCGGATCTTCACCAAAATGTAATAAATTTGTCCTCGTAATACACCCAACCTGTCCACCAAGTTTCCTCCGAATAAGTCCATAACTTTTTGAGATATTGTGTGATATATCGTTTTTGGCCCTGTCTTTCTGTGACGAAGAATCACATTTAAAATTCTTATATCCGGATCCGTATCCAGATCTTCACCAAAATATAATAATTTTATCCTTGTCACATACACAACCTATCCATCAAATTTCGTCCAAATCCCTCCACAACTTTTTGAGATATCCTGCTCACAGACAGACAGATAAACAGACAAACAGACAGAGGTGAAAACATAACTTCTGCCTACCTTCGGTGGTGGAGTTAATAAACAAGGAGGGCTGAACAACCAACATGGGAAATTGAGCCTTCGGGTTGTCAGAGTAATTGTAATGGAGTGCTTAATTGTCTAATAATTTACAAATAGCTTTAAATCCATTTCCATCCTGTGAGGTAAACTATTGGTTGCAAGATTTTAAAAGATACAGTATGCTAAAATTTAAAAAGTCAAGCTACACTCTTCTCTTTTCTTTTGAAACCACAGCAATACCATCCTATGCAAGTGCAGAATGCACCAACTAAAGGTGTCTTGCAATAGCACCACCTCTACTCTTCCTGTCTGCCGTTCTCGGTGACCCACAGCACACAATTCCGTCCGTTTTCCAAGTGTTCTGATGACTTTCCCATTTGATGCGGAGCATGGATGTCATCGGAAGATGGATTCATGTGAAAGTATAAATCAGCCTTAAGAAACCCGATTTAACTGACACGACTAAGCTCTGACCGGGCAAACAATACCTCAACATGGTCAAATAGCTTGTTCTGATACATGGCTGCAGCAGGAAGGAACAAGAGTTGAATGATAAAGATTTAGTAGTGACGGTAAGTGTTATAGCTACACTACAGGTCAAAAGTTTTAGAACACCTCAATTTTTCCATTTTTTATTGAAATTTAAGCAATTCAAGTCCAGTGAATAACCTGAAATGGTACAAAGGTAAGCAGTAAACTGCTCCAGGTTAAAAAATAAGTTTAGGTCAGCAAAAACGGGAAAATAATGTAAATTGCACAGTTAAATTGTAAAAGAAGGCCTTCTTCAGGGAACAAGTAATGGGATAACAACTTACAGCTGTTCTGCAGCAATGTAAGTAAATTAATCCTTGAAAGTTGATGCAAACAATTCCTACAAGTGTCCCAACCTCTGCTGATTATTTGATTACAAACCCCCTGTCTGTATAAAAGCAGTATTGGAACAGACTGCTTTACACCCTCTGAAGCATTATTTGGACAATATTGCACTGCAGGAAGTACTATCTATATTATAATAGCCGTAGATGATTCTGTCTGTCTGTCTGTCTATCTGTTGGGTGTCTGTCCGGGGTGTGGCTTACTCGGTTTGCAGAGTAGCTCCACCCATAGCTCCACCCATTCTGGGAGTGGCTATAAACAAATATCCACCATTTTATTAACTCGCATAGCTTTGAGTCCTGTTTTGTAGGCCCGTGTGTCTTGCTCTCCCCCAGTTTTATTTCAAATCAAATTCGATAAATCATTTCATTTTTCACAGTCGCTAACATAGTTTTAGACTCGGTTGAAAAAAAACGGGAAGAAAATCCGATGAAAGTTGCCGTTTATAGAACGAAATGAATTCTCAAAGGCCTGTAACTTCAAGGCCATTGAGTCTCTCTCACGCCTTTATCTCCAATCTAACTCACCATATGATTTCATTTTCACTCACCATTTTTACTTTTAGACTCGGTGTCAGCAATAATTGAGAACAATCCACACACGCGGGAAAATGCAGAGATATATTTTTTTAAATCGCGTCATGGTGTATCATACACCGCCCAACATGACACCGCCGGCAATGTGTCGATATATATTAAAAATTCGCTTTTGCTTTTCCGTTATGATATATTACTATTTCGTTTGATGATAGTCGTCACAAAAACGTCAACAATGATGCCGACATATATTTCATCGTTTTTATTTCATTCAACATATTAGCCGGAAGTAAAATATGTTTCAGGAAATTACCGAGAGATATTTCTTCGTTTTTTTTATTAGTTATGTGCGCATACACTTTAAATAGGTTTATTTGAAATCTTTAATTTTCCACAAACATTCCACACACGCGGGAAAATGCAGATATATTTTTTAAAATCGCGTCATGGTGTATCATACACCGCCCAACATGACACCGACGGCAATGTGTCGATATCTATTTTAAATTCGATATATCATTTCATTTTTCACAGTCGCTAACATAGTTTTAGACTCGGTTGAAAAAAAACGAGAAGAAAATCCGATGAAAGTTGCCGTTTATAGAACGAAATGAATTCTCAAATGCCTGTAACTTCAAGGCCATTGAGTCTCTCTCACGCCTTTATCTCCAATCTAACTCACCATATGATTTCATTTTTATCGATGGTTTTAGAGTCGGTGTCAGCAATAATTGAGAACATTCCACACACGCGGGAAAATGCAGATATATTTTTTTAAATCGCGTCATGGTGTATCATACACCGCCTAACATGACACCGACGGCAACGTGTCGATACATATTAAAAATTCGATATATCATTTCATTTTTCACAGTCGCTAACATAGTTTTCGACTCGGTTGAAAAAAAACGGGAAGGAAATCCAATGAAAGTTGCCGTTTATAGAACGAAATGAATTCTCAAACGCCTGTAACTTCAACTTCAAGGCCATTGAGTCTCTCTCACGCCTTTATCTCCAATCTAACTCACCATATGATTTCATTTTTATCGATGGTTTTGGACTCGGTGTCAGCAATAATTGAGAACATTCCACACACGCGGGAAAATGCAGAGATATATTTTTAAAAATCGCGTCATGGTGTATCATACACCGCCCAACATGACACCGACGGCAACGTGTCGATATATATTAAAAATTCGCTTTTGCTTTTCCGTTAAGATATATTACTTTTTCGTTTGATGACAGTCGTCACAAAAACGTCAACAATGATGCCGACATATATTTCTTCGTTTTTATTTAATTCAACATTATTAGCCGGAAGTAAAATATGTTTCAGGAAATTACCGAGAGATATTTCTTCGTTTTTTAAAATTAGTTATGTGCGAATACACTTTAAATAGGTTTATTTGAAATCTTTAATTTTCCACAATATAATTTACTTGCCATTTATCATTTGATGATTACGAGACAAATTCCTCTTGAGGATCGTGACAATTCATGCGCTGCGTGGAAACTTCTATTTCCAAAATGAATGAGACGATCGATGAAGAACGCAGACTTGAACAGGATGTAGCAAGAAAACGAATGAGACGGGCGAACGAGTCCATCGACGAACGTCAATGCAAACTTGCGGGGTCACCCGTGGGAATCCCACGGGCATGGATGTGTGTGACATTTCGACATATTGAGTTAGATGCTGCACATTCATTTTTACAAAATGGTTACTGGCAAGTCATCAGATCCAGAAATGGTGTAAAAACCACCGTTTAGAGGCCATTTTTCCCCGCAAAGCGGGGGTTGGCCTTTTCGGGGACCGTGGTAGTTGTTGTTTTTTTGTCCCCTTTTTGAAGCAATGTTTTACGGCCGGATGCCCTTCCTGACGCCAACCCTTTTTGCCGCCTTCAACGACAAACAGGGAATTACCAGTGAACTGGTACTCAATTAGCCGACCTCGGAAGGATGACAGGCTGAGTCAACCCCCCTGGCATTAATTCGGCGATCGACCGAGATTCGAACCCAGGATCCTAAGCCGGCACCCTAGCCGCTAGCCCAACACCAGAAATGGTGTCATGAACACAATTTATTTACGCACAAGCACAAAAGCAAGACGGGCCGATTTCCGATTCCGACGGGCCGACGGGCGAGACGGGCCGATTTCCGATTCCGACGGGCCGATTTGGAGCAAGAAAAAGAACGAGACGGGAGAAAAAGGAGAGAAACGAGACGGGGAAAGCCGATTGGAGAGGAGTGTGAGGCACGATTGGAGAGGAGTGTGAGGCGTGATTGGAGAGGAGTGTGAGGCACGATTGGAGAGGAGTGATTGGAGGGGAGTGTGAGGCACGATTGGAGAGGAGTGTGAGGCACGATTGGAGAGGAGTGTGAGGCGCGATTGGAGAGGAGTGTGAGGCGCGATTGGAGAGGAGTGTGAGGCGCGATTGGAGAGGCGTGTGAAGGATTGGAGAGGAGAGGAGTGTGAGGGATTGGAGAGGTGAGGGATTGGAAAGGAGAGGGATGTGAGGGTTTGGAGAGGAGAGGAGTGCTAGGTGGAGAGAGGAGAGTGTCAGGTGGAGACAGGAGAGTGTCAGGTGGAGACAGGAGAGTGTCAGGTGGAGAGGAGTGAGGGGTCACATATTATGTGAAATAACTAAATTCACACCATTTCTGGATCTGATGACTTGCCAGTAACCATTTTGTAAAAATGAATGTGCAGCATATAACTCAATATGTCGAAATGTCACACACATCCATGCCCGTGGGATTCCCACGGGTGACCCCGCTAGTATTGCTATAATATTGGCAAGAAAAAGGCAATTAACAAAGGAAGACAGACAGACCATTATAACCCTTAAAAGTGTCGGTCTGTCCTTTGGAGAAATTGCAAAGAAAGCCAAGGTGTCAGTGAGTACAGTTTCCTACACCATCAAAAGGCACTTGGAAACTGGAGGAAACTCTGACAGAAAGAGGTCTGGCAGACCCAAAGCCACAGCAGAATTAGAAGACAAGTTTCTGAGAGTCAACAGCTTGCGTGATAGGTGGCTCACAGGACAACAGCTTCAAGCACAGCTTAACACTGGTCGAAGCAAGCAAGTCTCAGTTTCAACTGTGAAGAGAAGACCTTGAGCTGCAGGTTTGACAGGTCGAGTGGCAGTAAGAAAGCCATTGCTAAGATGGCAAAATAAGAAAAAGAGGCTTGCCTGGGCCATGAAGCACCGCCAGTGGACTACTGAAGAAGGCCTAATGGACCGATGAATCAAAATTTGAAATCTTTGGTTCATCACGCAGGGTTTTTGTACGCCGTCGAGTTGGCAAAAGGATGGTTCCTCAGTGTATGACACCAACTGTCAAACATGGAGGAGGAAGCGTGATGGTCTGGGGCTCTTTTGCTGGATCCAGAGTCGGCGACTTGCACAGAGTGACTGGCACCCTGAACCAAAAGGGCTACCACAGCATTTTTCAGCGCCATGCAATACCCTCTGGTATACGCCTATTTGGTCAGGGGTTCATCCTACAGCAAGGTAATGACCCTAAACACACCTCCAGGCTATGTCAAAACTACCTTCGAGGAAAATAACAAGAAGGTAGGCTTCAATTCATGGAATGGCCAGCACAGTCTCCAGACTTAAACCCCATCGAGCTGGTTTGGGATGAACTGGGCAGAAGGGTGAAAGCAAAGCAATCTACAAGTGCAACACATTTGTGGGAACTGCTGCAACAGTGTTGGGAAGAACTTCCCGAACAATATTTGATTTCCATTGTAGAAAGAATGCCACGGGTGTGTTCGGCGGTTATATCTGCAAAAGGTGGCTACTTTGCTGAGTCAAACATTTAAATTAAATTTTGTTAAAGAAAATGATTCTATGATTTCTTTTTTATCTCCAATTGTTTATTTGTTCTATGCTTAATTTCAGAGTACATTGAGACATTAAACTGCGTAAATTTCAATAAAAACTGGAAAAATTGAGATGTTCTAAAACTTTTGACCGGTAGTGTAGTTGTTAAGTTGTTCAAGTTGAGTGAAAGTGAATGAAAGTGTTGAGTGAATTTTTTAATTACCAAATTTTGCAAAAAATCCAAAAATTATTTAAGAAATTTCCCTCTAACAGGAGTGATACTTCCTGTGCGAGTACATACAGTGGCCTGGAGTCCCTTACAGACCTGCCCATGGAACACAAATGCTGAGCGAACTGTGTTCGGTTGTGCTCGATGGACATACCCCGAGGTCTTCGATGGCAGAACTCCTTGACCCGTCCTCTCTTTTTTGTCCCTTTGTCTGACCCACCACCACCACCAGGCTTTCTCAAAGCCTTGTTTTATTTTCGTCTTGAGAGTTCCTGATCACTTCTTTCTGCTTCTTTCTGCTTTCTGCACTTGATCTGAAGCTCTCAGATGCAATAAATTCAAACGACAGAGGCCTTCACTGCTGTGACATGATAAAACGACTTATGATTCTCCCGCCCCAATCTTCCCTGCTGGAACGTCAAAAAAGAGTACCAAACGCAACCATTTTCACTCGAAATCGCACAATCTCCCATGTAAGACTGTTGCAAACAGATAGAGTTGTCCAGCACCACGGCTGCCGCGGTGTTCTGAAAATCAGAAGTTACATTACATGCAAGCCACCTATCAGGGTCAAGGCAATGGTGACACCTTTGTGCGTGTCTACTGCTGTTGCCGTAGAATGCAAACCATTTTATTGAAAATATCTCTCTCACATTGCTGTAAAACTGATTGCCCCTTGTTCACAATCTCTCAGATTGAGATTTGTAGGTCACAATAGGTCATAATGAGATTTGTGCAGGTAACTTGGTGTTACCACAGCATGGTTTTGCATCATGGAGCCCGATATATGATATTTTGGCTGTTTGAAGACTAAAAAACAAATTCCAAAGTAGATTTTAATATTGCATTGTCATTAATTTTGTTGTTACATTGTATTAAATAAACATAAAGACAAAAATTTGGGGAAATGACAGCATCAGGAACAGTGGAGAAGGATTCCCCCGTTTTACGTGCCACCTGTTTACCTTCCACGATCTGGGTTACCTATTCAGTATCCTGAACATCAGCACAATAGGTTCATCAAGGAAATGGTTTGACAAGAAAAAAAATGTGCATTTTATCTAACAAATCGAGAGAATTCAGAATTGAACGTCTTGAGAAACAGAATGGGTGGGTTCTGCGGGCAGCAAATTTGATTGGTTGTGATGATGTAAAATGCCGTAATGTTTTATCGAAGTCCTGCTAAACTGAAGGCTTTTGAAAGTGACAAAAAGGTGATTTGTGTTCTAAATGTTCAAGTATATAATTGAATTGAAGTAAAATAAAGATTTGTAAGGTTGCAGAAAAATACCTTTTCGGAAGTTTACCAGCGTCTTATACACCACCTTATTTAACACGTCACATTAGTTCTCCATGTGTGTTGTTTGTGTCCTTAATGGCAGGTGCATCTTGCCTCATGTTACTCTATATTTCTGACAAGTATTTGTTCTGATGCAGTTCTACCACGTGTGTGATGGTCTTGGGTTCATATCCATCTGCATCATGCGCTCGGAGCTTCTGGAGTATTTCAGCACCTTTGGGATTTCACTGTCCATTTGGGTCACCCTTATAGGTAAGTTACTTTAATCACATACCTTGCTGTAACACAGCTTGCTAAAAATATATAGCAAACTTATCATGACTGTAGCATCCATGCAAAGTAAGTACTATACATACTCAGCAGAAGAGACCAATAAGCAATGATAACTGAGTATATACCGATTTGCAAGGCCTCCTTGTGCACTTCATTGGCCATTCGTTAAGTGAGTTTTCTACTTAAACCTCCTTAAGACACAAGGATAGCCTGCAGGTATGCACACTCACCTTCAAATCTATCTAGCCTGGCTTTGAATCCTGACCCAGCTGTAATTGCCATCCTGGTGTTTCGCAGACAGGGTGATTCATCAATGTATGTGCCCACGGATGGATGCTGAACGTGTCCCGTCTGCCAGAATTACTCGGTGGACATTAGAGATCCCACACTATCCTTCACAAAGAGAAGGCGAGCTATCGCAGACACCCTGAAAAAATTCCAAATTCCAGCCCTAACCGACAGAGGATACTGCTTCAGCAGCACAACCACACTCCCAGCAATGATGCAGCCAACAGTCACAGGCTCCACACAAAAATAATGAATGAAGCAGAGAATTGGAAGGGCATGTTAACTTGAGCCATTACATTGATCAGGTGTTACCATCTTCAATGATGTTGATTCTAATAAAAGCACTTTCTAGGCCTGACAAATCTCTACCCCATTGGTCAGCAGCAGTGGGAGAGTTTCAAGAGCAAACCCAGCTTGGAACCATCTTGGCCGGGACACTGATCATCGCTGTCCGGACGTACGAGAACACCTGGGGATATGGAGTCTATGCTGGACCCATCATCACTGCTATTACCCTGCTTTCCATCAAGTTTGTGGGTGTCTGCAATGCATCGTGCTCAATTGAGATGGAATTTTATTGCTCAAGCTTAAAATATATAAAGTTAGAAGTAAAGTGTAAACATGAAGTAATGTCGATATCAATGCATGCGAAAGTACCCAAGTTGATTTAGTAGGTATTTGTATTGCATTCGTTAGCTAACCTGGAATGTAGTTCCGGGGAGCTTATGGGATGGTGCGTCGTCTGTCTGTCAGTCCGTAAACACATGCAACTTCTTTTCCCAAAATGCTGATGGGATTGTGACCAAACTTGGCTAAAATAATGATCTTTGGTATGTTGCAACTCAAGTTTGTTCACAGCATTAAAAAAAATCGGGCTCCAAGGGGATCTACCGGGGGTCAAAGTGGGTCCAGGTTTGACCCCCTAAAATAGGAATTTGCTTTCTTCTCCGAAACTACATACACTATTTCGATGGAACTTGACCACAACCTTCATCACCCATGATGTATCAAAGTTTGTTCACAGCATTAAGAAAATCAGGGAAATCAGGACAGTGACAGCAGTTGCTTGAGTGACAGCAGATAGTTGCATGTGAGAATCTTCACCGTTTTAAGGCTTTCTTCAAATCCCACTGCACAATTTAAACACAATGTTAAATGCAGGATATGTATCACCAAACTTTGCAGGTAGTTTCCTGTGAATTTCAGCTGGTTTGATCTTCTCCTTCTGAGAAACGTGTTGACAAACCTCACCTCCACAGTGCACATGATGCAGGCTGTCGTTTTGGTTTTACCCAGTATGTTTTGACCAGCATTGATGTCACATCCTGGGTCAACTGTCGTTTCACAGAGCAGAGACACAATGCTATACATAGGTAAACATATTTTGTATGTATGGTGTAAATCTGGAGTCAGTTTATTCTTGCGGATGTCCGTTGGGCCTGAGGAAGTCCATTGGATAGTGGATGAAAAATGCCTGAGATGAGGTTTGCTTTTGGTTGTTTGATACAAAGCTGGCATTGGTAATCTAAGTACAATTTTCTGCCTGGATGTGCCTATATATAGTCCCATCCATAATCGGTGGGATGTGGGGGGAGTTGAGGAGGAGGGTGGGAGAATAACCAATCAGCTCTCACCGATTCAATTACCCCAGGCAGCCAGAATTTCCATAAAGTAACACCCATGCTCTTCCAGCCAAATTAAGATGCCTAAAGCAACCAAGAAAAGCTATACAATGTAAGCCCTTTGCTGTTTCAAACTCTACGCGAGTTTTCAACGAGGGGATGCGGCAAATGTTGAAGGAAGCCATGTAAACATGTGACTTTCAACAAGAATCCCTTTCGGTGTCCCGCATGTCTAAATTTGGGCGAAAAGAGATTTCTGATGGCGAGTGTTTTTAATTTTCTGGAACATTTCCCTCTGATTGACAGGAGAGATAAGTACCAAGTAGCCTCAAATCTTTGGTATATATGCTACCATAAAGACCAAACATTAAGGATTGGACCATAGCAAACTCTCAAGTGTGCTTGAACACTTGCCAACTGATTCTGTTCAACTACTACAAGCTACTATGACAGTCAGATGTGCCAGAAGAAGGTGCATGAACCCCCTCTCCTTCCCCCCATACCATTATAACTTCAAAACTGCACAATCATAGATGTTGTTTGGGACATGTACAAGGTAGACACTCTCAAGGAGGCCACTCGAGAGTAGAGAGGGAAGGGTACTAGAAGAAAGGTGTCGCACCAGACAAAGATACCTGTAAACTTTGCTTCCTTCCTACGGGATTCCAACAATAAGGAAGATTTCGATTATTTCCCCTGACTGAAGTTGTGGTGGCCTGTGACTACCCAGATGGCAAAGAAGTCTATATTACATCTGGTCAATCTTATGTTCAGCGATAGCAATCTTATGCTGTGTTTTTTACACATAAAGTGCACAAATCTTATGCTTACACATAAATTTGCGGGGATACACTATTAAGGACACTGATGGGGCATTTAATGGACATTAAGGATTTTTAATTTACCACCCCCAGAACCAAAATCAATAGCTGAGGCCGTTGAAGCAGTCAAACCCGCCGTTAAAAGCTATGTTAAGAATACGTTGGCTGAGATTAATTAACCCCCTTAAATTTTATATGGGGGTAAAAATGGAAGTGAAAAAATCGAACTCTGAAATAGGGGATCTTATTATAAAACGTTATATGAGAACAAAACCTTACTTTATCGCATCACTCCAGGGGTTTTTATTAACGGACGTTTATGATAAACTTATAGAACAAGAAGAACAGGTGGAACTTCACGTAGCTGATCTACAGTTGATTGTTAAACAACTTAATGTAGGTGAATTCTGATGGATATAATTCCACCATTGAAAGAAACCATACGGTGATCCTGATCAGTTATCTTAAAATATACTTTTGAAATGGTTTTTCCTGAGATGGATAAATAGCAGAGATTCTTTGGTTTCATATTGAATTTATAACCTATTGGGGTTGAATAAGCGCTGAATAAAAATATTGTATTTGTTTTTACTCCATCGTCATAAGCACCATCAACCAAATCACAGTTAATCAACACCGAATTTATACCTGAGGATATGTCAACGACGTTATCACTGACAAACGTATTATTATCCTCAAGCTTTTTTGCGGAGAAACCTAACATCTCATGGAATGAATTAGTAATCGTGAAATCTATTTTATAATTATTTTTAAGGCTAACAGTTGATTTTGATGTTTTTGAGTATCTATTTCGATATTTTTTGGTTCATCACCTTTTTCTTTCATAACGCGAGAAATTTCTGAACATAGTACAGGTATCTCATAAGCTCCGGGGGGTACTTCTATAGTTTTATATCCAGTTCCCGGATTATAACTAAACTTGTTATTCTTTTCTGTGATATTAAACAAGGTATTATAGTGTCGTGCGACTCCGGTTAACACCAGAGACTGCGGAAAGGCCTGAACGGATTTATTCGGAGGCAACAACCAATACGGATTTTACTATGGTCGTGCGGGAGGAAGAAGGAAAATGGAAGGCTGCGGCAAAAGCTTACCTTCAGCGCACTGACGTAGCTCCGGTTCTGTAAGGGGAATTAACTCGACACGGGCACAGGTTTGACAGGGAATGGAAAATAATACAAGGGTTTATTGAAAAGAAACGTAGGGACAGGAAAACGTGATATTATATAAAGTTCCGAGATTGGGATCCCACACACTGACATCAAATACAGACGGGGGGGGGGGGGGGGGGGAGTGAACAACCAAAATAACACGTCCGTTATGTAATTGGGTACGTGGAGCTCAGTCTTATCTGTCTTGTCGTCTTCAATCTCCGGCCTGGAGGAATCCTCCGCCTGCCTCGCACGCGTCGCTTGGCCCGTTCACAGCACCGAGCCTCGCTCCCGCACAAGCACCGCTCCAAGCACAACGAGGTCGATCTTCACACACGATCGACAAGCCAACTCAACCAGGGCCAAGACTGCGAGCCAACGTAACCAGGGACAGGACTCTCTCCACTCGAGATCGCACCGGGACTGCCAGGGCCAGGAATCTGCACGCAGAGTTCCGCGCGCTCTTTTTATAACCTCTGGCGGTGACATCAGCCTCGGCGCGGCACCCAACCAGAGCCTCGTAACTTCCCGCCATTTGTCGACCCACTTCGCGCCTTCCGCGTCCATTCGCGCCAACCGATCACAGCCCTCCTGGGGGTGGTATAGCACGTAGCGTGTAGCGTGATCATAGCTCATAGGTGCAGCTGGCCGCGATCCATGCGGCAGCACCCCGAGCTGCCCCCCCCCCACCCCCCCTTGCCTGTCTGTCTTCCAAAGTCATGTCAGGGAAGGGATTTATTTAATGTTGCGCTAGGGACCTAACTACATGTTTACAGGTGTGCATTGCCATAAGGGACAAAGGTTTGGCTACCAGGTGTGGACGCACAGGGCCGTTACTCTTTAGTCCCTATTCTATTTAACACACGAACATCCTGGTATGTCCACAGGAATACATCTTAACCGACAAATCGCCTAAACACACAGCACTTATTACAGGTCAGATTCCTTACCGCGACAGACGAATACCTACCTATACAGATCTATCTGGCTCTACATATTGCTACCCCACCGACATAACAATAAGTTTCCATAGACAATAACACCACTTCATATTCTTTTGTAGGTACAAGTTTTATCGGGTATGGGAATGAAGCCGTGTGATCACTCGTTGTAAAATCAAATCTAAGAGTTGTGTTTCTCATTTTATTGTATGTGAGATAAAATATCTTTATATTGACATTTATTAATTATTTTCCTATTCATCAACTGATCTAGAGTGGCTGATATTTCATTAAAACGATTGTTGTTTCCCGCTTCCTTACTGCCTAACAACAGTAATAGCCTATTAACTAATTATGATGAGTCACTCGGAAGAAAACTAACACCCGAACCAAAATTACTTAAAGCATTAAGAATATATTTTTCCTTCTTATTCTTCTTACTTTTACCGGCAACAGAAACACGATAATCAAGCGAGTGTAGTACGTCAATATATACCTTATCTTCCACATTTTCCATATCAAGCGGTTCATCAAAATATTTTGAATTGGTATATCCATCTTTTGTGAGAAGAAACATTAGTCTGGGGGGTTAATATAATACAGTCACGTGAAAAAGTAAGTACACCCCATGTAAAGTTTTGACTTTTTCAACATATTTCAACATACAGCTATTTGATCTTCATTTCAACAATATTGATAGATAAAGGTGATACAACATAACAAATATCATGAAACATTTCCATTTTGTAGTCCATTGTATAATATAGATAAACATAAATGCAAATTTCGCATGTGGAAAAAGTAAGTACTCCCCTACATTTATCACTACTTCAAATACCTAAAATTAGAATCAGGTGCACCAGCTCAGGTGCAAATGATTAGAACATCGTTAAAGAGGATCTTGGAGGAACCTGTCTTATTTAAACCTCAGACTTTTAGTTTGGTTGCTCTTTGTTGTTGAAGTGTGCGGCATCACCATGCCGAGATCAAAAGAACTCTCTGAGGCCTTCAGAAAGAAGGTTATAGATGCCTACGAGTCTGGGAAGGGATTTAAAAAGATCGCCAAACAATTTGAAATCAATCATTTGTTTTGGATTTGTCACTTCCGTTGTTGTGGTTTTCATCCACTGTAAATATTTTGGATTCCATGTACTATTATTGTTTTCAAAAGGTTTATTGTTTATGAACTGTTTTCAAAAGTTAGAGTTAAAAGAAACCGAAAACCGGATCGGGAACCAGACGACGACGAAGAGGAAGAGGAGAAAAAGAAGGCGAAGCGAGTGGAGTCGGACAAGAAGCATAGTTGCTTTGCGGTCTGGAGCGAACATTGGCGAGCAAGAGTCACGAGTGAACTTTGGGTTTCCCAGGAAAGGGATTCCTGCGACAGAGTTGTTATCGCTGTGACAGATTCACCTGCGTGTCAGGTTTTGCGATTGATTCCGAAGAGAATCCTCGTCGTGCCGTTACGTTTCGAGTACGGGCCGTCGGCCATTTTGACTTGCGCGCTTTGTGCGTCGAGCAAGGTTTCTTTGCTTCGCTTCAGCCGTTCTCACCGCATTCAGACGTTTATCTGGTGTGTGTGTGTGTGTGTGTGTGCAATGCGGATTTTGAAGGTGAATCTGAGGTTCGCCGACTGTGAGCCGTGAAACGTCCATACCCGAGAGTGTGATTTTCCAGTCGCCTGGAGGGTGCCTTTGGATTTCCCAGTCGCCTTGAGGGCGCCTTGGTGCAGTTTTGGCCGTGTGGCTGTGACCGTCATCCGAACGGGATTCTGGTCTCGATTAGATATCGTTCTGACGATCGCTGGAGCGGATCGACTTTGGCTTGAAGCCGGGATCGACTTCGGCTTGAAACTGGAATCAACTTTGGTTTGAAGCAGGGAAAGAGACATTGGGAATGTTCTTGGTTGACTCACTTGGAGCACAGTGAGTTATATGTTACGAAACTGATGGTACCATCATAGGATATATATTGATTGTACTTTTGATTACTATTATTGTTGTACTGTTATTCTTGTGTGATCTTAATACAATATTTGTTTGTTGGTAACAATTGGTGTGGCTTCACCATTGATCTTTGACATACAGAATAACACATTTTTCTGCCGTGACTCCTCTCGGGGCTCAGAGGTACACCGTGACCAGGGGGTTGGGGAGGAGCACGTAACAGAAATTGGGGTTGCTCGTCCGGGATAGAATTCCCTAACATTCCCAAAATTCCCAAAATGTGGAATTTTTCTCACATTCCCAAATTTTTCCAAAAATTGGAAAATTTTTGTGTGAAGGTTAACACGTGCTAACTAATAGTCACCATGGTGTTTGACGCAGAAATGTTTGCGGCGTCCCCTAATGAGGCACAGTTCCAAGCATTAAAAAGATCGGGAACTTCGAAGTTAAGTAACTTTACAATTGTGTTTTTGTCGAAACTGTATCTTTCTTTCGGGGTGCGTATCTATTGGTGTGTCTTTAATAGTATTCTTGGTGTTGGTTTTTCATACCTGTGTACAGAATCGTCGGTTAGTTCGTGTCGCCTAATCTGACGCCTAGTGTAGTACTAGTAGGCTACCGTGTCTGTAGTACTAGTACAGTGTGTCAGTGTAGTACTGACGTGAAGTACAGTGTGTCAGTGTAGTACTGACGTGAAGTACAGTGTGTCAGTGTAGTACTGACGCTATCGTGTCAGTGTAGTACTGCATCTAGTGTAGTACTAGTAGGCTACCGTGTCTGACCTTGGCTTGAGGCTTTGTTTCTGTCTCAGCGGTTCTTCGATTGCGCTCGCAATTACTTTCGGTCTCCATTTTTCACGTTACACGTTCGGTCTATGTCTCTGTTTTCATCTCAACTAAAAAAAAATAAAAAATATAAATCCCATCTCTGTTCTTATCCGTTGTTCGTTCTTATTTGTTCGTTGGTGCTTCGACCACGTTGTTCGTGATCACGTGTTCACGTCGTTAAAAAATGTTTCAACTGTCCCCTGAAGAACTGTAATCTGTCATATACTATAACACCTTTTTCTTCTTCTTCTATAAAAGGATGCTTTCGACTTGCTCACCAAATCTATTCATTCCAAAAAAAAAATTCCATCTCTTACAGTTACAGTGCCTCTTTCATACATTCCCTAAACTCTCCAGAACTCCACCCATCCTTCAGCGTCCTCAAACGTATTTTTGATTCGAAGGTCTGAAGAAACTCAATTTGCAATAAATGTTCGTTTCCCATGAATCGTACCCTTTCTAAAATCCAATCGCACCCCCTCCCCACCAAATCTTCCCCATCACCCCTTCCCTCCAAAACTTCCCCATCACCCCTTCCCTCAAAAACTTCCCCATCACCCCTCCCCTTCAAAACTTGCCCATCACCCCTCCCCTCCAAATCCACCCCCTTGCCCCTCCCCTCCAAATCTTCCCCATCACCCATCTCTTTCAAATATTCCCCCTTGCTCCTCCCCTCCAAATCTTCCCCATCACCCATCCCTTTCAAATCTTCCCCCTTGCCCCTCCCCTCCAAATCTTCCCCATCACCCATCCCTTTCAGATCTCCCCCCTTGCCCCTTCCCTCCTAAACTCCCCCCACACCCCTCCCCTCTGAGACCCTCCCTCACTCCTCCCCTCCTAGACTCCCCTCTCACCCCTCCTCCTCAAAGCGTCCTCCCTGCTTCTTCCCCCTTCCAACTTTCACCTTCATCTCCCTCAACCTTCTGCCTCACTCTTCCCCCTCCTCAAATAACACCTCACTGCGCCTCACCCAATCACCATAAAACCTTTTGTCCGCCCCATTCTTCCCTTTCTCCAAGCTATTCTGAAATCTCTGACACACCTTCAACAGCTCTCCCTACCTCTTCCTCCTCTTCCACATCTTACCGTACCGCTCCCCCCCCCCCCCTGTTCTGTATCCGATGCTCCCCCTTCCTCTTCTTTAACAGTATGGACCTCAAACATCCGGGGCCTTCGCTCAAACTTGACTGATCTCTCCATACAGGTTGCTTCTGATAAACCAGACGTGATCTGCTTAACAGAAACTTTCCTCCTTCATGATGTCTCTGATTCCTTGGTATCTCTCCCAGGTTACTCCCTCCTCCGGTATGATAGACCTGAGCCTCGTCCTGGAGGGGGAGTTGCTATCTTTATAAAAAAAACTCTCTTCCTCACTCGCCCTGCACTGACCTCTCTCTACCTCGCCCCCAGGAATACCTTTGGCTACGGCGTCCCCTTCGCTCCCACCTTTTGTTCATATGTGTGTTGTACCGTTCACAGTGATGACTCTATCTACATCTCGCTGTCTGATAATATGGACCAACTTCTATCTACCCATCCCAACTCTCTCTTCCTCATATGTGGTGATTTCAATTGTCACCATGCCAGTTGGCTGGGTGTGGGTTCCTCTCTCACCAGCCATGGCTCTTCAGCAAAGGATTTCTGTGACTCACTGGGACTGACACAATCTGTCAATTTCCCGACCCGGATCTCGGTCAACGGAGCATCTTCTCTTCTGGACTTGGTTATGACAAACTTCCCTGAAAATGTCTGCTGCTCTTCTTCTGCTCCAATCGGCTCATCTGATCATGTGCTTGTTAAAGTGGACATCTCTCTGACCATTCTCAGAGAGCCTCCTCAGCGTCGACGAGTCTGGCATTTCACTCAGGCCAACTGGCACGGTCTTCAAGCAGCCATCAATCATCTGGAATGGTCTCCCATCTCTACCGCCTCTGACATCAACTCATCCTGGGAATTCTTCCAAAGAAATTGCTCTCTCTCATGCACAGATTTATCCCATCTCGTCTTCAGTTGTCATACCCTTCCTCCCGTCCATGGTACACGGAATCTTGTGGTGAGGCTATTGCCCAGAAACAACTTGCTTTCGTCTCCTGGAAAGCAAATCCAACGGAAGGAAATCTCATTTCCTTTCACAAAGCCCGAAACAAGTGTGTGTCCACCCTCAGGAGAGCCAGGAAACAATATCTCTCCATTCTCAGGACAGAACTCTCTTATCTGTCTCCCTCTTCCAAATCCTGGTGGTGTCTGGTCAAATCTGTTTCTGGTGTTTGTTCCCCCTCCATCCCCTCCCTCACCTCAAACGGCCACACGGCTGATTCCGCACGTGAAAAAGCTGAATGCCTCAACTCTGTGTTTGCCTCTAAATCTTGTGTCCCAAACCCATCCCTCTCTGTACCCACCGTACCCAGTCGTACACAGCTGCTCCTGGACTCTGTGTCCTTTCCTCCTGACAAGGTGGAAAAGTTTCTGTCAACCCTCGACTCTGATTCTGCAACTGGACCTGACGGCATCAGCCCACGGGTCCTAAAATCCTGTTCTTCCGCTCTTTCACTCCCTCTCTCTGCTCTCTTCACCCTCTCTTTTGCTCAAGGTCATCTACCATCTGCTTGGAAATCTGCCAACATCACCGCTTTGCACAAAACGGTGCAAAAACAGATCCCAGCAACTACAGACCAATCAGCCTTCTCCCAATTATCAGCAAAGTCATGGAATCCATCATTGCTTCAGATATGAAATCTTTCCTCTTCTCCAATGGCTTGATCTCTGATCATCAATTTGGTTTCAGACCTGGTCAAGCTTCTGGTAACCAGATGTTTGTTGAAAAGCCTAGTATGGAAAATAACCCTGCACGTGCACAGTTAGAGCAGGAGAATCCGGGTATCTTTCCATCCTGTACCGCGACTCGTGCTATGGGTAGGAAGCGCTCTGAAGAGAAGAGGAAGGTACTGACGTCACGCTTTGCACAGACACTTCTTGTCAAGTACCCTGAAACTAAGTGTCAGCATACACAAGTCATGAATGGAGGCAATGTTGGCAAGTTCTTTGTCGGTGGACTGAACTTTGACACAAGTAAAGATGTTCTGGACTCTATATTTGGCAAATATGGACCACTCTTGGAAGTGCTGCTGATAAAAGACAGGGAGACGCAAAAGTCAAGAGGGTTTGGCTTTGTCACGTTTGAAAACACAAAGGACGCCAAAGAGGCAGAACAGGATTTGAATGGCAAGGATTTGGATGGTCGGACCATAACAGTAGAGAAGGCAGGCCATGGGCGTCGAGGGGGCTACAGAGGAGGAAAACGTAGAGGTAGTTTCAGGGGCGGCTATGGCTCCCGGGGTGGGAGTAGTAGTTTTTGTGGCGGCCGCAGTCGTGATTAATACGGAGGCTCCCAGCAGCAGCAGCGCAGTTTTGGCAACTCTCGACGGGATGACTATTATGGTGGTGGCCGAGATGGGGACCGCTACTCACGTGACTACAGCACCCGACTCGACAACTGTGATTATAATTTTTATGATCAAGAGAAGAGTTGGAAGCACTGAGTGCTCAGGAGCAGCCGAGCCAAGATTCCTACACGGATTAACCGTGAACTCCACGTTCCTAAAGGCGCCCATGCAGTGAATACTTCCAGGCCTCACCACCCAACCACCATGAAACCTGGCTCTCATCTCGGCCTCCTTCAAAAAGTGCTATAGATTTGCTTTGCTTTGGATTACTGATCACAACCCCTTAACCTTCATTCAAAAAATGAAAAATAAAAATCAGAGGTTGATGAGATGGAGGTTGGCTTTCAGAGGTTGGCTTTGCAGGAGTTCAACTTGGAAATTGAGCATGTAAAGGGCAGGGACAATGTCGTTGCTGATGCTTTGTCCAGAGTGAACTTACTTTGGAAATTTCTGTTGGAAGTTTTGTTGCTTTATTTTTGAGAAATAATAATTATCGTTGCTCATGGGAATTGATGATTTGGGTGTGAGTTTTACTTTTGTTTGTTAAAAGAGTTTTTGCCTGCAAAGAAAGTTTTCACTATGTTCAAACTTTCTTTCTTGAGGGGGGGAAGTGTTATGGATTCGTCACTTCCGTTGTTGTGGTTTTCATCCACTGTAAATATTTTGGATTCCATGTACTATTATTGTTTTCAAAAGGTTTATTGTTTATGAACTGTTTTCAAAAGGTGAAAAAGTTGGAGTTAAAAGAAACTGAAAACCGGATCGGGAACCGGACGACGACGAAGAGGAAGAGGAGAAAAAGAAGGCGGAGCGAGTGGAGTCGGACAAGAAGCATAGTTGCTTTGCGGTCTGGAGCAAACATTGGCGAGCAAGAGTCATGAGTGAACTTTGGGTTTCCGAGGAAAGGGATTCCTGCGACAGAGTTGTTATTGCTGTGACAGATTCACCTGCGTGTCAGGTTTTGCGATTGATTCCGAAGAGAATCCTCGTCGTGCCGTTACGTCTCGAGTACGGGCCGTCGGCCATTTTGACTCGCGCGCTTTGTGCGTCGAGCAAGGTTTCTTTGCTTCGCTTCAGCCGTTCTCACCGCATTCAGACGTTTATCTGGTGTGTGTGTGTGTGTGTGTGCAATGCGGATTTTGAAGGTAAATCTGAGGTTCGCCGACTGTGAGCCGTGAAACGTCCATACCCGAGGGTGTGATTTCCCAGTCGCCTGGAGGGCGCCTTTGGATTTCCCAGTCGCCTTGAGGGCGCCTTGGTGCAGCTTTGGCCGTGTGGCTGTGACCGTCATCCGAACGGAATTCTGGTCTCGATTAGACATCGTTCTGACGATCGCTGGAGCGGATCGACTTTGGCTTGAAGCCGGGATCGACTTCGGCTTGAAACCGGAATCGACTTTGGTTTGAAGCCAGGACATTGGGAATGTTCTTGGTTCACTCACTTGGAGCACAGTGAGTTATATGTTACGATACTGATGGTACCATCATAGGATATATATTGATTGTACTTTTGATTACTATTATTGTTGTACTGTTATTCTTGTGTGATCTTAATACAATATTTGTTTGTTGGTAACAATTGGTGTGGCTTCACCATTGATCTTTGACATACAGAATAACACATTTTTCTGGCGTGACTCCTCTCGGGGCTCAGAGGTACACCGTGACCAGGGGGTTGGGGAGGAGCACGTAACACATTCGACTGTCCGGAAGATCATCAACAAGTGGAGAAGATTCCAAACAACTGCCAACTTGTTCAGGCCAGGCCGCCCCAGCAAGTTCAGCCCGAGAGCAGACCGCAAGATGCTGAAAGAAGTCTCGAAGAACCCCAGATTGTCATCACGGGACCTACAGGTAGCTCTTGCCACTGTTGATGTCAAAGTGCATGAGTCTACCATTAGAAAGAGGCTGCACAAATTTGATCTACATGGGAGGTGTGCCAGGAGGAAACCTTTGCTGTCCAGAAAGAACATCAGGGCAAGACTAGAGTTTGCCAATGAACAAAGGCAAAGACCAGCACTTCTGGAACAATGTGCTCTGGACAGATGAGTCAAAGGTAGAGCTATTTGGCCACAGTACCAGAAGACATGTTTGGCGAAAACCAAAGACAGCATTTGACCACAAGAACCTGATACCAACTGGAAAGCATGGTGGTCGAAATATTATGGTTTGGGGCAGCTTTGCTGCATCAGGGCCTGGGCAGCTCACCATCATATAATCCACTATTAATTCTTCATTATACCAGAGGGTGCTTGAGGATAATGTGAAGCCATCTGTCGGAAAGTTGAAGCTCAACCGAAGGTGGACCTTGCAACTTGACAATGACCCTAAACATACCAGTAAATCCACCAAGGAATGGCTGAAAAGAAAGAAATGGAGGTTTCTGGAGTGGCCAAGTCAAAGCCCGGATCTAAATCCCATCGCGATGATTTGGGGGGATTTAAAACGAGCTGTGCATGCAAGAAATCCCTCAAACATCGCACAGCTGAAAGAATTCTGCATGGAGGAGTGGGCAAAAATTTCTCCCAGTCGATGTCAGAGACTGGTAGGCAGTTATAAGAAACGTCTACTTGAGGTTGTTTCTGCCAAAGGAGGCAATACCACCTATTAGAGCCAAGGGTGTACTTACTTTTTCCACATGCGAAATTTGTATTTATGTTTATTTAAATTATACAATGGACTACAAGATGTAAATGTTTCATGATATTTGTTATATTATATCACCTTTATCTATCAATATTGTTGAAATGAAGATCAAATAGCTGTGTGTTGAGATATATTGAAAAAGTCAAAACTTTACATGGGGTGTACTCACTTTTTCACGTGACTGTAGGCGATAGGTTCGAATTTAAGAATAACAAATTATCATTAAATATATGTACCTTTTCTCTGACAAGATAAAACGTTGCTGGTTCTTCTGTTGGAGTGAAAACCGCTTTGGTTTTTGAATCCGCCGAATATTCATTGTTTTGAAGAGCTTGCACAACATAATCAGGAGGATGATTTCTCTCCTCAAGTTGTTGGAATGAGTCTTCATTATCAGATTTTAATGCTCCTATATCTCTAAGCTCTTACTCTGTCATTTGACTAAAATCTTTTATCATTTGAAATTTTTTAGGAGTATTTTCTATCGCAGGAAGTTGAAACCAAACTGCCTTTTGTTCAGCAGATTTTAAAAGAGGTTTTAAAAACTTCTCTTGTTTTCTTTCAAATATTTCTTCACCCGTATTTTTTTGCCTCCGCCTCTTCTTTATCTCTTCTTGTTGTTTAACAACTTTTGAAAGTAATTGGTTATATTCCTTAAATTTTCTTGCTCGTTCTTCAGCATTCATTTTCTTTATGCAAAGAAATTATTAGTTATTATATCATCTTCTTTAACAACGATATATTTATATTTTTCAGTCGTATGTTTCATATGACCCTCAAATTCCTTTTTATTACATAATGTAGAACAATTACATAATTACAATTACAATTACATAATGCAGAACACTTTCCCACACGGGTAAAACATCATCCATTTTATATATGTTTAAAAATATATAACGGTTAATCATTCATCCTGTGTGTTGTTATCCCTATTTATAATTATAATTGTGTATGCATATTAGAAGCAATTCAACCAACCGTCTAATTGTGTTAAATATATCTTGAAATATTTTGAATATGGGTTCATCCATTTTATATACTCTAACAACAAAAAGTTTTTTCTCACATATTTTAAAAGAGGTATAACATAAATGTTATATTTCTGTAATTTAAATTACAACTTACCCACAACTCATCGTGTAAATTTACCTGTGTGTTACCCCAGTATTAACATCACTAAACATACACGTCGCCGCTGTCCCCATAATTTTATCTGCCGTCGTAAGATTACCCATATTAATCATCAACCTGTCTGTTTTCAAAAATAGTTCTTGAACAATAACATCATTTACTTTCATTTGAATGGATAGTTTCGCACCACCGATAAAAACGTTTGATATTTCAATGGAGCAACCAACTTTACATCTCTTGTACATCAATTCCTCTGGGTTAATACAATGACCTACGGGGCATGATTCTTCGCTGTCTATGTTGTAAAACGAAGTTATAATTTCGAGAGGTTTGTCCACTTCCCCATGCCATTCATATTTAGTCAAAAGTTTTGGGTACATTGTCAGTTGGTATCCTTCAATGCAAACTCCTCCATCGCGTTTTCGCCAGAATATATCAACCCCGTTAACAAGGGCTCTAAACTTGTTCTGTTCCTTTTTCATCTTTTCAATAACATCAGCTTTCATCAGATGTGCTTTCATGGCATTAAGCATTTCTTCAAACATTTCTATTGTTTTTGTTTCCGCCGTCATCATGGGTCCTCGATAATTATACATAACAAGGGGCAACGAATATGATTCAACTATGCCCCCATTAGCATTATTTTTATTTTCGTTAATACCCCATGAAAACAACGTTGGTGTTTTGATAAACAGTTTTCTAATGTCACCTTGTGGGTGAGTATGATCGTAATTATATTTAATCATAATACGGTAATAGTTCGTTCCGTTGTTGTAATATTTTGGTTCTTCAAAGATAATATTTTTAATATGAAAAATTCAGATAAGTCAACGCTATTTGTATTTTATATTGGGAAAGTATTTTTTTAAACTAAAAATCATTTTTTTCTTTATTTCAGTTTTTGGTGAAAATCGGATATTTCGGAAATTTTGGGAAATTTTAGAAAAGTTCGAGAAAATTGTGACATCTGAAAAACAAATAATTAATTGGTCACTTTACGGTTTGTGGTGAGTCACTTCCTGTTTTGGGTTAAGGCAGTTTCGGTTTGGGCGTAAGGGGGATGTGGGGAATGTGGGGAGTGTGGTCTGAGCTGGGGGTGTTCTGGAACTCTCCTTTTCTATCTACTTGTGTGTGTAGTTTCGGAGAAGAGAGCAAATACCTATTTTGGGGGAAAAAACCCCGTTCACCCTTCCCCCCACCCTGTTCGACCCCCTTAATGACCGCAGATTTTGATGCAGTCAATAGCCATTCGTTAGGCATCAGGTATGCAGATTGTGGCCAAGTTTCATCAACATAATGTGTTTGGTTCAAGCAATAATGACTGACGTGTTTACAGACTCATTCACTCACTCACTCACTGACTGACTGACCCACGGACACTGCTCGATCACATAAGCTCACCGGACTAAAGTCCAGTTGAGCTGATAATTAAAAATGAAATATTCAAGTCTGGGCTTTGGCTGGGCCACTCAAGGACTTTCACGTTCTTGTTCTGAAGCCATTCAAGTGTTGCTTTGGCTGAATGCTTGGGGTCATTGTCCTGTTTGAATGTAAATATTCGCCGCAGTCAAAGGCCTTTTTCACTCTGAATCTTGTACTCCTCAAGGATTTGCCTGACTTTGGCTTTATTCAATGTTGCCTATATCCTTACAAGTCACACTGTCCCTGCCGCTGAAAAGCATCCCCATAGCATGATAGTACCACCACCATGCTTCACTGTAGGGATGGTGTTAATTGGGTGATGAGCTGTTCTCAGTTTCCGCCAGACGTAGCGCTTTACATTCAGGCTAATGAGTGAAATTTTCATCTCACTGGAATGCAGAATCTTTTGCTTCATGCTCTCAGAGTCTTTCACGTGCATTTTTGCAATCTCCAGGCATGCTAACATGTGCCTTTTTCTCAGGAGTGGCTTCCATCTCTCCACTCTCCCATAAAGCCTCGATTTGTGAAGTGCTGCAGAGACTGTTGTCCTTCTGGCCAGTTCTCCCATCTCATTCAAGGAATTCTGTAGTTCTTTGAGAGTGGTCATTGGGTTATTGGTCACCTCCTTGACCAAAGTCCTTGCCCGGGTTGCTCATTTTGGTTGAACGGCCAACTGTAGGACGAGTCTGGGTAGTTCCATATTCTTTCCATTTCCTAATGATGGAGCTCACTGTGCTCTTCGGGAACTTTCAACACTCTAAGTTGTTTTATACCCTTCCCCATATCTATTCCTCCTCACAATTCTATCTCGGAGTTTTATGGACAATTCCTCTACTTCATGGTAGAGTTTCTGCTCTGACATGCACTGGCAACTGTGGGACCGTATACAGGAAGATGTGCTTCTTTCTAAATGATGTCCACTCAATTGAAATGGCCACAGGTGGACTCCAATAAAGTTGCAGAGACATCTCAAGGATGATCAAAGGAAATTGGATGCACCTGAGCTCAATTTGGATTGCCATAGCAAAGGGGTTGAAGACTTATTGTCTTGAGACATTTCAGCTTTAAATTTTGAATTGTTTTGTAAAATTTTCTCAAAAAGATTCCAATTTGACATTATGGGGTATTATGTGCAGATCAGTGACCAAAAAAACTCAATTCAATAATGTTAAATGATTCAATAAAATTCAATAAAAATTCAATGCAATAAAAATGATATCTCAATTCAATAAATGTTAAACAATAATGTTTGATGATCATTAATTTTAAATGATTCAGCCAAAAAAAGTCCAGGGTTGTGAATACTTTCTGAAGGCACTGCATATGGGATTGACCCTATCTCCAAACCTACCTACAGAACTGGTTGTTGCTTTGGAATACTTTATAGAGCCCATCCTTTCTCGGCTGTTTTCAAATCAAAACACTGTATGAGGCTTTCAAATGCAGTGCAATTGAGTATGGTTCCCCATAATGAACCAGATGGCTTCGGTACTCTATATTTATGAGTCAGATGCTCAGAAACCTGACGACCTCAACCTATACTCGATAGCTCAATGCACATTGCTCAGATACCTGGCAATCTTGAGGAAGCTTCACAAGAAAGATTGTTCAATTTTTGCAGCAAGCTCATTACAGAGCAAGAAGAATGAGAGGATTTTCGATTAAAAGTAAGACGAGTACATAATTATCATGGAATGGTCACATCAGAAAAGAATCTCATGAAACCATAAATGCAAGTGCATAGACTAGAGTAATATTTTGGATATTATAAAGGGGGAAAAAAAAGCTAATGAATTGGCCAACCCACAAGAGGAATTTGTAGGGTCAAAAGAGAGTTCACTTCTCATTCTGTAAAATACTAAAGCTGGACCAAGTTTCCAAGGCACTTGTGAGCTGTGACCGAAACATAACATGTTGGTGAGAAAAACCAAACACAACACAAAGTGACATTACATAATGACATTGCGATTCCGTACGCCATTGCACTCGACGCACATTCATTTTTGAACTCAATGCTTTGACAACTTTTATTTTGCATATGGATAATGCTTCTTCTTCTTGGAGTGATGCAAATAATCTCAGGTGTTTATGGAAGTTTGACTGAGGTCATCTTCAATAAATCAATGTCTGTTTGTCTGGTTCCATGTGTCTGCTACTCCGAACCGCCTTGCTCTCCGTCACCTTGCAGTGTCCATGTCTTTCCATCACCATTTTGGTCTTGGTCCTTTTTTCACCTGTGTTCTTGCAGTGCATGCAGATAATATTTAGAAACCCCAAACTCCCTCCCAAAAATCCAAATTCAAAAACCTGTAAGCTTTTGTTTGATACGTGGGACACGTTAGACGAGGGAGCTGGAAAGTAGAATGTCGATGTATCGTGTCTGATTTTACTTGTATTCCTCTTTCAGCTTGGCAAACAGAAGTGTCTGGCGCAAAGCAGGTCTTTGTACGATGCAGAAGGAAAATAAAGTTTGATTAATGAGCTAACGTGCAAACAGATGTCACTTTCCACAGATGGTTTTCCACTACGTTCTGTCTCACCATTTTGATTCACATCAAAGTTTCCTAACAATGACTGTTTTTTAACTATTATAAACTATATGTGTCCAGGGACGAAAAATGATGAAAACAAGGGCAGTTGCCCCTCAGAGAAGGGTTTATACTCATCAACTCGCACCTGGCCTCTGCATCCTTATCCTCGCCTTCACCCTTCGCTTTTACTTCCAGGTAAGACTGGTATTGTATTTATGTATTTTACACACACACACACACACACACACACACACACACACACACACACACACACACACACACACACACACACACACACACACACACACACACTATATATATATATATGGATATTGGATTTGGGCTCACTACAGGAAGAGTGGCTATGTTAAAGCTCCACTTCATGTCATCCATTTGCAGTCTGATTTGGTGTCAGGACCGGTCACCGTAGGTTTACAAGCCACTCTTCCTGTAGAGGGAGTATCTTTTGTTATCGGGAATGATTTGGCCGGTGGTCAAGTTTCTGGTAACCCGATGTTTGTTGAAAAGCCTAGTATGGAAAATAACACCGCACAGGTAGAGCAGGAGATTCCGGGTATCTTTCCATCCTGTACCGCGACTTGTGCTATGGGTAGGAAGCGCCCTGAAGAGAAGAGGAAGTACCCTGAAACTAAATGTCAGCACACACAAGTCAGGGATGGAAGCAATGTTGGCAAGCTCTTTGTCGGTGGACTGAACTTCAAAACAAAGGAAGTTGTTTTGGATTCTGTCTTCGGCCAATATGCACCACTCTTGGAAGTGCGGCTGATAAAAGATAGGGAGACGCAAAAGTCAAGAGGGTTTGGCTTTGTCACGTTTGAAAACACAAAGGACGCCAAAGATGCAGAAAAGGATTTGAATGGCAAGGATTTGGATGGTCGGACCATAACAGTAGAGAAGGCAGGCCATAGGCGTCGAGGGGGCTACAGAGGAGGAAAACGTGGAGGTAGTCTCAGGGATGGCTATGGCTCCCGGGGTGGGAGTAGTAGTTTTGGTGGTGGCCGCAGTCGATATTACTATGGAGGCTCCCAGAGTTACAGCAGCTCCCGAAGGGATGATAATCAGGGTCGTGGCCGAGAAGGAGACCGCTATTCACGTGACTACAGCGACAAGCGGTCCAACCGTGATTATTATGAAAGTTAGGAAGTGTTGAAGCACTGAATACTGCGGAGCAGCCGAGCCAAGATTCCTACACGGATTAACCGTGAACGCCACGTTCCTAAAGGCGTCCATGGAGTGAACTTTCCTACACGGATTAACCGTGAACTCCACGTTCCTAAAGGTGTCCATGTAGTGAACTTTCCTACACGGATTAACCGTGAACTCCACGTTCCTAAAGGTGTCCATGTAGTGAACTTTCCTACACGGATTAACCGTGAACTCCACGTTCCTAAAGGCGTCCATGTAGTGAATACTTCCAGGCCTCACCACCAACCACCATGGAACCTGTCTCTCAGCTCAGCCTCCTGGAAAAAGTGCTATAGATTTGCTTGACTTTGGATTTTTGATCACAATCCCTTAACCTTCATTCAAAAGAAACTAAAAATAAAAATCAGAGGTTGATGAGATGGAGTTTGGCTTTGCAGGAGTTCAACTTGGAAATTGAGCATGTAAAGGGCAGGGACAATGTCGTTGCTGATGCTTTGTCCAGAGTGAATTAACTTTGGAAATCCCTGTAAGTTGTTTGAAATTTTGTTGCTTTATTTTTGGGAAATATTGATTATTGTTGCTCACGGGAATTGATGATTTGGGGGTGAGCTTACTTTTGTTTGTTTAAAGAGTTTTGCCTACAAAGAAAGTTTTCACTATGTTCCAACTTTCTTTCTTGAGGGGGGGAAGTGTTACGGATTCGTCACTTCCGTTGTTGTGGTTTTCCTCCACTGGAAATATTTCTGATTCTATGTACTATTATTGTCTTCAAAAGGTTTATTGTTCAGGAACTGTTTGCAAAGGATAAAAGCGTTAATGTTAAAAAGAGACAGGAAGCCGGATCGGGAGCCGGAGGAAGAAGAAGAGGAGAGAAAGAGGGCGGAGCGAGTCGAGTCGGACAAGAAAGCCGAGTTCTGAAGCGAACGTTGGCGAGCCAGAGTCACTGGCGAACTTTCAGGTTTCTGGGAGAGGAATTCCTACGACGGAGTTGTCATCGCTGTGACCGGTCAACCTGCATGTCAGGTTTTGCGATTGATTCAGGAGAGAATCATCGCCGTGCCGTGAGCCACGAGACCGGGTCATTGGCCATTTTGACTCGCGCAGGATTTGTGCTTCGCTCGCGGTTTCGTTTCTTTTCGACAATTCTCACTGCATTCAGATGTCGATCTGGAGCGTGTGTGTGATGCGGATTTTTGAAAGCTAATTCGTCCATACCCGAGGGTGTGATCTCTCGGTCGCCTGTAGGGCGCCGTTGGATTTCCCAGTCGCCTTGAGGGTTAAATTTGTACAGCTTCGGCTGTGTGACTGCCCAGGCCATCCGCACGGGATTCTGGTCATTTGGACATCGTTCTAGCGATCGCTGGAGCGAATCAACTTCGTCTTGGAGCCGGGAATAAGAGACATTGGGGAAGGTTCTTGTTACACTCACTTGGAGCACAGTGAGTTATATATTGCAAAACTGATGGTACTATCATAGGACATATCGATTGTACTTTTGAATACTATTGTTGTTGTACCGTTATTCTTGTGTGATCTCAACACAATATTTGTTTGTGAGTAACAATTGGGGTGGCTTCTCCATTGATCTTTGACACACAGAATAACACATTTTTCTGCCGTGACTCCTCTCGGGGCTCAGAGGTACACCGTGACCAGGGGCTGGGGAGGAACGCGTAACACTCCCCTCAAGCATCTGAAAATATACTCTGTCAAAGTTATATATTTATATTGAGTATACTGTATATATTGTTGCGGATCTCGAACGTCGGCCTTCCCCTCATCAAGGGGGGATTAATCCCCTTGTCCTTTTACTGGCCGACGCGATCCCGAGGCTATCACGTTCCTTCCGGTCGGTGTTAAATAGGGTTGTTCGTAGAATTAGTCCTATTATCTGGGTACTAACACCGACTGTGAAGCAAGGAAATAACCCCACCTGAACCACGGCGTTAGTGGACACGCCGAGCGAAGCAAACCGCGATTCGGGCCGTTAACAGTTACTAGACCCGATTCTAAGCGGTTCCTAATCGTGCCACGCTTACCCAATTGAGGAAAAGACTGATACGGTCGAATTGAGAGGAAACCAGGAAGAACAAGGAATTTATTATACTTTGTACAAATAAGAAGAGGAAGGAAAAGAAAGAATGTACAGGGAAGAGGAAGAAGCAGGTACACAGGGCAGCCTTAAACAGTCTTATACTTATCCCTGGACACGGGCCTGTTCACTCTCAGACTCACTCTCAGACTCGCTCACACAGGGTTTGAAGATTGTCAGGTTGAGGGTCCAACGATGGCGTCCACAGCTCGTCCGGTCCCCGACTCGTACCGTGCAGATGTTGGAAGACGGCAGGCAGCTCTCCGCGTGGCATTGGCACGAGGCAGACAGTTATATATCGGGGAAAGGTCGGTTGGCGATTATATGGCGTATGTAATACTTGTACCGGCGCCTTTATCCGCGCGCCCGGTATCGCGGGGTACAATACGCCATTCCCTTCTCAACGCTGCAGTCCTATGCAATGCGTGCCGCGCGCCAGCCCTTTGTAAAGCGCAATCAATCAATCAAGGCTTGTCACCATGCGTGTCTCCCTCTCGTAACTCTGCACACGAACCAAGCGCCTCTCCCTTCTCATCTGCACAAGCGAACTCACGTCTCATCTGAGGTAGGGGCCTCGCGCGAGGGGTTATATTTCCACGCCCAGCGAACCCTCTGGAATGTCCAGCCACACCCTGTCAGGTGATGTCGCCTCAGCCCTGATTGGCTGGTGAGGGCTTACCGGCTCCACCTTTGACGGCTGCTTGACGTGGCCACACCTCCCCCCTTGCGCTCCGCCCCCTTTTCGGGCCTTACCTCGTGGCCTTTGGGCTGGTTTGGCCGAGCAAGAGCAGCAAACGCTGCTGGCAGCCAAAGTGTAACAAACTGGAAGGGGCGATGGAGTACAGACTGGATAGCGCTTAATGGCGTCGATTGGAGGGAGGCTGCCGAAATGGACGAACGGGGCCTACTCTTATTTGTTCTACACAACGCAGATGCAACTATGGGGAATGGCCTTATCCTAAACACATACTATGAAATAACTAACGTCCTAAGGTGACCTACGTGTTGCATGTGGCCTACCTATGGGGTGCAACCTTTAACCTTTAATGATGTTACCTGTGTGGGTTCTCAAAATCGCAACACTATATATAGATATATGCACACACACATCTCAACATCAGACGCCACCACTGCAGTATGTACCAGGAAGCAAGCAAGCAAGCTACACCAGCTATTTCTGCATGCATCTCGACCAGCAGGAAATACCTGTCACACATTAACCTGTCTTTAGTACACAAAATATTTCTGGGGTAACCAGAAGCAATTTACATTTTAAAAAGGCTCTTCTCAATCTGTCTAAAAATTTGCATAGGGTCCACCTATTCGGCATGAGCTTTATAGATTTCTCAATTTTATAGTCTCAATTTTTTAGATTAGTTCATTGTTAAACTACCTTTGCCACCGAGGGTGTTTTCTTTTTTTAAAGTGATTCTTCACTATTGTGCGACAGGGTAAAAACGACATATATAGCACGATATCTCAAAAATAATTTAACACTTACATTATTTGCTCACTGGTATCCCCGCCCAGGTCACACTATCCTCTTCAACTAAAGTATCAGACAAGCCCGGCTACTTTCAGTCTTGTTTTTTATTTAACCTGATACAAAGTTTCCCCATGAAGAAAATAATAGGCCTACATATAATTGTTTGTTACTCCTAGGTAATTATATTTCAACATCAGAAACCTTTCTGCACTTATCTACATTATTAAAATTTGATGTCTGCAAAACAAAATGTCTCAGATGAGACGTCTCAGATCTAAGATATGATGTCTCAGATCATCTGATGTCTGCAAAACAAAAATTGACTTTTGGGACAGAACGTAGTGATTTCTCAGTTTATCTCTTCCATTTTTACCAAATATAACTAACTAGCAGGAGTACCCTGCGTTGCCGGGCGGGGAGGGGGGGGGGGGGGTGGGGGAGGGATGAGGAAGGGATTGGGGGGAGTGGAAGGAGGAGGGATGTGAGGGGAGAGGGAGGGGAAAGATATGCTACATATACATCTTTTGGGGGGGGCAGGGGGGGAGTGGCTTTGATAGGCCCCACCGTTTTGGGGGAGGGGGGGTTGAGAAGGAGAAAAAATTTACACGTGCAACGAGTGCTTTAACCTCAGTGTTGCCCAGGTAAAAAAAGGAAATTGTGATTACCCTCTGACCTCAGTGTTGCCCAGGTAGAAAAGGAAATTGTAATACCCTCTGCTGCCATCACCAGGTGGCACTACATGGTACATAGTACACATTTACATTGAGAATTTACGCTCCTCTCCTGGTCCCCCACATCCACGCATGAGGCTGTGGCCACATAGCCTATGTTACCCCAAGACAAAGTTGTATTTGTATTTGTACGCTGAGTAAAGTATATGTGTTTATAGCTGGAGTACCTGGAGTTGCTCAAGCAAAAAAGAAACATTAACATATTTGAAATGAGGGCAAATATAATGGAAAAGCAATTGCATCCAAATCAGAATCCATCACAAATGTCAAATCATCATTTTACCTTTTCGTTGAACATATGCTGGTGAATGTGCCGTTGATCATGTTTTTAGCCGCGTCGCAGACGCTGCTAATAGAGTGCCCTCTGCTGTTGTTGTTGTTCTTCTTGTTCTTCTTGTTCTTGCAGAGAAGACAAAACCTCAAAGCTCCACCCATTCTGGGAACCATAGCTCCACCCATTTTGGGAGAGGCTTCATATAAACAAATATCCACCATTTTATTAACTCGCATAGCTTTGAGGCCTGTTTTGTAGGCCCGTGGTCTTCCTCTCTCACACAGTTTTATTTGAAATCAAATTCGATATATCATTTCATTTTTCACAGTCGCTAACATAGTTTTAGACTCGGTTGAAAAAAAACGGGAAGAAAATCCGATGAAAGTTGCCCTATATAGAACGAAATGAATTCTCAAAGGCCTGTAACTTCAAGTCCATTGAGATATATTTTTTTTACAATCACAGCATGGTCAGTCATACACCGCCCGAAATAACAGACGGGAAAATGCCGAGATATATTAAAAATTCGTCCATTTGATGACAATCGTCACGATGAAATATTTAATTTATACGTCGTCACAATAATGTGGAGAGAGGAGCATAGCTTCGTTCACGTGTCGCTACACACGAGAAATTGCCGAGATATATTTTTTTTACAATCACGGCATGGTCAGTCATACACCGCCTGAAATAACAGACGGGAAAATGCCGAGATATCTATCTATAATTCCACTAATCTCTGTGTGTATGTTTGTTTGTATGTTTGTATGTTTGTCTGTGACCGCTGTTTCTCGACAACTACCGGTCCGATATACTTGAAACTTGCCAGGTATATTGCTGGGGACCCGAGGATGTGCCTTTTCAAGGTTTTAAATTAATCGCAGAAGTAGTTACCGAGCTATGTCCAAAAAACGATTCAACCAATCAGAGAGCAGCGAGCTATCACGTGTGCCGAACGTGGCGAACAGACTCTGCCTCGGATGGCACATTTGAGAGCGTATTCATTTATTTCCCGTCGGCAAACTATGTTGGCGCTATGTTGGCGTTAAACTATGTTTTAAAACTAATTAAAACTAATTTGCGATTCTTTCGCTTTGCGATGCGATTTGCGATTGCGTTAAACTCGCTCGGGCGTTAAACTATGTTTTAAAACTAATTAAAACTAATTTGCGATTCATTCGCTTTCCTGCGCATTTGTGCACGCGATGGCGATTTCTTTACCAAACTCAGCAAGCGCCAAGCCGTTAGCTTTGGACCAAACCATTTCATGTAAATAGAGGGGGGGGGGGGATTGTCACCGTACTCGCAAGCCGTTCGCTTTGGACCAAACCATTTCATGTAAATAGAGGGGGGGGGATTGTCACCGTACTCGCAAGCCGTTCGCTTTGGACCAAACCATTGCATGTAAATAGAGGGGGGGGGATATACTTTTAGATATATATATAGTACGGGCATGCCCTAGTATTAAAAATTCGTCCATTTGATGACAATCGTCACGATGAAATATTTAATTTATACGTCGTCACAATAATGTGGAGAGAGGAGCATAGCTTCGTTCACGTGTCGCCACACACGGGAAATTGCCGAGATATATATATTTTTTAATCGCGGCATGGTCAGTCATACACCGCCTGAAATAACAGACGGGAAAATGCCGAGATATATAAAAAATTCGGCGCCACACACGGGAAATTGCCGAGATATATTTTCACTTTGCACAAAAATAACATCAAGTAATCGAATCAATAGGAATGTCCTGTGCCTATAACATCGACGTTATAGGCACAGCTGCATCTAGACATTGTGTAACATCGACGCGGCTTTTGTTTTAATTAAAACTTTTTGTACTTGTTAAATTAAGTATGATGATGTTCAGGAAGAAGACGAAACCTTACCCACAACTTCGACCGCCTCTGGAATTGGTTGATTATTTGTGTTCAAATGTCTGGTAATTGTTTTGTATTTATTTATGGGAATGTATACTTGTATATAACTGTCATTAATCAGAATGGTTCAGGCACTATAGAGCGATTTTTAAATAAAAAATAAAAAACGACCTTTAATTTATTTATTTATTTTTAACCTAAAACTTTCCCAGGCACTCACTGAATGAAACTCTGAAAGTTTGACGAAGATCCGTTCAGCCATCTCTGAGAAAACTGGTGACACAGACAGACAGACTAATGGCTCTCTTATATAGTAGATCATACAGACGTAAATTAACAAATGTTTTACTCTGCGTGTGTTGCACATCAAATGCAGCAAATTTCCCCCTCCCTGCACCTTGTATTTATTGTTTTTGTTTTTTTAACGCTTCTGCACACCACCCTTGAGCCTCGGTTTCCAAGCTACCGTCTACAATTCCAATAGAAGAGACGTAATTACTCTTCAATGGAAAATATTTTTCGAATTTGTTTTTTTCCTCAAAATATACCGCAGTGATTACACATTCGTGTTAAAAGATTGGCCTTTAAAACCAATAAAATCAACCAATAAAACGACAAATATGTCGTGCATTGCACGATACTTGTGAAATCCCTAAAATAAGTTGCTGGCCTATGATGACCTCAAAAATACTTGGTGGTTGAATTCAGTGACCTGGTATGCAAATCGTCTTAAAATTTCAAGTCAATCAGATGAAAATTGAGTATTTATAAATTTGTCCTATGTTGACCTTTTGGCCTATGTTGGCCTCAAAAATAGTTGGGGGTTGAATTCAGTGTCCAGATATGCAAATCCTCCTAAAATTTCAAGTTAATTGGATGAAAATTGAGGATTTTAGAAATCTGGTCTATCTTGACCTTTTGGCCTATGCTGACCTCAAAAATCGTTTGGGGTTGAATTCAGTGACCAGATATGCAAATCCTCTTCAAATTTCAAGTTAATTGGATGAAAATTGAGGATTTTAGAAACTTGGCCTATGTTGACCTTTTGGCCTATGCTGACCTCTAAAATAGTTGGGGGTGAATTCAGTGACTAGATATGCAAATCCTCTTCAAATTTGAAGTTAATTGGATGAAAATTGAGGATTTTAGAAATTAGACAAAGTTGGTGACCTTTGGCCTATGTTGACCTATTGACCTTTTGACCCCAAAAACAATAGTCTTCTTGCTTATGACCAACTCTATAATTTGGTGAAGTTTCGTGAAGATCGGTTAAAATTGTGACCTGTAGGCGACTGACATACTGACAGACAAACAGACAGACAACAGAGCAAACAGACAAGAACAACCAATATACTTGAAAAATCTTCAATTTTTGCAAGTAAAAACATCAGTACAAACACACAAACTTACATTGTGTTTTATATGGTAGATTACCCCCATCGCGTATGAGAAGCTAGATAAATAGCACCGCAAAGCGGGCGTAACCCCTCAGCCCATGCATGGTGAAAGGAAGCATTGATGATAATTTGTTATTTGAAGTGAAGTTGTATACCGAGTAGGATTTTGCAGTAAATAAATTTTCGCCCATGAACCCATTTCGCGCCCATGAACCTTCCTCACTGCAAACACTGCAAAAATGGATTTAATCGGACAAGCCGTTCTGCTCGAAATTGACAGAAACCAATTTCAAGATGGCTGCCGTGGCAGCCATATGGAAAATCGCGGCGCGCCCATTTTCGAAAGGCACCTTCCTCTTCTCAACTCCAACACACACTGCAAACATGGATTTAATCAGGCAAGCCGTTCTGCTCGAAATTGACGGAAACCAATTTCAAGATGGCTGCCGTGGCGGCAAATATTGAAAATCGCAATGTGCCCATTTTCGAAAGGAGCCTTCCTCGCCTCAACCCCAACACACACTGCAAAAATGGATTTAATCGGACAAGCCGTTCTGCTTGAAATTGATGGAAACCAATTTCAAGATGGCTGCCGTGGCAGCCATATTGAAAATCGCAGCGCGCCCATAAACCTGCCTCTACTCAACCCCAACACACACTGCAAAAATGGCTTTAATCGGACAAGCCGTTCTGCTCGATATTGACGGAAACCAATTTCAAGATGGCTGCCGTGGCGGCTATATTGAAAATTGCAGGACGCCCATGAACTTTCCTCGACTCAACCCCAACACACACTGCAAAAATGGATTTAATCGGACAAGCCGTGCTGCTCAAAATTGACGGAAACCAATTTCAAGATGGCTGCCATATTGAAAATGGGCGCGCTGCCATGTTGAAAATTGCACCGCACCCATTTTTGAAAGGCACCTTCCTCTACTTAACCCCAACACACACTGCCAAAATGGATTTAATTGGACCAGCCGTTCTGCTCGAAATTGACGGAAACCAATTTCAAGATGGCTACCGTGGCGGCCATATTGAAAATTGCAGCGCGCCCTTTTTCGAAAGGAACCTTCCTCGACACAACCCCAACACACACTGCAAAAATGAATTTAATCGGACAAGTCGTTCTGCTCGAAATTGACGGAAACCAATTTCAAGATGGCTACCGTGGCGGCCATATTGAAAATTGCAGCGCGCCCTTTTTCGAAAGGAACCTTCCACTACTCAACCCCAACACACACTGCAAAAATGGATTTAATCGGACAAGCCGTTCTGCTCGAAATTGACGGAAACCAAATGTTGATGGACGCCAGGATGGCTGCCGTGGCGGCCATATTGAAAATTGCAGCGCGCCCATTTTCGAAAGGAACCTTCCTCTACTCAACTCCAACACACACTGCAAAAATGGATTTAATCAGACAAGCCGTTCTCCTTGAAATTGACGGAAACCAAAAGTTGACGGACGCCCACCCGGACGACGCCCGTGACGACAATACCCCTTAGCTTAGCCCAATTTGGGATGAGGGGTGAAACGGGGTTAAGCAATAGGTTTATTTCTGTCTTCTAAGTTTATGTTTGAGGAACAACTTATTCAAATCGAATGTTATATTTTGAACACAAATCAAAATAATAATACGAAGACAACTTTGCCGTTTTTCTGTACTTTTTGTCTTTGAAGTCATCCCGACTGCAAATGCGCAGAGAGGAGTGAGATAATGTTTTCAAGGAGTGAGATAATATTTTCAAACCTGGCAGTCAAACAACATTGAAAATCACTTGCATGGCTCGGCGCATTCCGCGTGCTTCACCACACGTCGCCTCAGAGGGATAGGCATCTTTACCTCCGCCACCAAAGGTGGATGGAGGTTATGTTTTCACCCCTGTCTGTCTGTCTGTTTGTCCGTTTGTCCATTTGTTTGTGAACAAGATATCTCAAAAGGTTGTGGACGTATTCGGACGAAATTTGGCAGAGATGTACAGTCACGTGAAAAAGTAAGTACACCCCATGTAAAGTTTTGACTTTTTCAACATATTTCAACATACAGCTATTTGATCTTCATTTCAACAATATTGATAAATAAAGGTGATACAATATAACAAATATCATGAAACATTTACATTTTGTCGTCCATTTTATAATCTAAATAAACATAAATGCAAATTTCGCATGTGGAAAAAGTAAGTACACCCCTACATTAATCACTACTTCAAATACCTAATATTAGAATCAGGTGCACCAGCTCAGGTGAAAATGATTAGAACATCGTTAGAGAGGATCTTGGAGGAACCTGTCTTATTTAAACCTCAGACATTTGGTTTGGTTTGCTCTTTGTTGTTGAAGTGTGCGGCGTCACCATGCCTAGATCAAAAGAGCTCTCTGAGGCCTTCAGAAAGAAGGTTATAGATGCCTACGAGTCTGGGAAGGGATTTAGAAAGATCTCCAAACAATATGAAATAAATCATTCGACTGTCCGGAAGATCATCTACAAGAGGAGAAGATTCCAAACAACTAGTCAGGTTCACTGTTTTTTCGTTCAAAATCATGGTAGATTAGCAAACCTATACATTTTTGGAAACGTTATTACATGGAAAATCTGAAAATCAATGTTTACATTTGCCAATTCCGACCAATTCGATTCGACCAATTCGACCAATTCCATTCGACCAATTCGACCATTCGACCATTCGACCAATCGCTTCGATCGACCATTCGATCGATTCGATTCGATTCGATTCATCGAATTCGATTCGTTCGACCAATTCGATTTGCCAATCAATTTGACCGACCTTTGCTTGTGTGGAACGGACTGTGAAAACGATGCGGACTATATTGTCGGATACGACACACAGGACAGTGATGACGAACTCTAAATGACATATTGAAGGAACTGCGCTCCAACGCGAGTCGAAAGAATTGACGCGACCAAAGACGGAATTCGTCCGAGTTGCTTTATTGAAACAAAACAGCTCAGGTATTCTGACAAGCCCGTTTATCGGGCAGCAATATATATACACATTTATGTCGGGAAGTTTGCCCGGCAAAAGCTATACCGGGCATGCCCGGGTGTCAAGGGCGAGCCTTGGAAAGGCGAGTCTGGACCTGCCCGGGCGTGTTTGGCTGCGGCCTGCCAAGTCGAGGCTGGGCGTGCCCGGGCGCTCTGGACGAGCACTGGAAAGGCGAGAGCGGGCATGCCCGGACGCTCTGGGCGAGCCCTGGAAAGGCGATAGCGGGCATGCCCGGACGCTCTGGGCGAGCCCTGGAAAGGCGATAGCGGGCATGCCCGGACGCTCTGGGCGAGCCCTGGAAAGGCGAGAGCGGGCATGCCCGGGAAAGACGAGACCGGGCGTGCCCGGGAGGTTCGGGCGTGCCCGGGAACAGTGAGTCTGGGCATGCCCGGGAGAGGCGCGTCTGGCCGTGTTCTGGCCGGTGCAAGGCGATTGTGTGCATCCAGCGGTAACCGCTACACACGCCCCTCCAGAATCGACCTGCACCGGCAGGGTCAATTTAAGGGGGGTCCGGATGACCCGGCCGAAGCGACCCCTGGAGGGTCGTGGGGAGGGGTCCGACGTGGTGGTGGGTGGTCGAGCGGGGGGAACTGTGGACGGGGGGCGGCCTCGCCGCGGAGGAAGGGCCAACCGTGGTGGTCGGTCGACGTCCATGTGCGCCGGTTTGAGGCGGTCCACAGAAATCCGGTCCGGCCGGCCGCCGAAGTCGACGATGAAAGACTTGTCGCCCCGTCGCAGGACCCGGAAGGGCCCATCGTACGGCAGCCGGAGTGGCCCCCGGTGCGCGTCATGACGCACAAAGACGTACTCCGCTGTGCGAAGCGCCGGGGGGACGTAGGACTGGGGGCCACCGTGGCGGGACGTCGGCACGGGGGCAAATCGTCGGGCGGCCTCCTGGAGGTCCGAGCGCTGGCGAGCGGCGGACCAGGGACTGGTAGCGTCGGGCACGAATTCGCCCGGGACGCGGAGCGGCTGGCCGTAGACGAGCTCGGCGGCGGACGCCTGGAGGTCTTCCTTGGGGGCCGTGCGAAGGCCCAAAAGGACCCACGGCAGCCGGTCGGCCCAACCGTCGTCCTGAAGGCCGGCCATGAGTGCGGCCTTCATGGAGCGGTGAAACCGCTCGCACAACCCGTTGGCTTGGGGGTGGTAGGCCGTGGTGCGGTGCAGCGTGACCCCCAACGAACGGGCGACCGCGCCCCAAAGCTCAGACGTGAACTGTGGGCCGCGGTCGGACGAGATGTCCGCTGGTGCGCCGAAGCGCGCGACCCAGGTGGCGATGAACGCCTGCGCCACGTCGACGGTGGTGGTGGAGGCGAGGGGCACGGCCTCCGGCCACCTGGTGGTCCTGTCCACCATGGTGAGCAGGTGGGTGAACCCCTGCGAGGGGGGCAGGGGACCCACCAGGTCCACGTGGACGTGGTCGAAACGCCGTTCAGGCACAGCGAAAGGTGCCAGCGGGGCCTGGGTGTGGCGGTAGACCTTGACCCGCTGGCAGGCCGTGCAGGCGTTGGCCCAGTCGCGGATGTTTTGTCGAAGGCCGTGCCAGACGAAACGCGCCGACACCAGCTTCTGAGAAGCTTTCCGGCCCGGGTGAGAAAGGCCGTGGATGGAGGCGAAGATGCGGCGCTGCCAGGAAACGGGCACGATGGGGCGAGGCTGGCCCTGGGAGACGTCGCAGAGCAGGACGGTGCCCGCGAAGGGAATGCCGGCCAGGCGGAGGCCCGTGTCCGCCGCACGGAGTGCCTGCACCGAGGCGTCGGTGGTCTGGTCGGCCGCCATGAGCGCGAAGTCCACGCCGAGGTGGACCGCGTTCGCGCTGGCCCGAGAAAGACAGTCGGCCACGGCGTTGTCTTTGCCGGCGACGTGCCGGATGTCCGTGGTGAACTCCGACACGGCGGAGAGGTGGCGCTGCTGGCGGGCCGACCACGGCTCCGTGACCTTAGCCATTGCGTAGACCAACGGCTTGTGGTCGACGAAAGCCGTGAACGGGCGGCCCTCCAGGAGGGTGTCGGAAATGGCGAACGGCCAGGAATAGCCCGAGCAGCTCGCGGTCGAACGTGCTGTAGTTTAACTCGTTCGGCCGGAGTTGTCGGCTGAAAAAAGCGAGTGGCTGCCAAACCCCGTCCACCCATTGCTCATGGACGGCGCCCACCGCGTAGTTGGAGGCGTCCGTAGTGAGGGCGATGGGCGCGTTGAGCACCGGGTGAGCCAGCAGCGTTGCGTCGGCGAGGGCCCGTTTGGCGCTGGCGAAGGCCGCGTCCATGTCCGCGGACCAAACAATGTCATGCTTGGCCGGCTTGCCCCGGAGGGCCTCGTAAAGGGGCCGCATGAGCTGAGCAGCGCGGGGCACGAATCGGTGATAAAAATTCACCATGCCGAGGAACTCTTGGAGGGCCTTGATGGAACGGGGACGTGGGAACGTGGTGATGGCCTCGACCTTGGTCGGCAGCGGCACGGCCCCGGTCTTGGTGATGCGGTGGCCCAAAAAGTCAACGGTCGTCGCGCCGAAGTGGCATTTGACCGGGTTGACAATTAAGCCGTGCTCGCTGAGGCGACCGAACAGTGTTCGGAGGTGGAGGAGGTGCTCGGCGCGGGACGTGCTGGCGACGAGGATATCGTCCAGATAGACGAAAAGAAACGGCAGGTCGCGCAGCACGCCGTCCATCAAGCGCTGGAACGCCTGGGCCGCGTTCTTGAGGCCAAACGGCATCCGCAAAAATTCGAACAGGCCGAACGGCGTGATGACGGCCGTCTTCGGGACGTCGGCCGCCCGGACAGGTACCTGGTGGTAGCCCCGTATCAGGTCAATTTTCGAAAAGATGACCCGTCCCGCCAAACGGGCGGAAAAGTCCTGAATATGCGGGATCGGGTACCTGTCGGGGGAGGTAGCATCGTTGAGACGGCGGTAGTCGCCACACGGGCGCCATCCACCCCCCGGCTTTGGCACGATGTGCAGTGGCGAGGCCCACGCGCTATCGGAGCGCCGCACAATGCCGAGGTGCTCCAACGCGTCGAACTCGGCCTTCGCCACGGCGAGCTTGGCCGGGTCGAGGCGGCGGGCCCTGGCGTAGACCGGCGGGCCCGTAGTGGGTATGTGGTGCTCGATCCCGTGCCGCACCGCGACGGCCGAAAACGTCGGCCGCGTGAGGGCCGGGAATTCCGCGAGCAGGCGAGCGAACTCGTTCGCTGCCGGGAGGGCGCACGCCAGTTCGGTCGGCGCGGAGCTGCTCATCGTGCACGCCAGGGAGCTGAAGGTCTCGGCGTTGACAAGGCGACGACGTTTGACGTCGACCAGCAGCCCGTGCGCGCAGAGGAAGTCGGCGCCCAGCAAAGCCATGGGGACGCAGGCGGTCACAAAAGTCCATTGAAAACGCTGGCTGCCGAAGCAGAGGGTGACGACGCGTGGGCCGAAAGTGCGTATGGCCGAGCCATTAGCAGCGACCAAAGAGGGGCCGCAAACGGCGTCCCGCCTGTCCTGCTCGGAGGCGGGTATGACGCTCAGTTGGGCGCCGGTGTCACACAGGAAACGCCGCCCAGACGCTTTGTCCCGAATAAACAGCAAGTTGCCCGAGTGGCCGGCGCTCATGGCTGGGAATGAACGCCGGCCCGGCCGTTTCCCGACCTGCCGAAAGTGCACGGGGGCCGGCACGTCCGAGCCTTGTGTCCGAAACTGGCATGGTAATAACACCATGCCCGGTCAGGTGGAGGCCCCGGCCGTCGTGTCGGAAGTGGGCGGTGCGGCGTGGTGGCCGCCAGTTGCACCGGCAGTTCGGCCTTCAGGGCGCTCGGGCGTCGTGGGCGTCGCCTCGGACGGCGGCGGGCTCCAGGTAACCGCGCCGATGTGCTGGCCCGCCGAGGAGATCTTATCGGCTTCCCTGGCGAGGGCGCGGGAATCCGTGATCAACGTGCCAGCCAGGGCGAGGCGTACCGGGTGAGGCAGCTGGCGAAGGAACAGCTCGCGGAACAGAAAATCTGGAGAGTGCTCACCGAGCAACGAGAGCATATAGTCCATGCGCTCGGACGGGCGCGTGTCGCCGAGCTCGGGCAGAGCGAGCAGGCGCCGTGCGCGTGCTGCCGGTGAGAGGGCGAAAGCGTCGAGGAGGAGTGTCTTCAGCGCGTCATATTTGTCAGCAGCCGGCGGGTGCTCGAGGAGGCTCAAGGCGCGGGCCGCGGTGGCGGAACCGAGCACCGCCACAACATGGTGGAAGCGGGTGTCGTCCGCGGTGATGCCTCGCAGGGCGAACTGAGAGTCCGCCTGAGCGAACCAAACAGCCGCGTGAGCCTCCCAGAAGGTAGGCAGTTTAAGCGTCACTGCCGTATCCATGTCGGTAGGTCACCAATGAAGGAACTGCGCTCCAACGCAAGTCGAAAGAATTGACGCGACCAAAGACGGAATTCGTCCGAGTTGCTTTATTGAAACAAAACAGCTCAGGTATTCTGACAAGCCCGTTTATCGGGCAGCAATATATATACACATTTATGTCGGGAAGTTTGCCCGGCAAAAGCTATACCGGGCATGCCCGGGTGTCAAGGGCGAGCCTTGGAAAGGCGAGTCTGGATCTGCCCGGGCGTGTTTGGCTGCGGCCTGGCAAGTCGAGGCTGGCGTGCCCGGGCGCTCTGGACGAGCACTGGAAAGGCGAGAGCGGGCATGCCCGGACGCTCTGGGCGAGCCCTGGAAAGGCGATAGCGGGCATGCCCGGACGCTCTGGGCGAGCCCTGGAAAGGCGAGAGCGGGCATGCCCGGGAAAGACGAGACCGGGCGTGCCCGGGAGGTTCGGGCGTGCCCGGGAACAGTGAGTCCGGGCATGCCCGGGAGAGGCGCGTCTGGCTGTGTTCTGGCCGGTGCAAGGCGATTGTGTGCATCCAGCGGTAACCGCTACAATATTCTGTAATCGTGTATGTTTGATGCCATTGACTGCCTGTGTATATTTTGTCATTGACTGCCTGTGTCGATGTGAAGTTATACTGACTGCATGTGTATATATGATTTTGCTGACTGCCTGTGTATGTTTGGTGATATGAATTATTGTGACACATTTTGATGTTATTAACTGCCTGTACAAAATGATAACATGTATTTGATTATGCAACTTATCGCGAATATAAAGACAGTATTTTGCAATTCAAAACCTTTGATTCGTGTCTTACCATTCCCCATAGCACTAATTTGATACTTTCATTGGATTTCTTGTCCCTGAAAATATAGGTTTAGTATATTTTTTAAAGTTTTTAGGGTAATTAGAGGCAGAAATAGAACAAAATATGTATTTTACAGTGGCCATTTTGAAAATCCAAAATGGCCGCCATACAGGTATCTCTCCAAATGTAAACATTGATTTTTAGTTTCCTTATGCTATAACCTTTCCAAAAATGTATAGGTTTGCTAATCTACCATGATTTTGAACGAAATATAATTTATTGACATAGTGAACTTGACTAAACTGCCAACTTGTTCAGGCCAGGCCGCCCCAGAAAGTTCAGCCCGAGAGCAGACCGCAAGATGCTGAAAGAAGTCTCTAAGAACCCCAGAATGTCATCACGGGACCTACAGGTAGCTCTTGCCACTGTTGATGTCAAAGTGCACGAGTCTACCATTAGAAAGAGGCTGCACAAATATGATCTACATGGGAGGTGTGCCAGGAGGAAACCTTTGCTGTCCAGAAAGAACATCAGGGCAAGACTAAAGTTTGCCAATGAACACCTCGGCAAAGACCAGCACTTCTGGAACAATGTGCTCTGGACAGATGAGTCAAAGGTAGAGCTATTTGGCCACAGTACCAGAAGACATGTTTGGCGTAAACCAAAGACAGCATTTGACCACAAGAACCTGATACCAACTGTAAAGCATGGTGGTGGAAATATTATGGTTTGGGGCAGCTTTGCTGCATCAGGGCCTGGGCAGCTCACCATCATAGAATCCACTATGAATTCTTCATTGTACCAGAGGGTGCTTGAGGATAATGTGAGGCCATCTGTCAAAAAGTTGAAGCTCAACCGAAGGTGGACCTTGCAACATGACAATGACCCTAAACATACCAGTAAATCCACCAAGGAATGGCTGAAAAGAAAGAAATGGAGGGTTCTGGAATGGCCAAGTCAAAGCCCAGATCTAAATCCCATCGTGATGTTGTGGGGGGATTTGAAACGAGCTGTGCATGCAAGAAACCCCTCAAACATCGCACAGCTGAAAGAATTCTGCATGGAGGAGTGGCCAAAAATTTCTCCCAGTCGATGTCAGAGACTGGTAGACAGTTATAAGAAATGCCTACTTGAGGTTGTTTCTGCCAAAGGGGGCAATACCACCTATTAGAGCCAAGGGTGTACTTACCTTTTCCACATGCGAAATTTGCATTTATGTTTATTTAAATTATACAATGGACTACAAAATGTAAATGTTCAATGATATTTGTTATATTATATCACCTTTATCTATCAATATTGTTGAAATGAAGATCAAATAGCTGTATGTTGAAATATGTTGAAAAAGTCAAAACTTTACATGGGGCATACATACTTTTTCACGTGACCGTAGCTAGCGTATGTGACAAGGACGAAATTATTCGATTTTTATGCAGATCCGGATCCGGCTACTATAATTTTTTAAGTGATTCTTCACCATTGAGAGATTGGGCAAACGATACATAGCAGGATATCTCAAAAATTTGTGGACGAATTTGTACGAAACTTGGTGTGCACGTTGTGTGTGCAACAAGGAAGAATCGATTCAATTTTGGTGAAGATCCAGATCCGGATCTTTTTGGTAGAATTTTTATGTGATTCTTCACCATTGGGAGATAGGGCCAAAAACGATACATAGCAGGATATCTCAGAAAGTTGTGGATGGATGATTTTTATTCAATGTGATTCTGTATTGTGAAGTTCTGGTCTACTCTGGTCTATATACAAAACGTAAACTGTTCACCTGGCGGAGGTATGCTCTCTAACATATAATAAAGAGAGTGGGAGACAACATGGGGAGGGAGAGGGAAGCACACAAGTACAACAGTAGAGACCGGGGATATCGGGAGATCTGTGGGAGGGAGAGGACTTGGGGGGAGGACGCATGGGAATCGGGAGGGGGGGAGGGGGGGGAGGGGAGGGAGGATTACTTAAAATGTAACTATGTAAAATGTAACTAAAAATGGGGGGCGTTATTTAAACAATGTTAAATACTAATCACCTTCATAATACTTCCAAGAACCTCCAGTTTTGCATTACTTGGGCGTGTTCTATAGGGTGGTGTTTGTAATAGAAGCTGTCAAGTGCAGCCCTTGGGAAGTGGGCGTGGCATGTAAGAGGGTGCAGTGTCGGGGTGAAGAAGGGGGCGCCGACATGGCTGTGCACGATGCCAATTGATGCTGCGTTGTATGGTGATAAATAAACCACCATCTCCTAAACTGTTACTCAACCTGGTATTATTACATTGTGTAGGGATGGTGTATAAGACTGCTTCAATCGTGCTAAACTTCCAGATTTCGTTTTTTAATTATCATTTAAATGTTTAAAAATGATCACAATACGTAGGTTGCAGATGTAGACTCGATGGGGAAAGCTTGAAGTTACACATGATGATGTGTCTCTGCACATTGACTTTTTTTATCTTTTGATCTTTTTTGATCTCTGCACATTGACAAAAATCTTGATCTTCCCGTTTTTGTTGATGTCCAAGTCCTTTAATGGTGAGGGTTAGGTGCATCATGTGCTCATCAGGTTCTGGAAATCAGATGGTATCTTCAAGGTTTTCATGACTTCCATTATATTATTATTATTATTAGTTAGTGAGGCCCGAGTTGGAGCCTCTCTCCATCCAGCCTTTGAATAATGCATCAATGCGTCAGGGTAGATCATCAAACTCCTCCTTCTCGAACGTCAGAGTCTCTTGCACATGGAAAACAGCATGAAAACAAAAAGTAATGCACGAGTCTGAAGTTAAAATTTAATATAAAATATCAATCATTTTATTGTGTTTATCACATGTGTGGTATGTAATGATTCTCCAACAGATCACATGATATCAGATGCTTGTGATTTTGCATGGAATGAGGGAGTAAGGAATAGCGGAGTTCATTATTACAATATATTATGCAAGTGAGATTAATGAAAACAATGACTTTGCTCCTCAACCTGACACTGGGTGCATCAGATGGGATATAAAGTATCAGTAAAAGTACCAAGTACGTAGGGATGGTAGGTGGGTTGATGAGGCCTATGTACAGTGGATAAAAGTGATGGATTATCAGAGTGTGAATAGAAACAGGTTGGGGTGATATGGTGCAGGTGCTGCACAATGAACTCTTGTTTTGAAACGTATCCACATTGGGAGCCAGCAATGCTGGGATGACACAAACGTTGGCTTGAACATGGGGAAAGTTGTTGGCGATACGTGATCATTCACACGGTTTGTACAAACACATCAAAGCTTGAGCAAAACCAGAGTCCCACAATGATCATGTTCCAGATTGGGTGGCAATTGTTAGGTGAGGCCGAGACAAACATTTGGAGTTTACATGAGACCTTCAAGTACTACTACCTCTATTATATGGTTTACGGTCTCGTGCACCTATCTGATGCGACTGCTTTAGCTTTTCGGAGGTAACCTTGTAATCACGTGATATTGAATTCCATGCAAATGCATTATCAGAGTGTAAATGCATTATCCAATAAGATATCCTCAATGATAGGTAGTCCTCATTGTTGGTGTTGTATGTTGCTGAAGAGACTTGCATTTGCCCGAATGTGTCGATTTACATGTTTATTCGTGCAGACCCAAGTGTGTTTTTTAAAATCTTTTTATGGATATCGCCCCAGACAAGGCATACATCCACTCCAGGTAAGGGGCTAAGAGAAAGTTTGAAAAATATAAGGATAAAGCAAAACAAAATAAAAACAAGAAGACGTCATGCGTAGCACGATACTTGCAAAATCCGCCCCCCCCCCCCCAAAGTTTTCCATTGATACAGCGAATTGTCCATTTCATGAAGATTAAAATTTACAATCTTGATCAAAGTTCGGGTCAACAGGATGAAAAGTGACGATTTTTCAGATGAAAAATGATGATTTTGGAAGGTTGACCTTGAGTTGACCTTTGACCTTTTGACCTCAAAAATAGTTAGTTTCCCTATTTAGTGACTCAATGTGCAAATGCTGTTCAATTTTCAAGTCAATCGGATGAAAATTGAGGATATTAAAAATTTGGCCTATGTTGACCTTTTGGCCTATGTTGACCTCAAAAATAGATGGTGGTTGAATTCAGTGACCATATATATAAATCCTCTTGGAAGTACAAGTCGATCAAATGAAAATTGGTGATTTTAGAAATTTGGCCTATGTTGACCTTTTGGCCTGTGTTTACCTAAAATATAATACGTGGTTGAATTCAGTGACCAGATATGCAAGTCCTCTTCAAATTTCAAGTGAATTGGATGAAAATTGAGGATTTTAGAAATTTGGCCTATGTTGACCTTTTGGCCTATGTTGACCTCAAGTATACTTGGTGGTTGAATTCAGTGACCAGATATGCAAGTCCTCTTCAAATTTCAAGTCAATTGGATGAAAAATGAGGATTTTAGAAACTTGGCCTATGTTGACCTTTTGGCCTATGTTGGCCTTTTGGCCTATGTTCACCTAATATATAATTTGTGGTTGAATTCAGTGACCAGATATGCAAGTCCTCTTCAAATTTCAAGTCAATTGGATGAAAATTGAGGATTTTAGAAATTTGGCCTATTGGCCGATATTGACCTCAAAAATACTTTGTGGTTGAATTTAGTGACCAGATATGCAAGTCCTCTTCAAATTTCAAGTCAATCGGATGAAAATTGAGGATTTTAGAAATTAAGCAAAGTTGGTGACCTTTGGCCTATGTTGACCTTTTGACCTATTGACCCCAAAAACAATAGGCTTCTTGCTTTTGACCAACTCTACCATTTGGTGAAGTTTCGTGAAGATCGTTTGAAAATAGTGACCTGTGGGCCGGTGACAAACAAACAGACAGACAAACAGACAGACAGTACCACAAACACAACCGACCAATATACTTGAAAAATCTTCGATTTTGCAAGTAATAAATGAATAACAATAAAACATCCAAGACACCGGAAGTAGCAGAGGTCGTGTAAAATGCGATTAAACCTGAAAGATGTAGGGAGTATGAATTGACAATCCTCTTAAAGCAGAGTAAATCGTAGGATAATGGGAAGCATGTTACAGGTAGTGAATTCCAGAGCGAGACAGAGGAGGGATAAAAGTATCTGCATATCCTTTCGTTCTGCACTTTGGATCAGATACAGTGTGTGGGTGAGCGGAGATGGCAAACCGAGTCTTGAATCCAAACACTCGCATGGAAGGAATCAAGTGAGAAAGTCCAACAGAACATTTGTCATGAAAATATCTGTAGAACAATAGTGTAGCAGCATAGCAAACCTGTTGTGCATTTTGTGATACAAGCACCAAATTTAGCACAAATGTACATTAATATGTTGCGAACATTTTCAGATATTGGGCCACTTGAAATTCCGTAATTTTTTTTTTCAAATTCTTTCAAATTTCGTAATTTCAAATTTTTCGGGTGACACCGTCACAATTTCGGTCTTCGAGGCCGGCCGATATAGTGGGGCGGCTTAGCCCAAATATTCAAAAGAATTGTGCATTTTGTGATACAAGCACCAAATTTGGCACAAATGTACATTAATATGTTGCGAACATTGTGTGGTCAGCAATGAAGACGAGAGTCTGAATTACATGTATGCAAAAGACCTTGTGAACCAGTGAAGCAAATACACGGGTAAGCATGAATTAAATCTAGGGCATGATATAATTTCCATGATGTTTACCTCTACACTCAATGGTGGAAGGAGGTAATGTTTTGATCCCAGCTTGTCTGTATGTCTGTTTGTCTGTTAGTCCACAAAATTCCAGACAAAGCTTGTAGTAGTGGTAGTTGTAGTGGTAGTGGTGATAACAGAAATTGTTATATAGAACTGAACTTATATTATTATTATATGCAGAAAATAACTTCATTTCTATATGCCCTGCAGTGGACAGGTTAATTGGTTTATGCACTGAAGGGGTCACCCTGGTGTGCACTGCTGTGTTCTGCCTCACTGAGTTGTTCAGGTATGATGTACTCAGCACAAGCTTCCGGTCGGCCCGGAGGTGGGGGTGCGGGGCCTGTCACGGAACGTCAAAACAAACGGCCTGCCGGGGCCGCCCAAAAGTCGGGCGTGAGGGGCGCGTCCACTAATGGAACGCCTCTCGCTCCCAGATCGAGGGCCACGTGGTCAGGAGAACCTCGTCCCTTCCGGTCACACTTTGCCTATCGGCCGGCCTCGAAGACCGAAATTGTGACGGTGTCACCCGAAAAATTTGAAATTACGAAATTTGAAAAAATTTGAAAAAATAAATTACGGAATTTCAAGTGGCCCAATATCTGAAAATGTTCGCAACATATTAATGTACATTTGTGCCAAATTTGGTGCTTGTATCACAAAATGCACAATTCTTTTGAATATTTGGGCTAAGCCGCCCCACTACAAACCAAGAGTGGCAATCGACCTTTGGTGAGAGAGTTGTTGAAGAGTTGAACACATCTCCACACCAACCAGGTTGACTATGCGTTTCTGGAGCCTATCAAGTAGAGGTTAGTGGCTGGCTGGTGCTCCAGCCCAAATATGGCAACAGTACTCCATGAGGAGACGTACAGCTAGCTGCCTTATACAGCTACAAAATGGCCTCAGGAGGTACATACCTCTGCGCTCGATAAAGACAACCAACTCGCTTGGAAGCACTCTTAGCAATACTAGAAATGTACTTATCCCAACGGAGGTTAGAAGACATGTCCAGACCAAGAAGCTGAAGCTCCGATGAATCTGTTAAGGTTGAAGATCCCATGTGCACAGAAGGGAAAGACCTGTTTCTAGAACGAGATATGGACAACAGTTTAGTTTTCTTTGCATTGAAGGTTACCAGCCAGTCGTGCCTCCACTTCAACACATTCTCTAAGTCATTGTCCAGAGAAACTCCAACCTCATTACGAGTGGCATTGAGTGAATCAGCAGATGTACAGTAGAGTGAGGAATCATCAGCATACATGGCTAGCTGAGACAGAACATTATCAGGAAGATCACTGATATAAACAAGGAACAATGTGGGGCCAAGGACAGAACCCTGTGGAACACCAGAATTGATGGCGCAAGTAGGAGAAGATTGACCCTCAAGTGCCACCTTCATCTTGCAATTTGTAAGGAAAGCCGAGATGATTGAATGCATCACTCCAGATACACCATTTGACTGAACCTTGTGGAGCAGACCCCTGTGCCAAACGTTATCAAAGGCTTTTGAGATATCCAAAGCAACTAATCGAGCTTCACCCTTGAGCTCCAATGCCCTGTTGATATGGTCCGTAATCAAGGAGATCGTGAAACCCATACTGGCAGTCCGTGAGAAGTTCATTGTCCTCCAGATGGCAGAGAAGTTGTTCATTGATGAAGCATTCAAATACCTTATTTATTACAGGAAGCAGACTGATGGGGCGATAGTTACTTGGTTCAGAATGCTCAATGGCACCCTTGAAAACAGGGACAACAGAAGCCACTTTCCATAATGAAGGAAGCATTGAAGCAGACAAGCACATGTTGAATAGCTTGGCAATAATCGGCTTGTGACCACCAATGTACACAAAGGCTTGTGACCACCAATGTACACAAAGGCTTGTGACCACTCCAACAGCACATCAAAGCAGGTCAGTTGCCGAATTGTTTGCTAAAATGGCGACCAAATGCACTTTGATATCATTAGCTGCCTGGGAAGGCCTACATCAAATATCTCGGTTTGAACGCTGCCTTCTCTATGCTCTTGTTACACAGCAAACTTGGAAAAGATATGCTAATGGTAAATTGGAACTACCTCAACCATGTAACCTAGGTTCTGGAAACCAGGTTGTCATTAAAGTCTGACATGTCAGGATATCTCCGAGGTAGGATAGCTCCTTTGGATGACCAACAGTGGCCTTCACCTTCAGAAAGTGTTCACAGCCATTGACTTTTTCACATTTTGTTGTGTTACAGCCTGAATTTCAAATGGATTTAATTGAGATTTTTTTTGTCACTGATCTGCACATAATACCCCATATTTTTTTTACAAAATAATATTAAAAGAAATACAGAAATATCTAATTTACATACCGGTAAGTGTTCAACCCCCCTGAGTCAATAATATGTAGAAGCGCCTTCAGCATCGATTACAGCTTCGAGTCTTCTTGAGTATGTCTGTATCAGCTTTGTATTTCCCTGAATATGGGACAATAAAGATAAAGATTTATTATACATCTGGATTTGGGGAGTTTATCCCATTCTTCATTGCAGATTTGCTCAAGTTCTGTCAAGTTGGATGGGGAACGTCGGTGAACAGCAATCTTCAAGTCTTTCCACAGATTCTCAATGAGATTCAAGTCTGGGCTTTGGCTGGGCCACTCAAGGACTTTCACGTTCTTGATCTGAAGCCATTCCAGTGTTGCATTGGCTGTAGGCTTGGGCCAATTGCTCTGTTGGAATGTAAATCTTCACCAGTCTAAGGTCTTCTGCACTCTGAAGCATGTTCTCTTCAAGGATTTGCCTGTACTTAGCTCCATTTGTTGTTCACTCTATCCTTACAATTCTCCCACTCGCTGCCGCTGAAAAGCATCCCCATAGTATGATGCTGCCACCACAATACTTCATGGTAGGGATGGTGTTATATGAGTAATGACCTGTGCTCGGTTTCTGTCAGACGTAGCGCTTTGCATTCAGGTCGAAGAGTTCGATTTTTGTCTCATCAGACCACAGAATCTTTTGCCCCATGCTCGCAGAGTGTTTCACGTGTCTTTTTGCAAACTCCAGGCATGCTGCCATGTGCCTTTTAATCAGGAGTGGCTTCCGTCTGGCCGGGTTGAATACCTATTGGCTCAAGACATTTCAGCTTTTCATTTTTAATTTGTAAAACATTCCAAAAAAAAAAAAAATACACTTTGGCATTATGGGATATTATGTGTCAAAAAAAAAAGTCACAACAAAAAAATCTCAATTTATTCAATGTTGAATTCAGGCTGTAATGCAACAAAATGTGAAAAAGTTAAGGGGTGTGAATACTTTCTGAAGGTACTGTATTCTGGGTTATATCTCCAACCTGACGATACACTTGTCACCCTGGTGCTTTGCTGTCGATTAGAGGGTACATAAGGCTGCCTCTCCAATCTGACATTATTTCTTTATGGATTAAGATTCCACTGTACTTTTCAAAAAATGAGTAGATCATTCTGAGCTTGTTTGTACCTTGGCTAAGTTCAAAGTTCCTGCATCATATCCTGAGTTCTGCGTTAGTAGGGTAATAATGTTGTTCCTGGACCACCCTCATTTTCCCATTGACTTACATGTTAATTTTTCTCTCACCCTCATTCCCCTTAACACCTCTATTTCTCCCACCCTGTTCTTTACGAACCTTTTAGCCTTTTGACATACTCTTATTCTCAATGTTGTTCATTAGACCACTCAAACAATGATTCTACGAATATTTGCTCCCTCTCACTCTTAATATCAATGATCCCGAGTAGACCACTCAAACAATGATCCTACAAATATTTGTTTATGTGTGGGAAATAATTTAATTATCTTACCACTACCATCACCATCTAATACATTAACAAAAAAGATGTTTGAGTTTGGTTCTTTATTAAGATATTTTAACTGAGCTAAGATAAAATGATAAACCTCCCTCAATGTTCTTGTCTGAGTGCCTCCTGTGCCACACACTTTTTGGTCGGCTCTGCCCACTTTTTGTTAAGCCCCGCCCACTTTTTGTAAAGCAACGCCCACTTTTTTGTTATGCCACGCCCACTTTTTGTTAAGCCCCGCCCACTTTTTGCTACAGCCCACCCACTTTGTTAAGTCCCACCCACTTTATAAACTCTACCATTGTATCATTTTCAGTTAAGACATTACATCATTTTCAGGGAATTTCCATCACACCATTTCCAGTTAAGACATGCCCAGGGAATTTCCACAGGAAATGACACACCCAGTCCTTCTTATAAAAGGCACCGACCACACAGGCTTTTTTAAACACGCTTTCTGCTTCACTTGAGAATGGACGACTATGCCGAAATGGAATGGGATAACTTTGCTATTCCTTGGAGTCCTACTACCTGTGTAGAACTCAACCTTCAGATTGATGAACTGGACTCGAACCTCTTATCAATGGAGGTAAGTTTGTTTATTTATTTAATTATTTATTTAATTATTTATTTAATTTTTTTTTTTTTTTTTAGATGAGACTCGTGTAATAGTTAACAAAGTTTCTTTTAATATTCATAGAGCTTGATTTATACAAATAAAAACATTGTATTAAATTAATACATTGTTATTTTCTTTCACAGGAAATTGTATCTGAGATACGAAATGAAAATTCTGCTTTTAACACAACTTGGGATGAAGTTATTTTTTTGTTTGAAGACATTTTGAACAACCAAGACCCACAGAACGAGTTCTCCCTTGATGACCCAGCCAAAGAGTTATACCTTGGAGGTCCACAAAATCCTGAAAAAGAGTTCTACCATGATGATACTTATTGTGAGTTATCAAAACAAAACCCACTGAACAAGTTCTACCTTGATGAGCCAGGATACAAGTCATACATTGGAGACCCACAAATTTCTGAAAATTGGGAAAGGGGAGTTCTCCCTGATGGTCCGCAGTTATACTATGTGAGACACATGATAGAAACCCTAAAAAATTGGGAAACGGGAATTCTCCCTGATGGTCCACAGTTATACTATGTGAGACTTATCACGGAAACCCCCAATATTTCTGAAAATTGTGGTTCTACCTTGGAGACTTGGAAAGATGGTTATATTTTTGGAGACTCAGAATGGGGGTTTTGTTTTGATGACTCGGAATGTGATACCTATCTTGGAGGCTCAACAGGAATGTGGTTATACCTTGGGAACTTGGAAAGTTGGTTTTATTTTGGAGACTCTACCTGTGGGGTCCATCTTGGAGACTCTTTGGATTCTAAAGCAATGAACAATGTTCTTTGTTTAATGACGCTTGATTTAAGCAATATCAAGAAAGTTCGAGGAAGAAAATGCTGGAAAATTCTTTCTTCCCATTTCTACTTCTTCAAACTTGAAAGCCTTGAAAGACAGAATTGGAAGAAGAGAAAGAAAAAAAATGAAATACGTATTTTTAAAAAGAAGAAAAAAAGATTATGTTAGGGTTGGGGTGGGATTTTGAATGTGAGGGTTAGGGATGGGGTTGGGTTAGGGATGGGGTTGGGTTAGGGTGGGATTTTGAATGTGAGGGTTGGGGTTGGGTTAGGGATGGGGTTGGGTTAGGGTTGGGATTTTGAATGTGAGGGTTAGGGATGGGTTGGGTTAGGGATGGGGTTGGGTTAGGGATGGGTTGGGTTCGGGATGGGGTTGGGTTAGGGATGGGGTTGGGTTAGGGATGGGGTTGGGTTAGGGATGGGGTTGGGTTAGGGATGGGGTTGGGTTAGGGATGGGGTTGGGTTAGGGATGGGGTTGGGTTAGGGATGGGGTTGGGTTAGGGATGGTTTGGGTTAGGGAAGGGGTTGGGTTAGGGATGGGTTTGGGTTAGGGATGGGGTTGGGTTAGGGATGGGGTTGGGTTAGGGTTTGTATATTATTATGACTCACTCACACATACACACACACAAAAGTTAAGCCCCAACTGAAAAGTTGAGGGATTCTGTGTTTGGGGTTCACAGATCTCAAGAACGTATCCCCATTGTACACACAAAAGTTAAGCCCCAACTGAAAAGTTGAGGGATTCTGTGTTTGGGGTTCACAGATCTCAAGAACGTATCCCCATTACATTTTATTTATTTATTTATTATTTTCAAGGGTATTATATGCTTACTTGTGTTTTTTGTAATTCTTGTGAGTGAAATGAACCCAAGATTTCTTCCCCATTCATATCATATAATTTGTAAGTCCAAGGGACTGTACCCATTACATCAACAATTTTAAATAATTCATTAGTCCATCTCTTTGTATAACCTTTCTCAAAATGGCTTTTCCATCTGTATATTCTTACAATATCACCAACTTTGAACTTGGGCTTTCTCAAATTAATCTCCTTTTCATATTCTAATTTTGTAAATGATTCTGACGGTTTTGATTTTGTTGATGAATGAACGGTATTATTGTAATTATCTACAATATCCTGAATTAAATATACCCATTGTTGAGAACCGAGTTGTGTGAATTTTTTATATAATTTCTCTTTCAAAGTACGATTAAAACGCTCAATAACAACTGCTTTTCCTTCATTAAAGTTGCTGTATAATTTAATACCCTACCCCTTAAGAAATTTCATAAATATTTTGTTATAGAACTCTGTTCCCTCATCAGTCCATAACTTCTTTGATTTCCTTTTATCCCTATCAAATATTAGCTTAAAGGCTAACATTAAAGTATTACCTCTCTTGTTTTTCAAAGGAACAACCCAGGCAAATCTACTCCTCAAATCAATAACGGTTAAAGCATACCTGTATCCCTTATCATTATTTAGTTTGATTAAATCAGCGGACCATATGTGGTCGGTGTATTTAGAATAAACTTTCCTTCTTTTAAACTTTGTGATTATAGGTTTATGTAATTCATTAGCCAAAAGCTCCTCAGTCTTGATGACATCATTAGAGCCTAATAGTTTTTTAAGGGTGAATAACCAAGACCAAGTTTCAATTTAGCACTTATCAATTTTTTCACAATAAACCTATCAACTTTCTCTCTCAACGTTGGATTTTGTATCAAAGACAAATTATACAACATTTCTCTGTCGGCTTCATGTTTTTCATCCAATGTAGTGGTATTCCCATAAGCAATATCATGCTTCATACACACTTCATCAACCCTATTTATAGGCTTGGACCAAGGTTTAGGATTGTCAGCCTCATCTAATCTTTTATCCAGGTTTGTTCCAGGACCACAGAAAGAATATCCAGGTAGATGTAGTTCCCCAGGAATTCCAGTTGTTGTAAATTTACTTCCTGACAGAAACTTTTGTATGTCTCCTCCACTTTTAGGAGAGATGAATTGGCACTTTTTAGAGCCACACACTTGACATATTCCTTTTTGATAAACTATATTATTTTTAGCTTTAACTTGAGATATTTTTAGATTTATGTTTTCTTTTTACATTTGAGACAATAACTCATATTTATTTATCAGAAAAATTCCGACAGAGTATCAAAACCTTTTTGGTTTTCAACATATACATTTCTATCTTAATTTTTAAAACATAAAGAATCCTTAGGAATGCCTTCACTCTCTCCTCCATTTATTTACAAATAAAAACTAACTAAAGTCAATAACACCAACATCATCAACTATATGACCTTTGTCTTCTTCATGTAAATCTCCTCGCTGAACTCATCTCAACCATTTTTTAAATCATTATCTTAGTAAGAGTCGTTAATTCTTTATTTTCCTCTTCGGTGCGTTGAGATTGATTTATTTGCTGTAATACACTCAATCTTTTACGAATCTCACTGATTTCCATCTTTTTATATTTTTCCTCCCTCTCTCTTTGCTCCCTTTCCTCCCTCTCCTCCTTCTCCTTTTTCTCCCTCTCCTCCTTCTCCTTTTTCTCCCTCTCCTCCTTCTCCTTTTTCTCCCTCTCCTCCTTCTCCTTTTTCTCCCTCTCCTCCTTCTCCTTTTTCTCCCTCTCCTCCTTCTCCTTTTTCTCTCTTTCCTCCTTCTCCCTTTTCTCTCTTTCCTCCTTCTCCCTTTTCTCCCTCTCCTCCTCCTTTTTCTCCCTCTCCTCCTTCTCCTTTTTCTCCCTTTCCTCCTTCTCCTTTTTCTCCCTTTCCTCCTTCTCCTTTTTCTCCCTTTCCTCCTTCTCCTTTTTCTCTCTTTCCTCCTTCTCTTCTTCAACTCCTTCCTCATCCCTTGCTACCCTTGAGTTTGAGCCCCAAAGAATATTATACATATACTCATCTGGATTTTGAGATATTCTTGTATCTATAATTATTAACGCACAGGTTGTAAACCTGGTGCGTTATAGCGTTTGCCTGGGAATTTCTGTCTCTCCAAAAGTGAAGCTCCAACAGTGTAGACGTTTCTGTCGCTCAGATGTGTAGACAGTTTCTGTCGCTCAGATGTGTAAACATGACGTCATCAAATCTATATTTAGGCTAACCATGGGCTACCCCTTTGGCTGGTACGCGGCCGCTCGCTAGTACATAATATAGGATATATTTGTTATATGTTATGTTATAGGATATATAGGATATATGTTATATGATATAGGATATATATAGGATAGGTTATAGGATATATATGTTATAGGATAGGAATATAGGACCCAAATGACCCAGAGGACCCAAATGACCCAGAGGACCCAAATGACCCAGAGGACCCAAATGACCCAGAGGACCCAAATGACCCAGAGGACCCAAATGACCCAAATGACCCAGAGGACCCAAATGACCCAGAGGACCCAAATGACCCAGAGGACCCAGAGGACCCAAATGACCCAGAGGACCCAAATGACCCAGAGGACCCAAATGACCCAGAGGACCCAAATGACCCAGAGGACCCAAATGACCCAGAGGACCCAAATGACCCAGAGGACCCAAATGACCCAGAGGACCCAAATGACCCAGAGGACCCAAATGACCCAGAATTTCTGTCTCTCCAAAAGTGAAGCTCCAACAGTGTAGACGTTTCTGTCGCTCAGATGTGTAGACAGTTTCTGTCGCTCAGATGTGTAAACATGACGTCATCAAATCTATATTTAGGCTAACCATGGGCTACCCCTTTGGCTGGTATGCGGCCGCTCGCTAGTACATAATATAGGATATATTTGTTATATGTTATGTTATAGGATATATAGGATATATGTTATATGATATAGGATATATATAGGATAGGTTATAGGATATATATGTTATAGGATAGGAATATAGGACCCAAATGACCCAGAGGACCCAAATGACCCAGAGGACCCAAATGACCCAGAGGACCCAAATGACCCAGAGGACCCAAATGACCCAGAGGACCCAAATGACCCAAATGACCCAGAGGACCCAAATGACCCAGAGGACCCAAATGACCCAGAGGACCCAAATGACCCAGAGGACCCAGAGGACCCAAATGACCCAGAGGACCCAAATGACCCAGAGGACCCAAATGACCCAGAGGACCCAAATGACCCAGAGGACCCAAATGACCCAAATGACCCAGAGGACCCAAATGACCCAGAGGACCCAAATGACCCAGAGGACCCAAATGACCCAGAGGACCCAGAGGACCCAAATGACCCAGAGGACCCAAATGACCCAGAGGACCCAAATGACCCAGAGGACCCAAATGACCCAGAGGACCCAAATGACCCAGAGGACCCAAATGACCCAGAATTTCTGTCTCTCCAAAAGTGAAGCTCCAACAGTGTAGACGTTTCTGTCGCTCAGATGTGTAGACAGTTTCTGTCGCTCAGATGTGTAAACATGACGTCATCAAATCTATATTTAGGCTAACCATGGGCTACCCCTTTGGCTGGTACGCGGCCGCTCGCTAGTACATAATATAGGATATATTTGTTATATGTTATGTTATAGGATATATAGGATATATGTTATATGATATAGGATATATATAGGATAGGTTATAGGATATATATGTTATAGGATAGGAATTTTGTACATTTAATAAATTTTTAAGATTACAAAACTATTTGTTTTGTATTTATGGATGTTTAAATCAAAAGAAAAGTACATAATGTGAATACTAGTAGCAATTTTACAAAAACCATGGCATAATTTCAAATCTTGACCCGAGATGATAATTATGCTACATCATAATTTCCATGTGCCAACCTGGGCGGAATCCAAGTGGATTCACTTGTTTTTCTCATAATAGGATACCAATAAGATTTGTTGATGATTTCTAAAAGAGTTTTATATTTCATAACTTTGAGAAGTTCATTTTTATTTAATATTTTAAACAAGTCTCTATTTGTGGGTTTAGCAATATCAGTATAAGGCCAGTTTTTTATGACAAAATTCCCATGTATATGCTCCAAATCATAAGGTATGTAATACTGAGCACCCTTTTCTTGTAGGTATCCTTGAATACAAAAATTATAATTCTCTTGTAGTCTTCTTCCTGCCATTTATGTATCAGAAATATATGTGAGATTAATATTATGACAGGTAATACCACCCCATCTTCCCACTATCAAATCGGTTTGTATTCCTCGGCTTTCTATCCTTATCTCATTACCTTCCTTCTTTGTCATGCTAACCATCGCTATACTATCATATATTTTTCTTTTCTTAAAATCATGCATTTGTTGTTTACTAATTGTACTTCCACATAAATCCTTATCCTCACCAAGCGGATAATATTCTTCTTTCCGAGACTGATTCAAATCATGTTGGTCTTCTAAGTTTATTGAAAAATACCAATTATACCCTAAATCAGGCATATCATACCCCCATTTATTAATTCGCATATTAACTATATGTCCTTCTTTATAAAATTCAATTGTAAGCAGGTAGTTAAATTCAATGAGGAAAGGTGTATGGTCAGTATAACCAGGTGTTGTGGTTGTAAATTTTACTTGTTTAACAAAACGTGCTGTTTTCTTTAAATATATATATTGTGATAAATCACTGAATCTAATTAAGTCATTCGCATCTGTAGGGTTTGGATAATTGATTAATTTATAAGTATTCTTCATATTAATATTTTTACTTATACTATATTTTTGTCGTTCAGCCTGTGCCTTTGTATAATCATTTGATAAATCAATATCCTGAGAGGATTCTCCAAAGATAGAACCATCTTTTCCAACATAAGTCATAAGTCAATCTAAATATATTAGATTAAAAATGATATCATAAAAATTTTCATTATTGTTGAGTTGAAATAATACATATAAACATAATTGACCACAACATTTAGAATTAATTTCTTGAACTTGAAATGTTTGATAAACACCATTCTGTAAGAATTGTATTACTTCAACAGGTGGTGGCATACCATAACTATCAAAATAATATTTATCCTGACTATTATGAATACAAACCCAATGAGAACCATTCTGTGTGTCTAAATTCATAATAATATTCTTTGGATTCTTATTTATATGTATTAATTCATCTCTCATACAAATAACCACATTATCAATTTTTAGTGTTTTACAATACTTAGCTAGTTCTATATTTGACGTTGTATTCTTTCCAAATTGTTTAAACCATTTATCCATTTATTTATGAGAAAGATACAATCCATTACCCCGTTTAGTTAGTTTAACACCCGCTTGAGCGATAGAGGAAAGCATATCTCCAACCAACAATCTAGCTTTATCAGGTAGACTTTCAAGTTTTTGAGCAAAATCTACAATTACACCACTTCCACTAATTTGTTTCTCCAACTCCTTGTTATGTCTTTCCAATTCTTTTTGAGCTTTTAGTTGTGCCTTCCTTTCGTTAGCAGTTTTTACCGCTGCTGAAATACCACCAGTCAATGCTCCCGCCGCACTTAAACCAGCAAATAAAGGAATTAGAAACGGGAGAAATCCTCCCTCTTGTATTGAATATTTCTTTAACATAGGTTTTGTCATTTTAATTTTAAGTGATCCAGCATCATTTAGTGTTTTTACCTGCTCTCTTGTGAGTAAAACATCAATTCTTACTGCTCCTTTTCTTTGAATTGAATTAACATTAATAATACAAGGCTTTTGATTTTGAATACAAGATGTTAATTTACTAAGATTGATTTGATTAACATATACCGGTTCTTTCCTACTCATTTATTTATGAGAAAAAACCTATGTGATATTAATCATAACACCATTATCTGTATTAATCTGTAATTCTGTTTCTTCCAAAAGCAAACAATAAGCATCAACTTCTTCACTCTCCCCTCTTTCAATGTATAGAGAAGTATCCACTCTATTAGACTTTATAGTTTCCTTTTGAGAACTCAGGTCAATTGTGTAGATTGTATAAAGTTTTTGAAACGCAACCATATCCAAAATAGGGTCATTATTACCGTTGCTTTCACACACCTTTTGGTAAGACTTGTAGGCTTCCGCATAATCATTTTTTTCCCAATCAATTTCCAATCTATCTCGTGGGTAAAATGTACCATCAAGAGAAACCCGAAGTTGTTTCACCTTAGCATTATCACTCAGCGCATTATTCTTATCAGTACCTTCATCTCCATCTGGTTTTTAAAAAATGAGCCATAGGTATCGTGGTTTTCCTGCCAAAACACCCAAATTCCAAGTGTAGGTAGTGTGTTCCAGTTTAACGTGTTGACATCTTCTTTTAAGGTATGATACATTTAGTGGTTTCTTTGAGTTAAGTCTTCTATTTCACATCTCTTCTGTTTTAAGATTAGGAGTATATTCACTGATATACCAACACAAATCATTAATAACAAATTTATTATTGTCTCCAAAAGCATTTTGAGCCCCAAAAAGCAACCTATTTACATTATCATTCCTTTGTAGTTGAAATCTAATTTTAAGACCATACAAAACTTTATCATAATCACAAAATCCAAATATACCTTTCAGAGGTACTGCTACGGTAAAACTATTCTCTGCTTTTGTATCATCATTATACATTGACTTCCTTTGACTATAACCAGGGTCAGCATTTGTTCCCGTTGACATATCAGGAATAAAACCTTCAACAGCTCCCTTACCCATTCTATCACTAAACGAATATAGTGTAAATTTTATCATTTCAGATGTAGCAGAGACATAATCAACCGCTTCAACCTCTTGTGTTCCAATATACAGGCGGACACTATCAAACATTTTCCAGAAGAAATCATTTACGAGTGTAGCATTAGTATTATTCGCAGTCTTAGTGAATTTAAATTTACACAGCAAGAAACTATCAGCTATATTCAAGTAAGTTTGTTGATTATTTATTTCAAAACTTTTTGTTCCGTTTGAATTCCAGTCTGTTCCTGTTATAGCATTTACCTTAAAATAGTCTTCCTTTTTAGTGGAGTTTGAAATGATAATCGTATCATCCAAATCATAGATACTATCAATCGCTTCCATACTTGTATTTATATAGCATTAAAATTGTTGAAACCCTGACCCAAGTATTTTAATGATTTTTTGTCGTTCTTGTGAAGATAGTTGAGTTTTACCTTTTTTAATTTCTTTGATTGCTTGTAATTTATGAGACTCCTTTTGAGCATCTTTTATACTCTTTATAGCACCCGCAACTGAGCCCATGGCAGAAGCAGTTGAACCAATTTGGTCTTTATGTTTAAGGATGGTTGAACCAATACCCATTAGAGTATCAATTATCCCATCTCCTTTATTTCTAAATTGATGTCCCACACCCCGTTGTCTCTTTGGTTTATAGTATCCTCTACCAAGAAACATACCTTCACCCTTATAGTATGGTGAAAGGAACATCCCATCCCCTGTAATTATTTTATATTTTCCCAACTCGTGTTTTCTCACAATAACCATTATTTATTTATTGAAAAACTTCACGTAGGTGAATTCTGATGGATATAATTTCATCATTAAAGGATATCATACGATTATCTTGGTCGGTTATCCTAAAATTTACTCTGTATATGGTTTTTCCTGACACAGGTAAATAGACAAGATTTTTTGGTTCCATATTAAATTTATAACCAATCGGGGTTGAGTATGCGCTGAATGAAAATATTGTATTTGTTCTTATTCCATCGTTATAAGCACCATCAATCAAATCACAATGAATTAATACTGAATTTATACCGGAGGATATTTGAATAACATTATCAGTGTAAAACGTCCCGTTAGTTTCAATCTTTTTTGAAGAGAAACCCAATAGCTCTCTAAACGATTTTTCAATCGTGAAATGAACTTATAATTATTTTTAAGTTTAATAGTTGATTTTGAAGTGTGTTTTTGAATATCTATTACAATATTTTTTGGTTCATCACCTTGTTCTTTCATAAGTCGAGAGACTTCAGAAGATATTTGAGAAATCTCGTAAGCTCCGGGTGAAACGGTTATAGTTTTATATCCACTTCCTGGATTATAACTAAACTTGTTTTTCGCTGTGATATTAAAAAGTGTATTATAAGTTTCCATCGACAATAAAGAAGCCTCATATTCTTTTGTGGGGTCAAGTTGTAGTGGGTAAGGGAATGATGCTGTGTAATCACTCGTTGTGAAATTAAAACTAAGAATTGTGCTTCTCATCTTATTTAATATCTAATAAAATATCTTTGTATTGATATTTATTAATTATTTTCATATTCATCAACTGGTCTAAAATGGCGGATGCTTCATTAAAACAATTGTTGTTTCCAGCCTTCTTACTACCTAACAACAATAATAGTCTATTAACTAATTGTGATGGGTCATTTGGAAGAAAGCTAACACCCGAACCAAGCTTACTTAAAGCATCAATAATATGTTTCTCCTTCTCATTCTTCTTCCTTTTACCAGCAACAGAAACTCCATAATCAAGTGAGTTTAGTAAATCAATATACTCTCTATCTTCCTCTCTTTCCATATCAAGTGGTTCCTCAAAATATTTTGAACCGCTGAATCCGGAGTTTGTTAGAAGAAACATTAATCTTGGAGTTAATTCAACATTTGGTTGAGCAGAACTTAAGAACACCAATTTATCATTAAATATCAATAACTTTTCTTTCACAAGATGGAACTGTGCTGGTTCTTCTGTTGGAATGAGACCTGCTCTGGTTTTTGAATCCGCCAAATATTCATTGTTTTGAAGAGCTTCCACAACATAATTAGGGGGTTGATTTACCTCCTCAAGTTTCCGAAATAATCCTTCATCATCATATTCTAATTCTCCAAGTTCTTTCTCTGTCATTTGACTGAAATCTTTGAGCATTTGAAGTTTTTTTGGAGTAAATTCTACCGTGGGAACTGTAGGTGAAATCGTTTGTTGAGTTTTTTAAAGTGGTTTAAAAAATTTCTCTTGTTTTCTTTCAAAGGCTTCTTCACCAGTTAGTTTCTGTCTCCGTTTCTTCTTTATCTCTTCCTGTTGCTTTACAACTTTTGAAACCAACTCTTGATGTTCTTTAAACTTTCTTGCTCTTTCTTCGGTATTCATTTTCTGTATTTATTTATTGAAAAATATCATTTAATGAATTGTAAAGGTCAATGGGAAAATTTTCCTTTTCTTCATCATTATAGTAAATGTGTTGAAATAAATCCTCTTCTTTAAATATTTCATCAAATTCTTGATTGGTATTAATACGAGTTGTTATTTCTTCTTCACTAATACTTGTATCTCTGCTTTTCATACGTTTGCGTTGAGTCTCCTCATCGATATCAAAACCGAATGATAAAATCTTAACTCCATCACCACGCAAATGTTTAATAATTTGTCTCATTCCTTCAGGATTAGTTTCTAAAATCCCAAGACCATTATATTTTACTTTATTTAACTGACTCTTACAATGTGAATATTTTGTAGAACCAAGAGAGACCTCCTCAAATATTTGACCTTCGTTCCTCAATCGCATATTGAAATGTAGTAATAATCTTTCCCTTCTACTTCTCCTGGTTGCTTTGCTCTGGTTGTAGTACTCACAAAACGAATCATAGGGTGTTTTAAAAAAAACTTACAATCTTTTCATTTTTACTATTCAAGAGTTTAGATTTATGAAAGTTCTTTCCTGAAGCAGATTTACCCACAAGATTAATAATAATAGTTATCATTTATGTGTGTAAAATATCAGTTAGTATCTCATCTTGTTGCACAACAATATATTTATATATTGTCCAATCGTGTGTTTCATATAATTTTCAAATTCTTTTTTACTACATAACGTAGAGCAATTATCTCTCCAAAAATTATTTACATCTATTGAATTTAACTTAAATAAAATAAAAGTATTGGCATTGTTTCTTATTGAGCGTCGAGGGAGTTGAAAATATGATTGACTAAGATAAATACAATTACAAGAAGAATGTCTCCCTCTTGTATAGTAGCTATCCATTACTGTTTGGTTTCTCTCATTAACACAATCATCAAAGATAATGAGGTTCTTTTTTGATTTATCTAAATCTTGAGGTGAAGGTATATCATCCGTATTATCACGGAGAATACAAGTTATGGGTTTTGGTTTTGGTTTCTGTGTATCACAAAATAGTTGTATTATATCCTCAATGTTAAAATCATTTAGTTTGTTTTGAAGTTTAAATAAACCGATAATGTCTTCCTTTTTAAGACCCGCATTAAAACTTTGTGAGAGTAGTTGATACTCGGGTTGAAAACTTGACTTTGTAAAAATTATTAAATTATCATAATCTAAAAAATTAGGACGAAGGAGCATCTTTAAAAGCAAACAGGTTTTTCCACATCCGCTTGAACCAACTATTAGACATCTCAATGAATTTGGAATATTTTTATGGTTATTAAATTTTATCTTATTTTCCCAAACGGGTAAAAAATCATTCATTTCTATATTTGGAAAACAAGTAATCTAACTTTTTTTGAGCTATTTTTGAAACTCTATATTTTATCCTGAGTTCAGGTTTAATTTCAAAATAATTCATTATTTTATTTATATAGTATCTTGTAGTAACATTTCCATTAAAATTATTTTGAATAATAAATATCATTAAACCCTTATACATTTCCTCAATACAAATAGTCTTTTCACTTGTAAGAAATGGTGTATTATCATCATAATACTTAACATTCATCTCTCTTATTAATCTTGTAAAGTAATTCATTTTTGGTTCTAATTTAAAAGAGTTATACAGTATATATATTTTTTTTTTTAATTATCATTAATTAGAAGATAATCACAGAATAAACATTGTTTGTATGAATCCTCATCATTAAGCCCCACTCTATCACAAGCCGGACAATTCTCTAATTTATCATATGGAGAGTCTGGAAATTCTAAATATCCTTCTATGATATTTATATAGTAAATTTTTACTTAAACTAAACACAAGTTTATTAGCTAATAAATACAATGTTTCAAAACACAAAAGACAAATTTCAATCAATCTCTACTTCGGTGGAAGATATAGGAAAATATGTCAAAGATGTTAAATTGAACAAAGATAAATATGGAAATTTTTGGATTAAACCCATAATGGAGAATAACATGTGTCCTTTTATTAAATTTACGGGACAAGCTATGTTAATTAATAACTCTATTAAAGTAAATTTGACAAAAGTTTCTCCACTACTACTGACAATTTACTCAAAGCTTGAAAAGATCATTGATAAAGAAGCTTTGAAAATGAATGATAAGACCATCAACGATTCTAGAGGAAACATTTGTATATTATTTAATAGACCCAAAGATGTGGGTGAAATTAATAATATGAATATTAGTGGTGAACTATCATTCCGTACCCTGATTATTAGAGATTATTTGAAAATAACATTTAATGTAAAAAATATTGTGGTTATTAGTTCTAATGAAAGAAAATATATAGATATTGATGGAAGTTTAATGGTATGTAAATGAGTGATATTAACAGTCAATACTCTGAGAGTCCAGGATCTGAATGTGATACTGAGAGTCTAGGATCTAATGATAATTATGATACTAATAGTGTGCTCAAATGATAGTTATGAGAGTAGCTTTATTGATGATGATAGTGAATCAATGAGTGATAGTGATAGTAATTTTAGTGATGATAATTCAGTGTACACAGATGATACTGTGTTCTCATTGAACTTTGATGATAGTGATGATGATGATTTTAGTGTTGTATTTTGTGATTAAAAAGTGTTTTACTTTAAGCACAGTTTCATATATAAAAAGCCTGTAAAAAGGCACTTTCTTTTATAAGTGTTTTACTCTAAGTATAGTTTCATATATAAAACAGAGTTGAAAAGCTCAAAAAGTGTTTTACTTTAAGTATAGTTTCATATATAAAACAGCACGTTTTCTCACGCTATAAATATGGTTTATTGTGATACTTGCGAGAAGGAAGTAAAATATTATAAACGACATATTCTCGCCGCAAAACACACTTACAACATTCTAAATCAATTATCACCACTTCCTAAGAACAAAAAACATTGTAGTCTCTGTAATAGAGATATCCTAAAGAAACAAAGCCCATCTTAAAACAAACAAACACTTGTCAAAATTGTTTACTATTAAAAATACTGATGGTGCTTTCAAAAGACATATCAGGATTCGAATCTTTAACTTTAATCCTCCTGGTCCAAAGTCAATACTTGAAGCTGTAGAGATTATTGAACCATCAATGAAAGCCTTCGTTGAAAAGACTCTTCTCGAATTGAATTCAATCAAGTTATATATGGGTATTAAAATAAAAATCTCAAAAGATTGTCCATTCACTGGTGAAAACATCACTGATTTAGCTTACATGAGAACAGGCACACACTTTATAACAACATACAATCAGATTAATCCCACTTATGTTGAACTTATCCAGCAAGAACAAGAACTTGAGCATACTATTACTGGAAGTGGTTGGAATATAGATGAGATACTATTTATTGACATTCATATTCTTAAATCAGATCCTCTAAACGCTTCTTCTTACATTGATTTACCAAGTGTTATCAAAAATAGAAAAGCAGTTATCAATATCAAAAATAAAGACAATAAATGTTTTCTCTGGTCTATTCTTGCACATCTACATCCTCAAGATAGCCATGTTGAAAGAGTATCTCATTATAAAAAATATGAGAATACATTGAAAACAAAAAAGTTAAATTTTCCAATGGCTTTTAATGATATTCCTAAATTTGAAAAGATGAATAATTTATCAGTTAATGTTTATGGTCTGACGGAAACAAACAACATTCAGATTTTTAAGCTTTCTGAAAATTATAATCAAAATCATATTAATCTTCTTTATTTTAATTCAGAGGAAAATTCACATTATACATACATCAAAGATATTACAAAATTAATAAAACCACAAGTATGTAAAAGAACAAATAAAATATATATTTGTTTGTGTTGTCTTAACTTCTTCCATACACAAGAAAGATTAGATAAACATTCAAATTATTGTGGTGAACATAAATCAACGGTAATCAATATGCCTAAAGAAGGCTCAAAGATCTCATTGAAAGATGAAAAGAAAACAAGAAAACATCCATTTGTTATATATGCTGATTTTGAAAGTATTTTAGAAAAAATTGATACTGCTTCTCCAGATCCAGAAGAATCATACACAAATAAATATCAAAAACATACTCCTTGTGGTTTTTGTTATTATATCAAATCATCCGTTGGTGATGAATATAACAAATTAGAGGTGTACGGAGGCTCAAATACCCCAGAGGAGTTTGTGAAACGACTAGAAAAAGACTGTGTTCGATTAAGAAAGATAATGAGAGAAACCAATAAACCAATGTCCTTGACGAGTAAAGAGAAAAGGGAATTTATAAAAAACAATGTCTGTCATATTTGTGAGGAGAAAATTGGTGAAGGTCTAAAGGTTAGAGATCATTGTCATCTCACTGGTAAATATAGAGGTCCGGCTCATCAAAGTTGTAATATTAATTATAAACTCCCCTCTTTCATTCCTGTCTTTCTTCATAACAACGCTAATTATGATACGCATATACAGTGGAACCTCGACTTACGAGTGCCCCAACTTACGAGTTTTTCGAGATACGAGCCGTCACTCTGGCAGTTTATTGCTTTGAGATGCGAGCCGAGATCCGAGTTACGAGCTTTCGCCACCCGGTCACGTGGTTATCTTGACGTGCACGTACAGTATCTCTGTCGTATAGCGCTAATGATATATAACGCCGCCGATAATGATATGATAATTTATGATAATCTATGCAGCACGACGTGGTCCTCACGTCACACAAGGCGCCTTTGCCGGCGCAAAACGGCTCTCTCAGGGTCAAACTCGGTATCGTTTTGAGCGCACGGTTCAGACCTTCAAGAAAAAGTTTATTTTGTAAAAATCGAGCCACGCGTTCAAAAGATATGACCGGTTTTGTTCGCCGGCACGTCGGCGCTCGAGTCGAATCGAGTTAAAACGAACACTGCCGTTGTCGGGTCCGTCTGAGACAACCACCGGGCCTAGAACGCTGGGACCGGTCTCGTTGGATAGGCCTGGATCAGATCTCGAAACGCTGGAAGCTGCACCTCTCTGTGATAATCTTGTGGACCATGACAAGAGATCGTGCGACACGTGGTTATCATGCCGTGCAAGTACAGTATCTCTGCCGTCAACTTGTTCAGAGTGCCGGCGATAGCTCGCCTTCTCTTTGTGGAAAACACGGTGAGATCCTTAACATCCAACAACTAATGGGACGCAAACGGGGCGCCCAGTTTAGCGGTACACCCATTGATGAATCACCCTGCCTGTGATTCACCCATGACAGGTTATAGCTGGGTCGGGATTCAAACCCAGGCTGGACAGTTTAGACTTTAGAGTCAAGTGTGCGTACCTCCAGTCCAGGCCATCCTGCCAACTTGTATGCTGCATACAGGTGAAATATAAAGCGCGAGATATTTTTATATATACTGTATATTAAAAAAAAAATTGGTGTGGTTTTTGGCGGGCTGGAACAGATTAATAGCATTTCAATGCATTTCAATGGGGAAATTTGATTTGAGATACGAGCAATTTGAGTTACGAGCTCGGTCACGGAACGGATTAAACTCGTAAGTCAAGGTTCCACTGTATTTATCAAGGAACTCTCAAAGACATCTGGACACATTTCAGCAATTCCTAACACGGATCAGAAATACATTTCATTCACAAAAACAATTCATACATCTCCTATAACTCAGATCAGATTTCTTGATACATTTAAATTCATGACAAGTCCATTGGCTAACTTGGTTCAAAATCTAAAAGAGGTCCCATGTCTTTCAGAGTATTTTTCAGACAAAGATTTACTAACACAAAAGGGAATTTATCCCTATGATTATATGAACTCATTTGAGAGATTCAATGAAACACAACTTCCTTCAAAAGAAAATTTCTATAATAAATTAAATAATAGTCATATATCTGATAAAGATTATGTACACGCACAAAATGTTTGGAAAAAATATAACATCAAGAATCTTGGTGAGTATCACGATTTGTATCTCAAAACTGATGTGCTTTTGTTGGCTGATGTGTTTGAGGCTTTCAGAACAATCTGTCATTCTGGATATGGATTGGATCCTGCTCACTATTACACTGCTCCTGGATTGGCTTGGAGTGCAATGTTAAAAATTACAAAACAAGGTTTGGATTTGATAACCGATGTCGATATGCTTTTAATGATTGAAAAGGCAAAAAGAGGTGGAATTTCACAAGTATGCTCGAGCAGATACGCAAAAGCAAATAACAAATATCTTCCGAATTATGATTCAACGAAAGAGAGTTCTTACTTGATGTACTATGATGCGAACAACCTCTATAGCTGGGCAATGTCTCAGGCTCTTCCTTATGGAAAACTTAGATGGGTAAAGGAAAAAGACTACAAAAAGGTTTTACAAGATGTATGTATCTCTACACAAGCTGAATTAGATGAAGAAAAAGTTGGTTATTATTTTGAAGTTGATTTGAAATATCCAGAGGAACTCCATAACCTACACAAAGATCTCCCATTTGCTTGTGAAAAGGAAAGTCCAAAGAAGGAGTGGATAAGTGATTATCAACAATCATTTAATGTAAAGGGTAAAGCGTCAGAGAAGCTTCTAACAACACCATACAACAAGAAAAATTATGTGCTCCATCAAAGAAATTTGAGACAATGTCTTTCAAAGGGTCTCCGTGTTGAAAAGATACATAGGATTCTCAAGTTTAATCAGAGTCATTGGTTGAAAGAGTACATTGATTTTAATACACAAAGAAGAACAGAGTCAAAAACAGATATTGAGAAAGACTTTTATAAATTGATGAATAATGCTGTATTTGGAAAAACGATGGAGAAAGAGACAAAGAGACATTCGGTGAGATCCTTAAGTTAAACTTTCTTTTAGAAAGAGACAAAACATTCGTCTATCAACATCATGGAAACAAGCATCAAAATTAATCAACAGACCAAGCTTCTCGAGAGTAGAAGTTTTTACGGAAAACTTTTGTGCGATACATTTGATGAGAGAAAGCGTTGAGATGGACAAACCTATTTACATTGGTACCTCAATACTTGATTTATCAAAGTCCTTGATGTATGATTACTTTTACAATAACTTGAGGAAGAAATATCAAAATGATGTTAATCTACTTTATAAGGATACAGATAGTTTTATTTTAAAAATTAATACTGATGATGTTTATTTTGACATGAAAAAGGACATTAATATCTATGATACAAGTAATTACAGTCCAGAGAGTGAGTTGTTCTCTTCTAAAAATAAAAAGGTGATTGGAAAGTTCAAGGATGAATTAGGAGGATATGTTATGAGTGAATTTGTGGGATTGAGATCAAAGGCTTATGCTTATAAATACATGTGAATAACATTGAAAAGACTGATAAGAAGTTAAAAGGTGTAAAGAAAAATGTTATTAAAGAAACAATAAACTTTAAGGATTATTATAACTGTTTAACAACAAAGAAAGAAGAGTTTAGAAAGATTAATGGAATAAGAAGTTATAAACATCAATTATATACAGAAGAGATAAATAAGAAAGCATTAGGGGCTTTTGATGATAAGAGGTTTATTTTTAAAAAATGGAATTGATAGTCTCCCTTATGGTTATATAAGTATATAAGTGATAAGATATATAAGTGATAAGATATATAAGTGATAAGATATATATAAGTGATAAGATAATGGGGTTAGGGATTTTCAGGGCTTGTAAAGCTTTGTAAAGCTTGTAAAGGCTTTCAGGCCGCCTTTTTTATAAATAAATAAATGATAGAACCAAGTATCAACCAGACTAAAGAGTGGAGGTGTAATCAACCTTGGTATATAAATGGTAAACATAACGAATGTGAAAAATATCAAATAGGTATAATTGAAAAGGCAACTGGTAGAAAAGTTCACAAAACAAATAAGAGAATTAATTTAAATACCGGTGAGTTGGGTAAAAAAGATGGAAATATTTTTGAGTGGACGGAAAACTTTGATGGTTGTCAGGAAAATATATACTTTAATTTAAAAATGGTGTGTGGCACAGGAGGCACTCAAACAAGAACATTGAGGGAGGTTTATCATTTTATCTCAGCTCAGTTAAAATATCTTGACAAGGAACCAAACTCAAACATATACTTTGTTAATGTATTAGATGGTGATGGAAGTTGTAGGAGAATTAAATTATTTCCCACACATAAACAAATATTTGTAGGATCATTGTTTGAGTGGTCTACTCGGGATCATTGATATTAAGAGAGTGAGAGGGAGCAAATATTCGTAGAATCATTGTTTGAGTGGTCTAATGAACAACATTGAGAATAAGAGTATGTCAAAAGGCTAAAAGGTTCGTAAAGAACAGGGTGGGAGAAATAGAGGTGTTAAGGGGAATGAGGGTGAGAGAAAAATTAACATGTAAGTCAATGGGAAAATGAGGGTGGTCCAGGAACAACATTATTACCCTACTTGCGTTGACAGGCTCTACCATCGAGTATGTACTGTCAAAGGGGTAAATTCTCAGCTAAGAATGCCTTCATGACTCGTCTTGGTAGCCTCTGATGCCCCAGTGGAGTATTGGAAGAATACAAAAAATAAAAAAATTTTCCTTTCTGCCCTATAGAATTGGGACTACACGTATGTACACAGTGCATTCCACTGCAGCCTGGCTGCAGCCTGCATCCTCTTGTTGCCCGAGAAGAACAAGTCAGCGACTGCGAATCGCCCACCCGAACAACTAACCTGCTGCACACTCTGCTGCTGCCCATAGCACTTCTCAAGCCCTGCAAATCTGCAACCATTATTAGAACATTCAATGTAAACCTGCTTCGATGCATGATCATATATCTGAGATACTCAAATTGAGTTTAACTAATAGTTCATCTTTAACAGTTGTAGGGTTTTGAAGTACTTGTGTGACTTATTGTAACCACGACTTCATCATGCAATTCATATTCCAATGAATACCAATTTGTAAACAAATTAATTTTTCTTTTACAAATCAAAAAAAAAATTCTTTCCTGAAAAATAAAAATTCTCTCCTGGAAGTCCTAGCAGTGTCCATGTGTTTTATACCTCTCCCACCCCTTCCCCCCCCCCCCCATTCCCATGCCTCCTCCCCCCAAGCCCTCCCTCCCACAGATCTCCCGATGTCCCTGGTTTCAAATGTTGTACTTGTGTGCTTCCCTCTCTCTCCCCATCTTGTCTCCTGCTCCCTTTATCTCGTTTTATGTGTCAGTTTGTCTTTTTTTGTGATTGATGTTAGCTCTTACATGAGCCTCGATGTTGTATAGAAATAATAATAATAATAATAATTGATCGACCTTTCATCCTTTAACTAGGAATAGTCGTCCACAACCATCCTTTATCATGTTATGGAACATCTGCCGAGGCCCTCACTTCTTTTTTCTTGCACCTTAACTTTTTCACCTTTACGTGCTTTAAAAATTTTCACCACAACCGCTTGAGCGATAGACACAAAACTTTCATTATAGGAGCGCCTACCCATGGATAATCTTTTTTTATGCCTCCACCCCCGAAGGTGGCCGGAGGCATTATGTTTTCGGGTTGTCCGTCCGTCTGTACGACCTAAACCTCATTTTCCTCAGCAACCACATGTCCGATTGAGACAAAACTTTCAGGGTAGGAGTGACACCCATGCAGAATGTTTTTATGATAATTGTGATGTCATAGGTCACGTGGTATGGCAGCCATCTTGGATTAAACGCAAATAATAATAATATTTCTCGGAAACCGCTGAATGGGAAAATTTGAAACTTGGCACATTGTCAAGTACTCCCAATGGGGAACAAAAGCATGATAATGATGACATCATAGGTGATGTAGTATACCAGCCAAAATGTTTTAATAGAATTCCTTATCCTAAAAAATCTGAAATTGCATGCACATGATCTATGACCCATTTGTGTTGAAATATTACATTTATGACATCATAGGTCACATCGTTTGGCAGCCATTTTGGATTGAAGGAAAATATTAAATAATTATATCTCTGAAACCGCTCATCCCATCGATGGGAAATTTACAAATATCATCTAACAACACTGTTGCCTATAGTTTGAAAATGATGATGTCATAGGTCACGTGGTTTGGCAGCCATCGTGGATAGAAAAACGAACCTTATCCGATCAACACTAAACTTCACAAACATGATCCCCAACCCATACATATGCAGAGTGTACATTTCTTAAGGTAATATGTCATGTGGTATGACAGCCATATTAGCTTGAAAGCCGATACTTTAAAAAACAAAACTCTGGAACCGTTTCACCGATCAATGTGAAACCTGTCATAGCTGGTAAAAATGTGATACTTGAGAACAGCTGAAGGGATTTAAATCAAACTTGTTTATTTTTAGGACAGTGAACGATGGCATCTACCCGTTGTGGGACTATGAGGAGGCATATTGGAGACACAGTCGCATTGCTCTCGTTTAAAAAAAAACAAATTTACATGATGATTATAATAATAATAATGCATTTATTTTATATAGCGCTTTTCAGGAAGCCCAAAGACGCTTTGGATGGAAAATGCGGTCGGCGTTACAAAAAGTCTGTTTTCTGTCGGCATGAGTTGCAGGGTGTTTCAGGTACCAGAAATAAATGGCCTTGACCTCTGTTCGCTCGGCCTCTACCGAATCATGAACTATCTATTGTAAATCTATTACAAAAAGAAGAACCGTCCATCCGTCCGTGTGTCCATCACACTTTATTCTCGAGGGTTCCTGCTGTCATAGGATAATAAAAATGATCCAATTGGAAAGCTAATAATCGATTTATTTGGAACAAAAGTTTGTTTCCATTTACTCTAAAAAATGTCTGTTTTACAAGCAAGTCTCTCTGGGATGGAAGAAGAGGAAGCAGCAGGACATCAAGCTTTGATGTAGCGTTTCCAACATTATGACAGCAGGAACCCTCTAAAATAAAGTGTGACAGACAAAAGGAGCACACAAACAACAACAATCACAGTCATGACAACAGGAAGAGCAACTGTACGTTTATTTAAAAATACATCACCTTTTCTCACGTTTCCCTTCATTTTACATCCATATTGAGATTCACAGACAGACATGTATAATGTTTGTGAAGTAGAACATGGTCTCTTGATTAAATCTGTCAGCAAAGCGATGATCAGCACACATGCAATTCTGCAAAAAAGGTGTAACATTCAGTGTTTCATGATTTACTTTGCTAAAATATTCAAAACATTTTGAAGGTTATTATCTTGCTGTTCAATTGTTTTTTTTGTTTTTTTCAAGCATCATGTTCAACATCATCATGCACAAACAGATGGCATCTGTTATGGTAACCCTTCCGAGCCCAAGACGGCCCTTCTCACAACATATGGGTACACCTGTAGTGGGGCAACTTAGCATAACAATTGTGCATTTTGTGAGGAAAGCACCAAATTTGGCACACGAGTAGATTATCATATGAAAAGATCTGGATATTGGGCCATCTCAGATTCAGAGATTTTATTTTTGCAAGATTTCGATTCGATTGGGATCGAAGAGAACACCTTCTTCGTCTTCTGTACAGTGAAGTTGCCAGCCCTGAATTCTCTGGCTACATCTGGGTGCTTCATTGGGAGTGCAACCATGTCCCTCAGGTGAACAGGGACCCACCTGGCATAGTGTGTGTGGTCTAAGGCATGGAACCATGGGACCAGTTCCGTCAGGGCATCAAGGTACATCGTGAATGAAGCCTGCCGCAGAGAACGCACGTAGACCAGTACCAACATCTCTAGTTCCAGCACAGTTGCCAAATACTGAAAGTTGGGAATGTCTTCTCCTCTCTGGTGACATCAGTCTTCGAACTCAGGCAGGTCTTCTGCATCATCAGCATATGTCATACAGTGGCGTTCATACGCACGGTGTTGCAGGATGTGCAGTGCCGCTGCAGTGATTTGATGAGCTCTTCTTGTGCGGGTGACGTGGGCAGCTCGCAGGAAGGAGTCGGCCGTCCCTGGCGTTGCAATCTCAACTTGCAAATCTGCAAAATCTGCAAATCTTGCAAAAATCAAATCTCTGAATCTGAGATGGCCCAATATCCAGATCTTTTCATAATATGATAGTCTACTAGTGTGCCAAATTTGGTGCTTTCCTCACAAAATGCACAATTGTTATGTTATATTTAGCTTAGCTGCCGGACTACTGTGAGTGTGACTGTACATAGTGGAGGAACTGCAGTCCGTACAGCAACCACATTCTGATAGATTGTGGAATTTGCAATTACTTTGGGCTCGCTAAGCGAAAAGCAGGGTTAAGCATTCGGGTGCGTACATCGTGTGCACGTGTCTGCATTTTAAAAATTCTTTTTCACAACCATTGGTCTGATTGGCACGAAATTTTGCCGAAGGAGCGCCTCCGCCTGTAGAATTTTTTAAATTCATAATCATGACGTCATAGGTCATGTGGTACAGGCGCCATCTTGGAAAAACGTTGCACCTCCAATCTCCAAAACCACTCCATGGAAAAAAATTGAAACGTGGCTTATTGTAAAGAAATCCATATGGGGAACAGGTGTTATTAACGGTGACGTCATTGGTGCCATAATTATGACGTCATAATTTGACAGACAACGCTATGTCTGATCAGTTTGAAATTGATTAAGCGTTATCTCTGCAACAATTATATTAGAAAATATAAACTTATGATGTCATCGCTCACGTGGTCTGGCAGCCATATTGGATCAAAGAAAAAAAACAACTAAAAAAACAGAAGAGTTGGTTCACACCAAGTTGACTGCGCAGTGTAAGTATTCTATGAATACCATCTAGTTTGTTCAGGATGTTGGAGATGACCATTTGGCACATGTGTTAGTTTGGCAAATGTGTTGGTTTGGCGCTTGTGTTGGTTTGGCGCATGTGTTTGTTTGGCATATGTGTTGATTTGGTGCATGTGTTAGTTTGGCGAATGTGTTGGTTTGGCGCATGTGTTAGTTTGGCAGATGTGTTCGTTTGGCGAATGTGTTGGTTTGGCGCTTGTGTTAGTTTGGCGGATGTGTTCGTTTGGCGCATGTGTTAGTTTGGCGAATGTGTTGGTTTGGCACACATGTTTGTTTGGCGAATGTGTTGGTTTGGCGCTTGTGTTAGTTTGGCGGATGTGTTGGTTTGGCGCATGTGTTACTTTGGCAAATGTGTTGGTTTGATGCATGTGTTGGTTTGATGCATGTGTTAGTTTGGCGCATGTGTTAGTTTGGCGAATGTGTTGGTTTGGCACGTGTTAGTTTGGCAAATGTGTTGGTTTGGTGCATGTGTTTGTTTGACACATGTGTTAGTTTGGCGAATGTGTTGGTTTGGCACGTGTTAGTTTGGTGAATGTGTTGGTTTGGCGCATGTGTTACTTTGGCAAATGTGTTTGTTTGATGCATGTGTTAGTTTGGCGCATGTGTTAGTTTGGCGAATGTGTTGGTTTGGCGCATGTGTTAGTTTGGCACATGTGTTAGTTTGGCGAATGTGTTGGTTTGGCGCCTGTGTTAGTTTGGCGATTGTGTTGGTTTAGCGAATGTGTTGGTTTGACGAATGTGTTGGTTTGGCGCATGTGTTGGTTTGGCGCATGTGTTACTTTGGCAAATGTGTTGGTTTGGTGCATGTGTTGGTTTGGCACATGTGTTGGCTTGGCACATGTGTTAGTTTGGCGAATGTGTTAGTTTGGTGAATGTGTTGGTTTGGCAAATGTGTTAGTTTGGCGAATGTGTTGGTTTGGCACATGTGTTGGTTTGGCACATGTGTTGGTTTGGCACATGTGTTAGTTTGGCGAATGTGTTAGTTTGGTGAATGTGTTGGTTTGGCGCATGTGTTCGTTTGTCCCATGTGTTCGTTTGGTGAATGTGTTGGTTTGGCGGATGTGTTGGTTTGGCGTATGTGTTAGTTTGGCGCCTGTGTTTGTTTGAAAGAAGTGTTACTTTGGCGGATGTTTTAGTTTAGCGGATGTGTTAGTTTGGCGGATGTGTTAGTTTGGCGAATGTGTTGGTTTGGCACATGTGTTGGTTTCGCGAATGTGTTGGTTTGGCGCATGTGTTAGTTTGGCGTATGTGTTGGTTTGGTGAATGTGTTCGTTTGGCGCATGTGTTAGTTTGGTGAATGTGTTGATTTGGCGCATGTGTTTGTTTGTCGCATTTGTTTTGGCGCATGTGTTAGTGTTGTTGGCGAATGTGTTGGTTTGGTGCTGGCACATTTTGGTTTGCCACTAGCGCTAGCACATTAGCACAACACGAGCACATTTTAACACCAGCATGAACACAACACTAAGGTGGTTTTCAATGCCAGCACGAGTGCAAAAAATGGTTTTCAACACTATCACAAGTGCGGAAAGTGTTTTCAACACTAACACAAGTGCAGAAAGTGGTCTTCAACATTGGCACAAGTGCGGAAAGTGCTTTTTCAACACGAACACAATTCTAAAAAGTTGTTTGCAGCACTAGCATGGGTGTGGAATGTGGTTTTCCACACGAGTACGAGTGTGGAAAGTGCTTTTTCAACACTAACACAAGTGTGGAAAGTGGTTTTCAAGACGAGCACGAGTGTGGAAAGTGGTTTTCAACACATACACAAGTGTGGAAAGTGGTTTTCAATACTCGCACGAGTGCAAAAAGTGGTTTTCAACACGAGCACGAATGCGGAAACTGCTTTTCAAAACTAGCACAAGTGCAGAAAGTGGTTTTGCAACACGAACACAAGTGCAGAAAGTGGTTTTCAACACTAGCACAATAGCACATGTGCATAAAGTGGTTTTCAACACGAGCACGAATGCAGAAACTGCTTCTTCAACACTAACACAATTGCGAAAAGTGGTTTTCAACACCAGCACGAGTGTAGAAAGTGGTTTTCAAAATTAGCACGAGTGCAAAAAGTGGTTTTGCAACAATAACACAAGTGCGGAAAGTGGTTTTCAACACAAGCACAAGTGCGAAAAGTGGTTTTCAACATGAGCACAAGTGCACAAAGTTGTTTTGCAACACTAACGCAAGTGCAGAAAGTGGTTTTCAACACGAGCTGGAGTGCAAAAACTGGTTTTGCAATACTAACACAAGTGCGGAAAGTGGTTATTTTTGTTAGCACAAGTGCAGAAAGTGGTTTTCAACACCAGCACAAGTGCATAAAGTGGTTTTCAACACAAGCACGAGTGTGGAAAGTGGTTTTCAATGCTATCATGAGTGCATAAAGTGGTTGTCATCACGAGAACGAATGCGAAAACTGCTTCTTCAACACCAACACAAGTGCAGAGAATGGTTTTCAACACGAGCACAAGTGCGAACAGTGGATTTTGCAAGACTAAGACAAGTGCGGAAAGTGGTTTTCAACATGAGCTCGAGTGCAAAAAGTGGTTTTACAATACTAACACAAGTGTGGAAAGTGCTTTTACAACACCAACACAAGTGAGAAGAGTGGTTTTCAACACGAGCACAAGTGCGGAAAGTTGTTTAGCAACACTAACGCAAGTGTGGAAAGTGGTTTACAACACCAACGCATGTGTGGAAGGTGGTTTTCAATGCCAGCATGAGTGAAAAAAGTTGTTTTCAACACGAGCACAAGTGCGAAAAGTGGTTTTTAACACTAACACAAGTGCGGAAAGTGGTTTTCAACATGAGTACCGGTGCGGAAAGTGCTTTTTCAACACTAACTCAAGTGCGGAAAGTGGTTTTCAACACTGGCACAAGTGCGGAAAGTGCTTTTTCAACACTAACACAATTGTAAAAAATTGTTTACCACACCGGCATGAGTGCGGAAAGTGGTTTTCAACACGAGTACGAGTGTGGAAAGTTCTTTTTCAACACTAACACAAGTGCGGAACGTGGTTTTCAAAACTAGCACAAGTGCAGAAAGTGGTTTTCAACACTCGCACGAATGCGGAAACTGCTTCTTCAACATTAACACAATTGCGTAAAGTGGTTTTCAACACCAGCACGAGTACAGAAAGTGGTTTTGCAACACTAATTGCGGAAAGTGCTTTTCAACACTAGCACAAGCGCGAAAAGTGGTTTTCAACACGAGCGCAACTGCGTAAAGTAGGGTTCAACATGAGTACGAGTGTGGGAAGTGCTTTTTCTACACCAACACATGTGCAGAAAGTGGTTTTCAACACTAGCTGGAGTGCGAAAAGTGGTTTTGCAATACTAACACAAGTGCGGAAAGTGGTTTTCAACACGAGCACGAGTGTGTAAAATGATTTTCAACACACACGCAAGTGTGGAAAGTGCTTTTTCAACACTAACACAAGTGCGGAAAGTGGTTTCAAAACTAGCTGGAGTGCGAAAAGTGGTTTAGCCATACTAACACAAGTGCGTAAAGTGGTTTTCATTCCGAGCACGAGTGTTGAAAGTGGTTTTCAAAACTGAGCACAAGTGCAGAAAGTGGTTTTGCAACACTAACACAAGTGCGGAAAGTGGTTTTCAACACGAGCACAAGTCCGCAAAGTGGTTTTCAACACTAGTACGGGTGCGGAGAGTGCTTTTTCAACACTAACACGAGTACGAAAAGTGGTTTTCAACACGAGCACGAGGGCGTAAAGTGGTTTTGCAATACGAACACAAGTGTAGAAAGTGGTTTTCAAAACTAGCACAAGTGCAGAAAGTGGTTTTCAACACGTGCACAAGTGCATAAAGTGGTTTTCAACAATAGAACGAATGCGGAAACTGCTTCTTCAACACGAACACAATTGCGGAAAGTGGTTTTCAACATGAGCACATGTGCGGAAGGTTGTTTTCAATGACAGCACGGGTGCAAAAAGTGGTTTTGCAACACTAAAACAAGTGCAGAAAGTGGTTTTCACCACTAGTACAAGTGCAAAAAGTGGTTTTCAACACGAGCACAAGTGCACAAAGTGGTTTTCAACACGAGCACAAGTGCGCAAAGTGGTTTTAAACACGAGTACCGGTGCGGAATCAACACTAACACGAGTACGATAAGTGGTTTTGCAATACTAACACAAATGCGGAAAGTGGTTTTCAACACGAGCACGAGTGCGAAAAGTAGTTTTCAACCCGTACAAGTGTTGGAAACCACTGTGCGCACTTGTGCTCGTGTTAAAAACAACTTTTTACACTTGTGCTAGTGTTGAAAACCACTTTCCGCACTTGTGTTAGAGTTGCAAAACCAGTTTCTACACTTGTGCTAGTTTTGAAAACCACTTTCCACACTCGTGCTCGGATTGAAAACCACATTCGGCAATTGTGTTCGTGTTGCAGAAACAGTTTTCGCATTCGTGCTGGTGTTGAAAACCACTTTTTGCACTCATGCTAACATTGAAAACAACCTCCCGCACATATGCTAGTGTTGAAAAAGCACTTTCCACACTTGTGTTTGTGTTGAAAACCACTTTCCACACTCGTGCTCGTGTTGAAAACCACATTCCACACTTGTGTTTGTGTTGCAAAACCACTTTCTGCACTTGTGCTAGTTTTGAAAACCACTTTACGCACTTGTGTTGGTATTGCTAAACCACTTTTCGCACTCCAGCTCGTGTTGAAAACCACTTTCTGCACTTGCGTTAATGTTGCAAAACAACTTTGCGCACTTGTGCTCGTGTTGAAAACCACTTTTCGCACTTGTATTTGTGCTGAAAACCACTTTCTGCACTTGTGCTAGTTTTGGAAACCACTTTCCGCACTCGTGCTAGTGTTGAAAACCACTTTCTGCACTTGTGTTAGTGTAGAAAAATCACTTTCCACACTCGTACTTGTGTTGAAAACTACTTTAGGCACTTGTGCTCGTCCTGAAAGCCATTTTTCGCACTCGTGCTAGTGTTGAAAACCACTTTTTGCACTCGTGTTGGCATTAAAAACCACTTTCCGCACATGTGCTAGTGTTGAAAACCACTTTCCACACTAGCGTTAGTGCTGCAAAACAACTTTGCGCACTTCTGCTCGTGTTGAAAACCACTTTTCGCACTTGTGCTAGTGTTGAAAACCACTTTCTGCACCTGTGTTAGTGTTGCAAAACCACTTTCTGCACTAGTGCTAGTTTTGAAAACCACTTTCCACACTCGTTCTCGTGTTGAAAACCACTTTCCGGACTTGTGTTAGTGTTGAAAAAGCACTTTCCACACCCGTAATAGTGTTGAAAACCACTTTTCGCACTTGTGCTCATGTCGAAAACGATTTTTTGCACTTGTGCTCGTGTTGAAAACCACTTTCCGCACTTGTGTTAGTGTTGCAAAACCACTTTCTGCACTTGTGCTAGTTTGGAAAACCACTTTCCGCACTCGTGCTAGTATTGAAAACCACTTTCCGCAATTGTGTTGGTGTTGAAGAAGCAGTTTTCGCATTCGAGCTCGTGTTGAAAACCACTTTTTGCACTCATGCTAGCATTGGAAACTACCTTCCGCACATGTGGTTGTATTGAAAAAGAACTTTCCACACTTGTGTTTGTGTTGAAAAACACTTGCCACACTCGTGCTAGTGTTGAAATCCACTTTCCACACTTGTGTTTGTGTTGAAAACCACTTTCCACACTCGTGCTAGTGTTGAAAACGACGTTCCGCACTTGTCTTTGTGTTGAAAAAGCACTTTCCCCACTCGTACTCGTGTTGAAAACCATTTTCCGAACTCATGCTAGTGTTGTAAACAACTTTTTGCAATTGTGTTCGTGTTGAAAAAGCACGTCCCGTGCTTGTGCCAGTGTGAAAACCACTTTCTGCACTTGTGTTGGTGTTGAAAAAGCACTTTCCGCACCGTTACGAGTGTTGAAAACCACTTTCCGCACTTGTTTTAGAGTTGAAAACCACTTTGCGCATATGTGCTAGTGTTGCTAACCACTTTTTGCACTCATGCTAGCATTGAAAACCACCCTCAGCACATGTGCTGGTGTTGAAAACCACTTTCCACACTTGCGTTATTGTTGCAAAACAAATTTGCGCACTTATGCTCGTGTTGAAAACCACTTTTCGCACTTGTGCTAGTGTTAAAAACCACTTTCCACACTTGTGCTAGTTTTGAAAACCACTTTCCGCACTCGCGCCAGTGTTGAAAACCACTTTCCGCAATTGTGTTAGTGTTGACGAAGCAGTTTTCGCATTCGTGCTCGTGTTGAAAACCACTTTATGCACTTGCGCTGGTGTTGAAAACCACTTTCCGCACTTGTGCTCGTGTTGAAAACAACTTTCTGCACTTGTGCTAGTTTTGAAAACCACGTTCCGCACTTGTGATAGTGTTGAAAAAGCACTTTCCACACTCGTACTCATGTTGAAAACTACATTACGCACTTGTGTTATTATTGCAAAACTACTTTTCGCACTCGTGCTGAAAAGCACTTCTCTGCATTTGTGTTAGTATTGCAAAACCGCTTATGGTACTCGTGTTAGTGTTGAAAAAGCACTTTCCGCACCGGTACTCGTGTTTAAAACCACTTTGCGCACTTGTGCTCGTGTTGAAAACCACTTTTTGCATTTGTGCTAGTGTTGAAAACCACTTTCCGCAATTGTGTTCGTGTTGAAGAAGCAGTTTCCGCATTCGTTCTATTGTTGAAAACCACTTTATGCACTTGTGCTCGTGTTGAAAACCACTTTCTGCACTTGTGCTAGTTTTGAAATCCACGTTCCGCACTTATGTTAGTGTTGAAAAAGCACTTTCCACACTCGTACTCGTGTTGAAAACCACTTCCTGCACTCATGCTAGTGTTGAAAACAACTTTTTACAATTGTGTTAGTGTTGAAAAAGCACTTTCCGCACTTGTGCCAGTGTTGAAAACCACTTTCCGCACTTGTGTTAGTGTTGAAAAAGCACTTTCCGCACTGGTACTGGTGTTAAAAACCACTTTCCGCACTTGTGTTAGTGTTGAAAACCACTTTTCGCACTTGTGCTTGTGTTGAAAACCACTTTTTGCACTCATGCTAGCATTGAAAACCACCTTCCCACATGTACTAGTGTTGAAAACCACTTCCCATGCTTGCGTTCGTGTTGCAAAACAACTTTGCACACTTGTGCTCGTGTTGAAAACCACTTTTCACACTTGTGCTCGTGTTGAAAACCACTTTCCGCTCTTGTAATCGTGTTGCAACACCACTTTCTGCACTTGTGCTCGTGTTGAAAACCACTTTCTGCACTTGTGTTGGTGTTGGAGAAGCAGTTTTCGCATTCTTGCTCGTGTTGAAAACCACCTTCCCACATGGACTCGTGTTGAAAACCACTTTCCATGGTTGCGTTAGTGTTGCAAAACCACTTTTCCGCAATTGTGTTAGTGTTGGAGAAGCAGTTTTCGCATTCTTGCTCGTGTTGAACACCACTTTATGCACTTGTGCTGGTGTTGAAAACCACTTTCTGCACTTGTGCTAGTTTTGAAAACCAGGTTCCGCACTTGTGTTAGTGTTGAAAAACCACTTTCCACACTCGTGCTCGTGTTGAAAACGTCTTTCCGCACTTGTGTTGGTATTGCAAAACCATTTTTCGCACTCCAGCTGGTGTTGAAAACCTCTTTCTGCACTTGTGTTAGTGTAGAAAAAGCACTTTCCACACTCGTACTAGTGTTGAAAACTACTTTGCACACTTGTGCTTTTGTGGAAAACCACTTTATACACTTGTGCTAGCATTGAAAACCACCTTCCGCACATGTGCTAGTGCTGAAAACCACTTTCTACACCTGTGTTGGTGTTGAAAAAGCACTTTTCGCACCCGTACTCGTGTTGCAAACCACTTTCCGCACTTGTGTTGGTGTTGAAAACCACTTTTCGCACTTGTGCTCGTGTTGAAAACCACTTTTTGCATTCATGCTGGCGTTGAAAACCACTTTCCACGCATGCGTTAGTGTTGCAAAACAACTTTGCTCGTAACCACACATACGTAAGTGTTGCAAAGTAATCAACTGAGATTACAGTAGACCGTTCCAAGACCCTAAAAAGAACAAATTATTACTAACCCGATTAGATTCCAACGCATTGTCTGCAGGTTTTAATTGGTAATTTTGGGATGTAAATTGCACCAAATTTCAACCCGTATTTTAGTCTCCATCCCAAGTTACTGTGAGAAGGTGAGCTTTCTAGACTGTTTGGAAAAGCACTTAAGATTCGTGCATGAAGTGTGGATGAGATTCATCTGTAAGTCCCTCCAGGCAGAGTAATAAATTATCCCACGCTCAATAATTAGCTCGTTGGTATTCCTTTCCTTGGTTCTCGCTCAGCTTCCAGAAACTTACAATGACATCTTTGTAACTCCGTGGCATTCAGCTGGATTGAGATAAAATATACGTGTAGGTAGGACACGTTACATTAAAATAATGCAGAGACTCTACAAAGGGTGAAAAGCACAATCGCATATTCAAGTGAAGATTATATCTTGTAAAAATGACCCAGAGGTCAAATGTTTCAACTCTACAGTGGCCTTCAGCTGGGACTTCCAGTGGTCTTCAACTGGGAATACAGTGGTCTTCAACTGGGAATACAGTGGCCTTCAGCTGGGACTACCAGTAGCCTTCAACTGGGACTACAGTGGTCTTCAACTGGGACTACCAGTAACCTTCAACTGGGATTACAGTAGCCGTCAACTGGGATTACAGTAGCCTTCAACTGGGATTACAGTAGCCTTCAACTGGGATTACAGTAGCCTTCATCTGGGATTACAGTAGCCTTCAACTGGGATTACAGTGACCTTCAACTGGGACTGCAATGGCCTTCAACTGGGACTACAAGTGGCCTTCAACTGGGACTACAATGGCCTTCAACTGGGACTACAGTGGTCTTCAACTGAGACTACCAGTAACCTTCAACTGGGACTACAATGGCCTTCAACTGGGACTACCATGGCCTTCAACTGGGACGACAATGGCCTTCAACTGGGACTACAGTGGTCTTCAACTGAGACTACCAGTAACCTTCAACTGGGACTACAATGGCCTTCAACTGGGACTACAATGGCGTTCAACTAGGACTACAATGGCATTCAACTGGGACTACCAGTAACCTTCAACTGGGACTACCAGTAGCCTTCAACTGGGACTACCATGGCCTTCAACTGGGACTATAGTGAGTGGCCTTCAACTGGGACTACAATGTCCTTCAACTGGGACTACAAGTGGCCTTCAACTGGGATTACAGTGGTCTTCAACTGGGACTAGGCAGGGCACATTTCACAAGCCTTTACATTCCCCTTGGGAAGAGCAATGGTGTGTGGTTGAGGAGAGGAGTGGGATGAGGATTGCCTGGGATGAACGGAATTCAAGGGCAGGGGAGGGAATGCAGATGGAAAATGGGTCTCCAAGAGACACCTGCGGAAGATGTCTGCAAAAAGGTGGTGAGATACACTGCGTATAGCTTCAGCTGGATTTGTTTCTACAGCTTCCATGATGTCAATCCTATTTTTGTCAAACCTACAATGGGAATACTCATTACACACAACGATGTGGGCTGGCAGGTGTATCACAGGCTTAGGCGATTCATCAGTGTGTGCCGTCCCTCATGGACGTTAAACGGGCATCCGATCTGCCGGCATTATCTGGTGGGCGTTAAATCACCAGTAAGACCACTCGCAGTGTTGCGCCTGATCGGCTGCATCATTTTCTGGGGGCGTGGCTGTCACTGATACAGTGCCCCCCATTACCAGTAAGCCGGTACTCTTTTTTTTGCCGGTGTCACGAAACAGATCCGCCCCCCGGCGATTCTGTACCGGTACAGATTCGCCCCCCTGCCACAAAATAGACTCTCCCCCGTGACAAAATCGCCCCCTCATAATATATATTATGTACATGTTTCAGCAGATATTCAAACTTGGAAAAAAGTGTAACAATTGTATGGCTCTTGGTGATTGTGGAAGAGTTCTTTTACAATTAATCTACAACTAGAGCAACTGAATATTGGTGTAAACTTGTACAACTAAACAATACTAGACTACATTATGAATGTTATAACATGTTAAAATATCTTGATGATGCTGGTTGCATGGGCGACTCATATAAAAACTACATTATATCAGTATGGATTTGGCTTTGTGTGGTTGTCACAAGAAGTTGGAGATGTCAATGTTTGTTGCGACTTTTAGACAAAGACTTATGATAATCGTTTTCGAATGTGGTCAGCATCTGTTGATAACATATCTCAGAGTTTTACTTATAAGCACTATAAGTCATTATTAAATGTTGAATCTCATTTATCTATCACTGTTCCTACTTATTTTAGAATTTAAAAAAACCCTAACCTAACCTAACCCTAAGAAAGATTAGAAAGACAACCCTAACCCTAACAACTAACCCTAACCCTAACAACTAACCCTAACCCTAACCCTAGGAGATAGAATATTAGATTTAGAAATTTTAGAAACACCAAGACCATATTTGTTGAGAAAAAATGCTCAGCAAATATGTTTTATTTAATGGAAATGTAAACGAGAATGGAGGGCGATTCTATTCTGACGGGGGCGAGAAACGTTTCCGCCGGGGGGGTTCGGGGGGGGCGGTTTATACCGGGACAGATTCGCCGGGGGGAGAGTTTATACGGGAGCGGATTTATTTCGCGACACCGGCCTCGGAAGGATGACAAGCTGAGTCAACTGCAATTGAAATAAAATATATTGCAAAGAGTTGAAAATAGAGATGTCATATTTCATACAAAACAATGTTCGCACACAGGTCCCAAAAGATCACCAAGCTGGACCTTGGTGACCTCTAACAGGTGCTCCCAGGCATGTCCAGCAGCTGCAGAGACCGCTGCTCTTGAACACCTTCGCTGTCATCGCCCTGATTCTGATTCTCCTCTCCGTCCTCGTCTCCACTGCATTTTAAACACGTGTCTGAGGCCTGAAATGAATGAACCGATGTGCTTCTACGTGATCCAAGCCTCCGCCGTCCAGCCACCACGTCCGCAAGTCCTACAGATCTCACCTTGGACAAGAGAGATGGAGAGAACAGCATCAATGTTGTGGGTGTGTATGGTGTGTGTTTGTGAGTGAATTACAGCTTTTATTCACTGCCAAGCTCAAAAACAATATGCGTGAGCATGAAACAATTAGCATAGCTCTTTTATAAGCAATGCTGCAGAAACTCCCTCCAGATGGAAGCAGCACTAAGTAGGACCCGGGGTGTGTTCCATTAGCAAGTACATTGTAGAGCGCTCGCCAAGTGGCTTAGGCACTCGAGCAAGCAGTCCAAGTTCCAACGAAACGGTTGATACGGAACAGCTGGCTTTGCAAGCGATAACAAGCTGCTTGGTAATGGACCACGCCCAGAATGTTTGTAAACAGCAGCAAGCCGAAGAGATAATCACCACATTGTTAATGAAACATAAGTTGTCATTTAAGCCTATCACGTGACGCCAAACAGGGTGACATGTGGTGAGCACCCTTTTTCGCACCAAGGTAACATATACAGTGAGGTCTCTTTGAGACAAACGATTGGTTCTGCGGATCAACGGACTTAACAGGAGTGTAATTAATTATCTTTCTCCCCATAACCAGAGCATCTCTCAACCAGCATTAGGTGGTGGTGGTAAAGATCCCACGGTGTCTTTCGCGAAAAGTAGGTGAGCTATCACTGGCGCCATGGATAAATTTACAAATACACGTCCTGACTTCCTGTGTCGGAGTGGAGATCCGTCCAGGATTGTAACCCCATCTAAGACACTGTTTAGGCAGAACCGCTGCGGTGTATGGAATATTCGAGATACCCACAGATTCTTATTTCCACCGCAAAGCTATTTCCGGTGTTGATGACGTCATTTTCAGGTTCGCTATCTACAATGGAGATGCAAAACTAATTTTGTGTTGGCCCCAGGACAAAAGTTAATACTATCCACACTTGCAATCGAATTCACAATTTAATCAACGGTACAACAAAATAATTAGTGAGGATAATGTTTCCTAGCTCTAGATTGTGTTAAAATATATTATTCTTCCCCAATGAAGCCACACAGGGTATTGTCATTGACCCTTATTTTCGGGATTTTTTTTCAAGTTATCGCTTCTTGGCCTTTTGCTGAGATCAATATCTTGAGTACTTGAGTAGATTGATAGATATCCGTGTTCTGAGGACTGATCTGTTCAACTGTACGCACTACGAGATTAGAACTTCCACTCGGACTGCCCTTCACCATTTTTAGCTGATAACTCCATCTTCTATCGTTCTCTTTCACTCCTAAAAATGGATTCTCATGATAAAACAAGAATGACCGCACTGTGGACACAGCCTGCGACAAAATCCGGTAACGGGCCGATTGGTAAACACACATTTAATGCGCTATTAAAAGATTAACTCCACATCTCTCATCTACGCCAGCCTCCGCAACGTTATATCGGAATGAGCTGGTATGTCACGTGGTCACGGATTGCTCACCCCCAATATGGAGCTGTTAAAAAATATTATGTAATGCAATTTTTCTTTAATGTGCAGTCACACTATATGTGAATTTTCACCAACATGCTGGTGTACGTTGACATAATTTAGGGGTAGGTTTGGTATAAGTTGTATACGTTAAAAGCACGCTGGTATAAGCTGGCATACGTTGTTGCACGCAGAGGCCGAAATAATTTTTTGTGCATGCACAAAAATTTTGGGCGTATGCCGACGTCCTCTTCATAGGTTAGGCAGACATTAGGCATACGCTAGACATACACTAGACATACGTTAAATACGTTAGAGGTAGGTTACTCATACGTCGAGATACGTTGGCATGAAGGTGTACCGTACAGCTAACTTATTGATATCCTATGAGTAACTTACTTCTAACCTATATCTAACCTATATCTAACCTATATCTGACGTATCTGCAACACATATTGACATATTCAGACGTATTAGACGTATGTCTGACGATGGAGTAACTTATTGAACGTGTTTCTACCGTACAACTAGCGTATTATTGGCGTTTTGCCAGCGTTTTGCGGTAACTGTATATATGGGGGCCTGTGAGTAGCTCACCATCACTTCTCCACCCGTCATCAGAGAATATGGAGGATCCTGAGAGGCTTTGACAAGAATACCAACTAGTCGTTCTCCAACATCAGTATGACATCATCGAATTGGCACTTCACCAGATCCGTGCCAATAGGATGAGGAGGAGAAGAGGTCAACGACGGGGGAAGGTCTGGGTCAGACCATGGATCGGCGGCTTTGGACAATGATGGTGAGGATGATGTGTTCTTCTTGCCTCTACCTCGGCCCCTGGCAGACGTCTCGGTTGCTGTCTTCTTCGTTTTCTTGGGTGCCATGTTGATGTTGATAGCTCGCGGTACTGTAGAGATCGGCGCCGTATTTATGCAGAACGTCACGTGATCGTCGGCAACACGCCGAGCGAGCTGCGCATAGGTTTCTCATAAGTTACTCATACGTTGGGCATAAGTCGAGAACGCTGGACATACGCTGGCCATATGCTGTGATACGCTGTCATAAGTTATATATGTTAGTGATAGGTTACTAATAGGTTAGACATACGCTATGTATACGTTCAATACGTTATGTATACGTTCAATACGTTATGCATACGCCCAATTTATTCATGCTGCAGAATTTTCGATGCTTTTTTGGGCGTATGCCGACGTGTTGACATTATTTTATGATTTTTCATACGCTAGATATAAGTTTCTCTAAAACGTCATAGTGTGACTGCACCTTCAGTAATTCGCACAATGTAATGCTTGATTATGTTTGATTACCATGTGTTCTGGCGGGCTTGATTAAACCTTACTATTATTCAACATATGATTAGATTTTTTGTGTGTTCCTCATCTTTAATAACACTCGACCCATACAAAGCCAATGGAAATCTAACGCAACAAACTCAGGCAGTGCATAATCAGCAGAGGCCTACAGGCCTAATGTGTTGGGTCTACCAGAAAACCAAGATGGTGGCCATATCATTTCGCCTCGGTGCTATGGTGGGTGGAGTCAAGCGACAGATGTGGGTGTGGTCCGGCAGCTGTCCGACCAATGGGTGCACATTTCAAAAATCGACCCCCAACAAGAACCCTGTGGCGGACACGAAAGCACTGACGTGGTGACATCACCCCGCACACCGAGTGGGGGTGGGCCACGCCCGAGAGAGAGGCGTGGCCTCACGATATACACGGGGCGCGCAGCCCTGAGAGTTCAGTGTTACAGTGAGCTCTTGAATAAAGACTCTTACAAATTACCGTGTTGTCCGCTTCCTCCTTGCTCACAAGCAGCGCGCGTAACGCCGCGCTTTACTGGTGACCCCGACGTGATCCATCCACCACCAGTGGCCCGACCCCCGCGTCGGGGCCACCCCCCTGCGGGCGGACCCCCGGCACCGCCCAGCCCCGCCGCCACGCCGCCCCCCGGTCCTGCACCCATCCCAGGGGCAGCCGGAGGCATCCCAGATGGCATCCCTGCATCCCGGACGCCACCAGTCGCCAGGGGGCGCTTCGGCCGGGTCATCCGTTTGCCCCGCAAACTGGCCCTTCAGGTGCGCGGGGATTCTGGGGGGGCGCGTGTGGCGGACACGAAAGCACTGACGTGGTGACATCACCCCGCACACCGAGTGGGGGTGGGCCACGCCCGGGAGAGAGGCGTGGCCTCACGATATACACGGGGCGCGCAGCCCTGAGAGTTCAGTGTTACAGTGAGCTCTTGAATAAAGACTCTTACAAAGTACCGCGTTGTCCGCTTCCTCCTTGCTCACAAGCAGCGCGCGTAACGCCGCGCTTTAACCCCGACAAAAACAACAACAATGGAAATCTATTGTAGACCTGCGACTAAAAATTAAAATGATCATGTTTGGGAGAGAAATCTTCGTTCATATGCACTACAAGGCTGTGGGTGGACATCATTGGCTGAGGGTGCATCTGTGCTGCTATGATGCAATGCCCTCTACTGGTTAGGACAGGAATTTGTAATATGTTAAGGGTGCCGCCGATAGCTGGTCGACTTTGTGAAGGACACCGTGCGATCTTTAACGTCCACCAATCAATGCTGGCAGAGGGGATGCACATTTGAGGTCAATCCAACACACATTGATGAGTCAACCTGACTGCAAAACAAAACAGCTGGATAGCAGTTTATAGCTGAGTTGGGATTGAAACCCAAGCTAAATGGCTTCGAGGCGGGTGTGTGTACCGCCAGACCATCTTGTCAGCCCGGGAGATACATCAGAATATAAAAATCAAATTATCAGGTATGTATCAGGAGAAAGAGCAGGAGGATGTGATTTATCCCCCACACTTCATTTTCATGTTAATTTGCATTGCAAAGTCGTTTCCTGTATTTATCCAAAACGTCATTCCCTGCATTAGCTCATCCCTCTTATAATGAAGGATTTACAAATAGGAACTTTTGAATATAAATTGATCAAAGTAAAAACTTAATTTGTAACTTCAGATTATAACTCACAATGTGTTCTCGACAACAACAAATTAATAAGGGCTAAAATCAAGTGTTGTATCTGTTATTATTGGTTTAATAGCCAATATGTCTCTTATCGTGGGATTTATCTATTAAATATATATTTCTTTTTAGAAGTCAGACTACGAGCTTGCTCTGTCTGCTCCACAAATTGTCCTGGTATTGCATTATATCCAAGATCAGTGCATATCTTATACAAAGGAAAAAAAAATACTATATATTTTGTCGGAATGGCTTCGAGGAGCTAACTTTATGTAGGATATGTTAGTTATCTCCTGTATTAAATGTATGAGTATTAGCATAATCGGCAGTCTGCAGCCTCCTCACTCTCTGCAGACCTGGACAAAATCACAGACTGGGCAAACAAGTGGAACATGTCTTTCAATCCTGACAAATCTCACACTCTTACGATGTCTCTCCGAAAAGACCGACTGGACAACCCTCCCATCCACTTTCTGAATAATCCTCTCCAAGTTCTGTCACTCAAGCTTTTGGGTCTCACTATCAGCCATGATCTTTCCTGGGAAAACCACATTTCCAAGCTGGCCTCCAAAGCCAGTCGCCGACTGGGCATCCTCCGTCGTGCAAAGTCCTTCCTTGGCACACCTGAGCTCCTCACCACACACGAGGCTTTCATCCGCAGCTCAATGGAGTACTGCTCTCCCCTCTGGGCTGGTGCTCCTGCCTCACACCTAGCTCGTCTTCACGCTGTTGAAACCAAAGCGTTCAGAATCATTGGAATCTCCCGCGATGAAGCTAACTCCAAGGGCCTTTCACTTAATCACCGCAGGCAGGTTGGTGGTCTTTCCGTCTTCTACCGACTCCTCTCCGGCCTAGCTCCCCCAGCTCTCTCTGGGCTCTGTCCCCCAAATATTCCTGCAGGTCGCACAAGATCTGCCTGCAACCCTCTTATGGTTAAACTGCCAAAATCAAGACTCTCTGCTCACCTTCACTCCTTCATTACTCTTTTCTCCCGCCTCTGGAACAAACTCCCTCACTCTCTTCAATCCCACTCCTCCCTCCAGGTCTTTAAAACGGCTGTTCACCACCATCTCTTATCTTCCCCAATCCAAAACCTTGATCTTTTCTACCCCCGCTAATTTCACCCCAAATCCACTTTTTTGAGGTGACTTTTGACTTCTTTCCTGGAAGTCCTTGGTGTCCTTGCGTCTTATACCTATCCTGCCTCCCCCCAGGCCCTCTCCCTCCAAAAACATCTCCCGATGTCCCTGCTCTCAAATGTTGTGTTTGTGTGCTTCCTCCCCTTCTCTCCCCATGTTGTCGACCGCTCCCCTTTTTATATACTTTGTTTGCTTGTTTGTTTGATTTGTTTGTTTGATAAATGTTAGCTCTTTCACGAGCCTCGACTCTGTATACAAAAAAAAAAGAAGAAAAAAAAAAGTGTGAGGTCATTTAATTGTGAACTTAGCTCTGCATCGTTTTATGTAAAGAAATATGATGTCTCCCCACCCCAATGTTAGTGTCTAAAACCGCCGTCCCTTCAATCCCCTATTTAATGTCCTTTCCTTTGTAATCTATCTTTTATGTTCTTTTAAATAATCTTGGTAGGCCTTCAGGCACAAGTTTGGGTGGGAAACATCGATGTGCCACACCGATCCTAAGTATTGTCTGTGTGACAAGTTGGTGGGTGGTGCCTTGACCTATCAAACTTGCCCACAGGCCAATATCGGCAGAGAGGGGAGGGCCTAAGTGCATCACGGCAGAAGGTGGAAGCAGGCAGGGAACCTGCTCTATAAAGGCAGGTGCAACCAGCACGGGGGAGGAGAGAAGTCTGGAACCTCGCCTGGTGGGGCTGCGTGCTAGGACTGCGGGGCTTTTCCCTTAATGGGGAACTAGCAATAGGATTTTCACACCATGAGTCATTCAAGGTTGATGTGGATTAATTAATATTCTTAGGTAATGAAATTAAACTTCAGTCATCTCTTATGATGTTTTTCTAAAGGTAAACAAACTGCTATAAATGTATGGCAGAAATACTTTTAAAAAGTGTATATGTGTGTACGTGCATTACTTTACCTCCGCCTCTCTGATAGTAGGGGGATAGAGGCCTGATAGATCGAGCCTTTCAAGATCATGGGCACTACAGCGTGGTGTAGGAACAGCCTCTGTGTCTCCAAACTTGGAGTAATCAACAGAATAATGACCGTCCTCCTCCAAAACCACGGGGGAAAATCGTCTGCCCCACAATATCTCATCGGGCAGGTATGAGGTTCGGGCCTGGGTCGTGATGCCAGTCGTTTCAACAACTCCCTCGAGGATTACCACAATTTCAATATCAGAGCTCTGCAAATCCCGAGCAGAATAGTTGAACAGTGGGCTGTCTGAGTCGATGATATGTGCAACAACAAGAGGGCAAATGAGGAGAACTGAGCCAGATACAGCTGGGTTGTCCAGGCAAATGTCCTGCTGGTGGACCGGGATCACTTCACCTTCTGGAGTTGTGGTCTTCTTGATCAACTGACAATCAAGGAACATGGGGAAAGATTGTTTTTCAAAACATTATTTCTTTTGCAATGTTTGTTATGCAGATGTTGTTGATATTTCAAAAAGTTTCACACATTTCATCAACATTATACTGTAGTTTGCAGAAAATCAATATTGCAGCTGGATGAGGGTCATTACAAAGGTTTTGCGACTCCGGTTTGTAACTTTAAAATAAAAGGTCTTAGTGACCGCAAGACTTGTAATGTAAGATGGCTACATCTTATGTTTGGGACCAACATCAGGTGCACTTGCGATATATTAGAGGGCCATCTCATGACGTCGACCCTTTTGCAGACCCTTATGGGGTCCGTTGCTTTAACTCAAAAGATTCATTTCACTGGTTTGGGTTTGGCGGCTCTACAAGCATGTACAATCGGCGCACACCAGCCTGGCCAGGCCTGACGTTCACCTGAAAATATCTCATTCTGATTTGCCATCGCTAGGCTGCTCTTATAGAAATAGGGACAATATCAATGGGTGCTCACCTGGTAGAATAAAGCAAGATACTACACTGACTGAAGGTATATTAAACAGTATCACAGTATTTTAAACCAATTTCAATGGAGGCTAGAAGACAGGGCAGCATGTAGAATCATACAAATGGAATCATAATACTTTAAACAAACAAACAAAAAAAATACCTATTTTCGGGGGGGGGGGGGGTGGAGAGGGGCGTAAAACCCTTTAGGGCCCGGTATATATTTTTAATGCCTTGAGCAAACTTTGGCACATCTCGGGTCATGAAGGTTGTGGTCCAGTTTCTTTGAAATAGTGCATGTAGTTTCAGAGGAAAAAGCAAATTCCTATGGTGAGGTCAAACCTGGATCCACTTTGACCCCCTGTAAACCCCATAGACCTCGATTTTTTTCATGCCACAAGCAAACTTGAGTTGCAACATACCAAATATAATTTGTGCCAAGTTTAGTCACAATCCCATCAGCAGTCGCAAGTGTTTACGGACTGACTCCCAGGAGGGCGTTGCCCCCTCTAAACTTTGGATTTATTTACCGACCCAATGCTCGGAAACCCAGTACAGCCCTTCTACTTGATGGCTCGCACAAGTGCTCCAGCTTCGATTTTTCGATTTTGGATGATGGCAGCTCCCGAGGGGGTTGGGTGGTGGAGGGGGAAGAGGGGGTGTTACCACCTAAAACTTCAGGACCCTATTCATCCCTTATTAGTCCCCTACCGGTGTACACCGGAGGGGACTATAGGTTTGCACGCTGTCAGTCCGTCAGTCCGTCAGTCCGTTAGTCCGTCAATCCGTCAGTCCGTCAGTCTGTCACGCAACGAACAGTTTTCTGGACTTTTTTTTTCTAAACTCTTAATGCTAATGATTTCAAACTTGGTACATGGTTTCCTCATGATAAGTTACAGATCAAGTTACAGATCTCCACGACGTTTCGATCATTTTTGACAAAGTTATGGCACTTTGTTTATTCTAGAGTTCTCCTCAAGCCGCACCATGCGCCCTTAGCCTCGTCTCGCGAAGATCAAAAGCGCGACACAGCACGCGCTTTCGGGAGGCGGAGCCAAGCCAAGCAACATATACAGTGCGTATCAAAAAAAAGGTAATCCGAATTCAATGGGTTAATATGCAAAGGTTATTTAGTTTGACAATTTACATGTGGTTTAGTAATTATGAGGAGATCCTCAGCTTTCCGTTGATGCCTTTCATGCAGAATTGCTGTCACACATGACCGAGTACATGTTCATTGAAAATGACAAGTTCAAATCACATTTTTACAAGTTTGGCTAATCGGTTTTAAATGGACGCATTACTTGTCGACTGCCAAGTTGATTATGTAAAATTGTTAAGCTGGTCTGGTAATCGTCGGTTGCATCATCCTTTGTTTAAGATGGGTATTTGAGATGGGCCTACAGTGTATGGGTTTAGAGACAGTCTGACTCATTGAAAAGATGGTTCAACTTATGACTGAACAGCAGACCTTCGTGGTAACAACCTTTCACCAAACTGGAAGTTTGCAGTGAACTCGTGATGCGCTCAGGGAACGTTTTGCAAAACGGGAGCCTCCAGCAGCCAAAACCATCTGGGCGAATGTTAGAAAATACAAAGAGCATGGCACTAGCCTCAACCACAACAAGGAGAAATCTGGTAGGAGGCGCACTGGGCGATCGGAAATGAACATTGCAGCAGTAAGGCAGCAAGTGTTGGAGCATCCTAGGGATACCAGCGCAAGAATAAATGGGACAGGATTGCCTTTGGCAACATTCAACCGAATCACAAGACTGGACCTCCACCAACATCGATATCAGATTCACATCCGGCATCAACTTACGCCAGGGGATTTTGCCAGGAGGCTGGTGCTTGCCAGATGGTTGATAGCACGTTGTGAAGCAGATGTCAATTTCCTGCGGTATCTCGTTATCGGCGACGAAGCTGCTTTCGCCATGGACGGCAAGGTCAATACCCATAATGTTCTTCAATATGCACAGACAGGACAACCCCCGGAATTTAATTTTGACACCAAAATGAATCGACAAAAGTGGACTGTTTGGTTGGGACTTTGTGGAAGTGGTCAGGTGATCAGACCATTATTCTTTCAAAGGAATGTCAATGGTAACAGGTATCTGCAGATATAATCAATGATGAAGTTTTACCGCAGCTGGAGGAGAACTTTGAGCGACAGGTTCGTGGTGTCTTCAGATATCTCTGGTGGGCCCAAGACGGTGCCCCAGCACATCATCTTATCGCTGTCCGAGATTGACTGAGGGAACTCTTTGGAGATCGAGTCATCGCTCTCAACCATGCAGTGGAATGGCCGCCAAGATCACCTGACCTCACACCATGTGATTATTTCCTTTGGGGACATTTAAAGAACAAGGTGTTCGTAACTCCTACCCGTGATCTTGACGAATTGCAGGGCCGTATTCGACATGAAGTGGATGCCTTGCGCAATGACCCGGCTATGGTGAGACGAGCAGTTCAGGGCATGCTCCGCCGCTGTGAGTTTTGTGTTGAAAGGGGCGGTGGACATGTTGAAGGTGTGGGTGCATAAAGGCCAATCATTCCTGAGAAAAGTTCACTTCTGACGTTCATTTTGCACCAATTATCCTGACTTGCATCGATTAGCCAAACTTGTAAAAATGCGATTTAAACTTGTCATTTTCAATGAACATGTACTCGGTCATGTGTGACAGCAATGATGCATGGAAGTTATCAATGGAAAGCTGAGGATCTCCTCTTAATTAGTAAACCACATGTAAATTGTCAAAATTAATAACCTTTGCATATTAACCCCTTGAATTCGGATTACCTTTTTTTTGATACGCACTGTATATATGTTGGAACCCATCTGTGGATCGGTCCCATCGGCCGATGGGTCTGACCCATCTGTGGATGCACGAGAAATGACAATGCAGACCCATCGGCCGATGGGTCTGCGCCATCTGCGGATGTGTTGTTCACCTTGAAGGAATGTGTATGCATCAATGGTGGATGAGTATGTTTATTTGAACCTAAAAATAAGCAATTGATGTCATAAATGTTTATAAAGCAGTCCCTGACATGTGGTTTGTCGATAACCGTTTGTCGATAAGATAAAAATAAGATAATATTTTTAGGTTCAAATAAACATACTCATCCACCATTGATGCATACACATTCCTTCAAGGTGAACAACACATCCGCAGATGGCGCAGACCCATCGGCCGATGGGACCGATCCACAGATGGGTTCCAACATATACACATCGATCATTGATCGTGAACCGGAAAATATAATAAATTACTGATATTTAGCGACTTGAAAGGTTCTTTATCAACAACTTATTTTCTCGTGCTTCTGCTGACCTGTCTGCAAGGTGTATAAATCGAAGTCCCGAGTGCGAATCACAGGTGAGCCCGTCTTGAGGTAATTAGCGATTGGGAACGATTCAGAACCTGTGGGTAAATAACCCTTGGTAATTTCCCCAAGTTTTCTGGACGACAGACTGCCGGTAGGGGACATGTATTGCAGCGCAATACTCAGAATGCTTGTTAGTCCCCTACCGGTGTACACTGGAGGGGACTATAGGTTTGTACGCCGTCCCTCCGTCTGTCAGTTTCTCAGTCCGTCACACAAAGAACAGTTTTCCGGACTTTTTTTTTCCAAACTCTTAATGCTAATGATTTCAAACTTGGTACATGGTTTCCTCATGATAAGTTACAGATCAAGTTCGAACTTCACGACGTTTCGATCATTTTTGATAAAGTTATGGCACTTTGAACTTTGGGAATTCTGATAATTCTGATGATTCTCAACTCAGTGCCATTTTAAGTTTTAATTTCCTTAAAAAAACATTTTCTCTGCAATAATAGGACCGATTGAGATCAAATTTTCACCGTAAGGGGGACTCGGTCTGTAGAATATTTTAATGTTAATTATGACGTCACAGGTCACGTGGTTCGGCCGCCATATTGTTTTTCGTGAAAACACGAAAACCCCTTTTTCTCTGCAACGGCTGAACAGATCGAGGCCAAACTTTGCAGGCGGAATCGCATACCCATGGCGAACAAAAAAGTCAGCAAGCATGACGTCATGCGTCACATGGTTTCAGAGTTATGACGTTTTTAAGCATGAACCTTTAAAACCAAGCTCCTCCGTCATTTTTGATCCAATCCAGGGGAAACTTCACAGATCTGTTCAGCATATCAGTCTACTAAAATGTCCTTTTGGAATTTGCGATAGGGCACGTTGTTTGGCAGATATCGTTAATTAAACGAAAATATTTTTTAAAAATGGATATCTCTTGAATCGCTAGTACTTCAGACCGTGAGTTGGTAATTATATAATTCACACAGTGCAATACGTGCAGGCTGCTCCATTGCTCCACGGAGCGACCTTGCGGGCTTATCAATGAGGTGAGGCATGACACACATGCGTCTCAGCATACCTCAGATCAAGTTTGAAAACTAGCATCAACCGTGCATAAATTTGCATATTCGATCATTTTTGACAAAGTTATGGTACTTTGAACTTTGGTAGGGGACATGTATTGCAGCGCAATACTCAGAATGCTTGTTAGTCTCCTACCGGTGTACACCGAAGGGGACTATAGGTTTGCACGCCGTCCCTCCGTCCGTCAGTCCGTCAGTCCGTCAGTCCGTCAGTCCGTCACGCAAAGAACAGTTTTCCGGACTTTTTTTCTAAACTCTTAATGCTAATCATTTCAAACTTGGTACATGGTTTCCTCATGATAAGTTACAGATCATGTTCGAACTTCACGACGTTTCGATCATTTTTGACAAAGTTATGGCACTTTGTTTATTCTAGAGTTCTCCTCAAACCGCACCGCGTGCCCTCAGCCTCGTCTCGCGAACATCAAAAGCGCGACACAGCGCACGCTTTCGGGAGGGGCGGAGCCATGCTGAGCAACATATATATACACATCGATCATTGATCGTGAATCGGAAAATGTAATAAATTACTGATATTTAGCGACTCGAAAGGTTCTTTATCAACAACTTATTTTCTCGTGCTTCTCCTGACATGTCTGCAAGGTGTATAAATCGAATTCCCGAGTGTGAATCTCAGGTTAGCCCGTCCTGAGGTAATTAGCGATTGGGATCGATTCAGAACCTGTGGGTAAATTACCCTTGGTAATTTCCCCAACAGTTTTCCGGACGACAGACTGCCAGTAGGGGACATGTATTGCAGCGCAATACTCAGAATACTTGTTTGCCAACCGATTGCCCTGAAACCCAATACAGCACTTCTTCTCGATGGTCTGCAGGATCGCTCAGTCTTCGATTTTTCGATTTCGGATCGGGGGGCTCCCAAAGAGGACTCCCCTCCAAATTAGCCGAGGTCTTACATATAACTTCAACAGATGACTGTCAGCCCACTTGAGGATATTCATCATGTAATGCTGTGATGTTGGCTGATTTCCAAGCAGATGTAAGATGACCTCCAATAAATGACAGGGTGGAAAGGGCAGAGAGAGGAAGTGCAAGAGCAGCAGAGCAGGTTTTTAGGACATGTGAGCTGATGCTATCCAGTCCCATTGTAGAGTCAGAATCGTGGGACGCCAGAAACTTTTCCACCTTCTCAGGTGCAAAAGACACAGAATTCAGGAGCAGTTGAGTACAACTGAGGAGGGTGGGTACTGGGAATAGAGAGAGGAGTTAGGGACACAAGATTTGGAAGTAAACACAGAATTGATGCATTCAACCTTCTCACGAGTGGAGTTGGTTTCGGTGCCATTTGAAGTGAGGGAAGTGATGGGAGAGGAGCATACACCAGAGTCCGACTTGACAAGGCACCACCAGGTTTTAGAGGAAGGAGACAAGTTTGAAAGTTCATTCTTGAAATTGGACAGACTAGTGAGGTACCCGTGCTACGCACAGGTGGGAGGCCAGAAGCAAACAGACAATGCAGAAACGGCGAATGCTAAAGCATGAAACCAATAAAATCCACATATCTGTAGCACCTTCAGTCGCATGTCAGACATGGACAGCAAGTACGTGAAGGACTTCCATGAAAAACGTACCCGTTGGCAAACAAATGGGTACGTTTGTTCCATACCCAGTCAATGGCCAAACTGCATATGGCGATCCGCAAATTCACGTTTAGAAAGTAGAATCCGTCACGGCATTTCGTCATTCACTTGAACTCGAAACTCTTTTTTTCATTCCAAACAGCATAACTCCAATCACAAATGAAATAACATTAATATAAAAAATAAACTATTAACAACATTCGTGACATAAACAAATATTTAAATTCTGATGTGAAGTTCCGTATGATTGGGTGAATACAATTATGAATTCAAAATCGTAATTGTATTCACTCAATTCCAATCATCATTTGATACTTTAACAAAACGATTAACACGATTAAAGTTTAACAATTTAACATTACGATTGAATGACGGTAGTGTGTACCCGGTGTGTACCCTGGTTAGAATAGGTACACCGTATCCCTGCATGTTGTAAGAGGCGACTCAGAGGGTTGGCGTCAGGAAGGGCATCCGCCATAAAAACATTGCCTCAAAAAGAAAACCATGACAATTACCACTACATATGAGCAGGGTACAGCACGAAGTGGAGATCGGTTTCTGAGGTTTGGGACATGGAATGTAGGGACAATAACAGGGAGATCAGGTGAAGTGGTGGAAGTATTGGTCAGAAGAAGAGTGGACATATGTTGTGTGCAAGAGACTAGATGGAAGGGAAGTGGTGTGAGAATGGTGAAGGGTAGGCAGGCACAGAAATACAAGTTTGTGTGGCAAGGGTGCCGGAGGGCATGAATGGTGTTGGTGTCCTGTTTTCTGAGGAGTTTGTAGACAGTGTGGTGAGTGTGACTAGAGTGAGTGATAGGTTGTGATGGTGAAAATGATGATTGGAAAGCTCTTGGTGAACGTCATCTCGGGATATGCTCCGCAGGTTGGTCGGAGCGATGAAGAGAAGGACTAGTTCTGGTGTGCGATAGAGAAGCTGATGGAAAACGTGAAAGATGAGGAAGTTGTTGTGGTAGGAGGAGACCTAAATGGACATGTGGGAAGGAGTATGGACGGTTTTGAGGGAGTTCATGGGGGTTACGGATATGGTGTGAGAAATGGGGAAGGTGAAAGGATTTTGGAGTTTGCTGATGGAGCTGATTTGTTGATTTGTAATACTCAGTTCCAGAAAGGGGATAATAAGCTTGTTACATTCACGTCAGGTGGGTCGACGACAACCGTTGACTACCTGATGGTGCGTAGGCGAGATAGGGGGCACCTCCGGGACACAAAGGTGATCCCGGGGGAGGAGGCTGTTTCACAGCACCACTTGGTTGTCTGCGACATAAGGGTGAAAGGTGCGAGGAGAGCTCAGCGGGTAAAGTACCAACCGAGAATGAAGGTGTGGAGGTTGAAAGAGGTGACAGTAAGGGAGGCATTAAAAGAGAGGCTGAGGAGGGTAGAGGATGATGTGGTTGAGCTTGAACGTGGTTGGATGTCAATGAAAGATAGTCTGTTGGGAGCCGTTGGTGAGGTATGTGGAAGGACAAAAGGACCACCGAGGCACTCGGGAACATGGTGGTGGGATGATGAAGTTGGAAAGAGGATTGACGAGAAGAGGAAGAAGTTCAAGGAGTGGCAGACGGCGAAGGGTACGGGAGCAGAAAAAGCAGAGCATGAAAGTTATAAGGCAGCCAAGAAGGCTGCAAAGCAAGACGTAGCAAAGGCGCAGGAGGCATGTAGGAAAATGTTCGGAGAATGCATGGATTCGGAAGAGGGTCAGAGAGCGGTATTCAGGATTGCAAAGCAGATAGCGAAAGAGAGGTGTGATGTGATGGGGGTGAGTTGTTTGAAGGATGAAGTGGGACAAATCGTTGTGGACCCAGATGGAATTAAAGGAAGATGGAAAAGATATATGGAAATGCTGTTGAATAGAGAGAATGAATGGGATGGCAACATAGAGAGTAACCCAGTTTTAGGACTGGCAGAGAGGATAACTGAGAAGGAAGTTGAGGAAGCGATAAAAGCAATGAAGATTAGAAAAGCGGGAGGGCCGACGGGAGTTGTGGGAGATATGTTGAAGGCAGCAGGAAGTTGGGGTGTGAAGAGAATGACAGAGTTCTGTAATCTGGTGGTGAAAGAAGGCCGCATTCCAGTGGCTTGGGAACTGAGTACCCTCGTCCCTCTATACAAGGGGAAAGGTTACCCTCTGGAGCGTGGCTCGTACCGAGCGATAAAGTTATTTGAGCATGGAATGAAGGTATTGGAAAGGGTGTTGGAGAGGAGGATAAGGAAGAAGGTGAAGATCGACGAAATGCAGTTTGGATTTATGCCAGGAAGAGGAACGACAGACGCGCTCTTTATTGTGAGGCAGTTGCAGGAGAAGTACATGGAGAAGAGGAAGAAGTTGTTTCTTGGGTTTGTTGATCTGGAGAAAGCATTCGATAGGGTTCCACGTGAAGTATTGACATGGGCATTGAGGAAGTTAGAAGTGGAGGAATGGTTGATCAGAGTTGTGATGGCAATGTACAAAAGAGCGCGCACAGCTGTAAGGACGAAGGACGGGAACAGTGGTGAGTTTGAGGTGAAGGTGGGAGTGCATCAGGGGTCGGTACTAAGTCCACTACTATTTGTAGCTGTGATGGAGGTGCTGGCTCAGAACGTAAAGGAGGGTTTACCGTGGGAGTTGTTGTATGCAGATGATCTGGTGTTGATTGCGGAAAGTATGGATGGACTGAAGGAAAGGATGAACAAGTGGAAGGAATGTATGGAGACAAAAGGTCGGAAGGTGAATATAGGAAAGACGAAGGTGATGGCAGGTGGTAAAGCATGTGGTGAGGTGGAAAGAACTGGAAAGTGGCCATGTACTGTGTGCAGGAAGGGTGTCGGAGTGAACTCCATTCAATGTACAATGTGCGCTGAGTGGGTTCATCAAAAATGTAGTGGTCTGAGAGGGTCATTAACCAGTGTGGCAGCTACATTCAAATGTAAGGTGTGCACAGAGGGAGCTGCAGATGGAGGAAATGTTGAGTTGGATCTTGGAGACGGCGTGAAGCTGGAAGGTGTGAAAACATTTTGCTACCTCGGAGACATGCTGAATGGAGAAGGTGGATCAGACTCGGCAATGGTTGCTAGAGTGAGATGTGCATGGAAGAAGTTTCGGGAACTGAGTGGCATGCTGATGAGAAGGGGAGTGTCGTTGAAGCTGAAGGGAAAGGTGTATGCTGCATGTGTGAGAAGTGTTATGATTTATGGGAGCAAGACATGGGTCATGAATGTAGAGCAGCAACGAAGGCTGGAAAGGGTGGAAATGCGAATGGTTCGGTGGATGTGCGGAGTATCGTTGAGAGAGAGGAAGACAAATGATGAATTGCGAAAGATGATAGGAATAGAGCCTGTGATGGATGCTGTGAAGAGGAACAGGTTGAGATGGTTTGGTCATGTGTTGAGGAAGGATGAAAGCGACTGGTTGAGAAGAGTGATGGAAATGAATGTAGAAGGAAGTAGAGGACGGGGAAGACCGAGAAAGACTTGGCTAAAGATGGTGGAAAAAGAAATGCGGGCAAGGGGGTTAACAAGGAGAGATGCAGAAAATAGGGCAAAATGGAGAAGATTGTAATGGGGACCGCAAGGCTAACCCCCGCTCTGGCAGGGAAAATGGCCTTAAAATGCATGTTGTTGTTGTTGTGTATTGAATGACGGAAGTATTGGCATATTATCAACCCCATGCATTGCAGTCATCTGTCCACTTCCGCATTCGCGGCAGGTTCATAATTGTCATCAAAATGTAAACAGTATTTGAAGAATCTCAATAAAAGCCACATCACTGTTCATATCGGTAAATATTATTCCATCGTGTTTGGAAAAACTGGAAAATTGGAAAACTTGGAAAAACAATATAGCTTATATTTTAATCCCAGGGGTCCCAGGAATACCCACCCAAAATATCGTTGCGATCGGTTCAGCCGTTTTTGCGGTACCTTCGAATGGACGAACGGACATTTGGTGAATTATAGTAAGATGTTGTTTTCTGGTTCTCCTGACAGTGGCCGCAAGCTTTTTACGAGCTTTTTGGAATGATCTGAGGTTGCCTTCGGTTGGATTTGCCTTTCAGGAGGAGAATGCAAGTTGTTTTAAAGCACCTGTCTCACCACAGGATTCAGGGTACCAAGAGCGGGAGAATGGGTACGAAAACTGAAGACAAGATTGGATTAATCTGCACGTAAAAGAGCAGGTTTCTATGGAAGAATTCCCAGGCTGATTTAATATCGGTGGCAGTGGTTATAGGAGACCAGTCCTAAAGTGTGATGGCTGCTTGTAGTTCCTGCCAGTTTACCTGAGTGAACTTTAAACTCGCCAGCGTTGAGGCTGTTCTTTGATAATGGCCAGAATGATGTTGACCCTCACAAGAACATAATCAGATGAGCCAATTGGGACAGAGGACGACCACGGTACATTGGTGGAGTAGCTGGTCATCACTAAGTCCAGAAAGGAAGATTTGCGTGGCAGGGGATCACAGTCACCCTCCCCACTAGCAAAGCCAGTGAGATGTGTCAGTTTATTCGCCGACAACCCGACCATGTAGCACTCATTGGGTTACATGTTACCAGTGGCAGACCCAAAAGACTGACCTGACAAAAAATTGGAAAGAAACCACCTTCACTTGTCTTAGCAATAGTTATAGTCCTCCTCAACTACAGGATCTTTTTTTTATATATAAACCTTTTTTCATGCCTTCGTCGACGAAGTCGCTTGAAGCATTATGTTTTCGGGTTGTCCGTCCGTCCGTCCGTCCGTCCCCGTCTCTGTCTCTGTCTCTGTCTGTCTCTGTCTGTCTCTGTCTGTCTCTGTCTGTCTCTGTCTGTCTCTGTCTGTCTCTGTCTGTCTCTGTCTGTGTCTGTCTCTGTCTGTCTCTGTCCGTGATAGGTTTTCGTTTCCGCGATAACTTAAGAACAGGTGAATGGATCTTAGTCAAACTTAGTGCAGGTATATATAATGATGCAACGATGAACTAATTAGATGTTGGGGTCACAAGGTCATGTTAGGTTAAAAATCTTGTTCCTGCGATAACTTGTGAACCAGTGATGGGATTATGAACAAAGTTGGTACAAGTATGTATTATGATGCAAAGATTAACTGATTTGATTTTGGGGTCAGGAGGTGAAAGTCTATAATAGGGTTATACCTTGAGAACGGCTGAAGAGATCTAATTCAAACTTGGCACAGGTATGTATAATGATGCAAAGATCAACTGATTAGATTTTGGGGTCAAGGTCAAATGTCAGACATTCAGGTAATTCATTCATGTCAGATATTCATTCAGGTAAAGTTGGTATTAGTGTATATTATGATGCAAAGATTAACTGGTTATATTTTGAAATTAATGGTGAGGAATGATGTGATTTTGTGATTTTGGTGAGGTCAGAAATCATGTCAGGTAAAAATATGATATTTGAGAACAGCTGAACTACCTTTAGAGGACATTTTTCCCCACAGAGCAGGGGTTGGCCTTTTTTGGGCACCGTAGTCCCCTTTTTGGAGCAATCTTTTACAATCGGATGCCCCTCCTGCCACCCTTTTTTGGGCACCATGGTCCCATTTTTTGAGCAATGTTTTACGGCCAGATGCCTCTCCTGCTGCCAACCCTGTTGGTCGCCTTTTGCAACACACAGGGAATTACCAGTGAACTGGTACTCAATTTGCCGACCTCGGAAGGATGACAGGCTGAGTCAACCCCCCTGGTGTTAATTCAGCGATCGACCGGGATTCAAACCCAGGATCCTCGGATCCCATGCCAGCACCCTAACCGCTAAGCCAACACCAGGCTCATTTGAGAACAGCTGAATGGATTTAAATCAAACTTGGTACAAGTATGTGTAATGATATAATAATGTGTGCAGAGGCATATCGAGTGAAGAGTGTAGTCCTTGTTTCCTAAGGTTTAAGGTGCACTTTCTTTCGCTTCGTGGAGGCAACGGGAGATCTTGATGAACAACCTGCAGTTGTGCCATTGCAGTCTTAACCTTCATCCGTAGCGCATTGGTTGGCACACAACAGGTGTTGGCGAAGGTTGGTGTGTTTGTGGAAGTGTTAGAGGAAAAGTATAAAAACCCCTTTTGCTCCCCCGACAACGAAGGGTTAACACTTGAAACGTTCGTTAGCTTACCATTGCTTCCCACATGGGTTAGCCTACTTAATCAAAGCTTTGTTGATTCCATCCATGGTTATGTCCACCGACGCATATTGATACTAGCCTTCACCAGCAAAGACATTCAATTAAAATAACACAATAATTTAGTGAGGAAGCTGTCAAAATTTTCAGAGTAGGCAAAATAAGCAAAAACAGTAAATATATTCGTGGAATTTGCTCTAGAAGAAATCAAAAAAGAAGAAATCAATAAAATGGACATGGATAACACCTCTAAGAGCAACAAGGAAAAATGAGATGGATTTCATTCTGCTCGATGACAATCATCTAGGAACAGATGTGAAGGTTATTTCAACGCTGGATTTTATCAACTGATATTGTGTGCATTAACCGCCCTGGGGAGTGAGGTGCGGTTGACGTATTGAGCGTTCGCCCTTGGCAAGAGAAAAATAAACCAAACGAACTCTCCTTTTACATTAGAGAGTTGAAAGGATTTTGTCTTGACATAACAAGAAGAGAAGCCGATGGATTGGACAATTTCTAGGTGACCATTAAAAGCACAAACAGAAGTGGAGCAGACACAAAGCGAATGGAATGGATAACCAATGGAAGACAACAATTGCAAACTGGAAACCTACAGAAGGAGATGCTGATTCAATCGAAAAATCCGCTGGAGTATACAATGGCCCTGAATCTTAGGGTATAGAAAAGAATGAACCGTATTGAGGATGACCTTCATCATGCAGTGGATTGAAATAGGGCAGTCAAGCAGAGGATTTTGATGGCTCCACAAAGGCCTAGTTTTGAAGTTTTGTTGTTTTCTTTCGATACAAGCGTCAAGACTGATGAAGCTAAAATGAAAAAAGGTAGTATATTCACAGACTGCCAAAAGGTAGGAGGTGGGGGAGGGTGATGTTATACACAAGGAAGAATAGATTGTAAGGCAAACGATAGGAACAAAATGAATAAGTGTCTGTAGAAGAGGTCGTGGATGTGCCTGGGTGGGCGCCTGATGTAGTGATGGGCAGAGCAATTGAAAGACTGAAGTGAGGATGATGAGCTAATGGATACAGAGAGATGATTCCACAATGGGGAGAATAAGGGGATGATGAATGCACGTGGACAACCAGCCAGGACTTTGGGAGGGTGAGCAAGTCGGGTTTCTAGAGGAACTCGTGCAACCTGAAGTGGCTCGAGGGTTGAGGTAGGAGAGAGAATAAGAGGAGCAAGGCCGGATATGATCTTGTGGAGAATAGAGCTAGGGCACACAAACTTGCTTTGGGTGGGAGAGAAACTGTGCTTGGGGATTTATCTCTTGCCTTGAGATTCCAATTGTGCATACCATACCATACCATACCATACATACATACATACATACATACATACATACATACATACATACATACATACATACATACATACATAGTCGTGTGATTCCCCACGGTGAAGACCGGGAAATCACGGATATCAATCGAGCGTTACTTCGAGGCGTTGTTCAATAGTGGATTTTATATGTACGCGCAAGAGGAAGAGAGAATTAGAAGAAACTGGAAGCTTTTACTTGACGTGATCTCTGAGCAGTCTTCAACCCTGCAAAGTAACTCAAACTAACAGACTGTAAAGTTTACAAAACTAAACATGTTTATTTCCACAGATACCGGTAACAGGGAAACACGCCGGTTAAATAAATGTCGTAAAATGGAGCGCTCCCACACCAGCCTTTTTTTTTTTTTTTGGATACTGAATCGAGGCTCGTGAAAGCTGACATTTACTTCACAAACAAATCAACCAGACAAACAAAATATATAAAAAGAGGGAGCGGAAGACAAGAGAAGGGGAAGCACACAAACACTTGAGAGCACACAACACAACACAACATTTAAGAGCAGGGAGATGTGTGGGAGGGAGAGGGCTTGGGGGGAGGAGGCGTGGGAAGGGGGGGGGGGGTGGGTGGGAGAAGTATAAAACACAAGCACACCAAGGACTTCCAGGACAGAAGTTGGTATTTCAAAAAAGTGGAATTGGGGTGAAATTAGCGGGGATAGAAAAGATCAAGGTTTTGGATGGGGGAAGATAAGAGATGGTGGTGAACAGCTGTTTTAAAGACCTGGAGGGTGGAGTGGGATTGAAGAGAGTGAGGGAGTTTGTTCCAGAGGTGGGAGAAAAGAGGAATGAAGGAGTGAAGGTGAGCAGAGAGTCTTGATTTTGACAGTTTAACCATGAGAGGGAGTTGCAGGCAGATCTTGTGCGACCTGTAGGAATATTTGGGGGACAGAGCCCAGAGAGAGCTGGGGGGGGCAAGGCCAGAGAGGAGTCGGTAGAAGACGGAAAGACCACCAACCTGCCTGCGGTGAGTGAGTGAAAGGCCCTTGGAGTTAGCTTCATCGCGGGAGATTCCAATGATTCTGAACGCTTTGGTTTCAACAGCGTGAAGACGAGCTATGTGTGAGGCAGGATCACCAGCCCAGAGGGGAGAGCAGTATTCCATTGAGCTGTGGATGAAAGCCTTGTATGTGGTGAGGAGCTCAGGTGTGCCAAGGAAGGACTTCGCACGACGGAGGATGCCCAGTCAGCGACTGGTTTTGGAGGCCAGATTTGAAATGTGGTTTTCCCAGGAAAGATCATGGCAGATAGTGAGACCCAAAAGCTTGAGTGACAGAACTTCTTGGAGAGGATTATTCAGAAAGTGGATGGGAGGGTTGTCCAGTCGGTCTTTTCGGAGAGACATCGTAAGAGTGTGAGATTTGTCAGGATTGAAAGACATGTTCCACTTGTTTGCCCAGGCTGTGATTTTGTCCAGGTCTGCAGAGAGTGAGGAGGCTGTATCCCAGTTGCCCAGAAACAACTTGCCCTCGCCTCCTGGAAAGCAAATCCAACGGAAGGAAATGTCATTTCCTTTCACAAAGCCCGAAACAAGTGTGTCCACCCTCAGGAGAGCCACGAAACAACATCTCTCCTCTCTCAAGACTGAACTCTCAAACCTGTCTCCCTCTTCCAAATCCTGGTGGTGTCTGGTCAAATCTGTTTCTGGTGTTTGTTCCCCCTCCATCCCCTCCCTTACCTCAAACGTATACACAGCTGACTCTGACTCAGCTGAAAAAGCTGAATGCCTCAACTCTGTGTTTGCCTCTAAATCTCATGTCCCAAACCCATCCCTCTCGGTACCCACCATACCCAGTCGTACCCAGCTGCTCCTGGACTCTGTGTCCTTTTCTCCTGACAAGGTGGAAAAGTTTCTGTCAACCCTCGACTCCGATTCTGCAACTGGACCTGACCGCATCAGCCCACGGGTCCTAAAATCCTGCTCTACCGCTCTTTCACTCCCTCTCTCTGTTCTCTTCACCCTCTCTTTTGCTCAAGGTCATCTGCCATCAGCTTGGAAATCAGCCAACATCATCGCTTTACACAAAAATTTGCAAAAACAGATCCTTCCAACTACAGACCAATCAGCCTTCTCCCAATTATAAGCAAAGTCATGGAATCCATCATTGCTTCGGATATCAAATCTTTCCTCTTCTCCAATTAGTACAGCGGATGACAACAACAATTGTGCATTTTATGAGAAAAGCATGAAATTTCTAACATAGTTAGTGCATACCATAAGGTTTATTTTCAGATGTGGAGGGAAGTCAGATTTGACCTCTGAGGACCGTGAGAGGTCAAATCCAAAATGGCCGCCAGTCCACAGAGTCTAATGTTCAAACGCGCTTAATTTTGGAACCAAATAGTGTAGAAAAACATTATAGGTGTCATTTCCAACTAAATTGGGGATGCCCATTCATTTGGTGATACTTTTGAGATCGCCAGATCTGAATATAAACCTTAGATGCAAAATGTGGTGGTTGGTGCTAGCATTGTGTTTTGTGTGTTTCAGAATCCTCTCTCCTGCCGTGGTGATTTTGTCGCAACCATGCCGAAGCGTCACATCCTGATGGACCCTACCCAGTACCCAGCCCTCTACATCCAAGGGATCCAAGCCACCCCCAAGCACTAACTGGAACATTTGTGTCCTCTGCCAAGTAGTAACAGATGAATCTTTACAGTGTCCACTCAGATCAACGAAACAGCCCATTGGTAGTGGCTATGCATCCTTGGCAGAAGACCTTTTCCGGTTCCAGACCCTTCAGCACATGCCAATGGACCTCAACCTGGAGCGATTGGATGACGGAGATGGCATAGAATCCACTCTGAAGGCACACAGGGCTGAGTGGCACAAAAAATGTCGGCTAAAATTCAACAAAAAGGCGTTTGACAAGCAAAGTCAGGGAGAATTAATTACAGGACAACAACCAAGTGCCTCTACTGTGCACACACGATCTGCTCACAGCCATCCACAGTCCACAGAGCCTTCTTGTTTCTTCTGCAAAGAGCCTGCTGGTTCTGCAGACTTTCATAAAGCATCAACCTACAACATTGACACAAATGTGCGGAGGTGTGTCCTTGAAGTTGAGGACACTGCTCTGTTGGCCAAGCTTGCAGCAGGAGACATGATTGCCATTGAGGTCAAGTACCATCACCACTGTCTGCATTCACTGCACAACAGAGCCAGGCAGGCTGCACCCAAAGGCATTGTTGGAGATGATTCTTGCCTGCATGGCATAGCCTTTGCTGAGCCAGTGGCATTCATGGAAGACATGAATAGTGATGAGGAAAGTGCTCCTGTCTTCAAACTGATAGACATCGCTCAGATGGGAGTACAAGGTCAGAAGGGAGCAGCTTGGTCTGACTGTAGAGAAACGGATTCACACCACAAGACTGAAAAACAGACTGCTTTCTGCGTTTCCTGATCTGAGGGCACATTCACAGGGAAGAGACACACTTCTGAGTTTTGAGAAGGACATTGGACCAGCCCTTATAATGGCCTGTTATCATGACAGTGATGCCATTCACTTAATGCGAGCAGCACAGATGGTGTGCAAAGAGATCTTTGACTCAAGTTTCTCCTTTGAAGGGTCATTCCAGGCAAACTGCCAGCAGGAGGCTGTGCCACCATCCCTCTTGGCTCTAGTCAACATGATACTCGATCGGGCAAACATCAAGCATCAGACTCAGCTGGTCCACACAACCACCACAAAACCTGCCCTAGCAATCTCCCAATTGATGGTGTCCAACAGTGTGAAGCATGCACGGAACGTGGATTCATCAAGCTCAGCACGTCAAGACCAAGTGAGGTCAGTGAAGGCTCAATGTTACTGCTAGAGCGATTTGTGGTGCTGATGTACGACTGAACCAGTGAGAGCACGGAAGTGAATGATGCCAGGAAACAGCTCTTCACACAGAAGTGTAGAACACTAGGTCACACAGAAGTCACACAGAAGTTCCTCCAACCCAGGCAGCACTCAAGCAGCACATCAAGCGCACTTGCTACCAGGCCAACTGTTGGAACCAGGCATTGGTCATGGATCCAGTGATGCCAGACCCATCTGACTGGGGCTGGACAAAGGAGACAACTGGGTGGCAGCCTCTTTGGACCACTCTTCCTGAAGCATCAAAATCGTGCCATGAATTGAACCACTGTGGCTGCAAGAAAGGGCGCACTGGACGCTGCAAGTGTGCCAAAGCTGCACTCAAGTGCACTGCACTGTGCTTCTGTTCTGGAGACTGTTAGATTTTGATCATTACCAATTTTCATCATTGCACTTGATTTAATGTAAGCTTTTGTGGACATACTTGGTTAACTACAGTTATTTTTCAGGGGTTATTGCATCATTCCTTGCAGTGTAAACACTTTTTTTTCATCATTTCTGGTCTTTGGGTGTTCTGTACCTATCCCTGTACCTGAAAAAATAAAGTTTTAAAAGTTCAAATGAACTTTTTCCAATAGCAGTTCCAACTGCAGTATCATAAAAATAGATATTTAACGTAATTTGACCTTGACAGTGACCTAAATGCATGTCCTTGAGTTCTGGCGATCTCAAAAGTAACAACAAATGAATGGGCATCCCCAATTTAGTTGGAAATGACACCTATGATGTTTTTCTACACTGTTTGGTTCCAAAATTAAGCGGGTTTGAACATTAGACCCGGTGGACTGGCGGCCATTTTGGATTTGACCTCTCGCGGTTCTCAGATGTCAAATCTGACTTCCCTCCACATCTGAAAATAAACCTTATGGAATGCACTAACTATGTCAGAAATTTCATGCTTTTCTCATAAAATGCACAATTGTTATAAGATGAGAGCTTATCCGCCATACTAAATGGCTTGATCTCTGACCATCAATGTGGTTTCAGACCAGGTCACTCTACTCTGGACATGCTGCTTCTGCTGTCTCAACAATGGATGGAGGTCCTCAATGCCAAACAGGAAATTAGAGCTGTCTCCCTTGACATAACATGAGCCTTCGATACAGTCTGGCACCCCGCTCTGCTCACCAAACTCTCCTCCTATGGTATCCATGGAAATCTCCACGCATGGCTTGCGGACTCCCTCTCTAGTCGTAGTCAACGTGTGGCCCTGAATGGGTTTCTCTCATCTCCCCTTCCTCTTCAGGCTGGAGTTCCCCAAGGCAGTGTTCTGGGCCCTGTGCTTTTTCTGGTCTTCATCAATGATCTCTCTGACTCTCTTGAAAATCCTCTCGACCTCTTTGCTGATGACTCCACTCTCTGCCGCTCCATTCTTCATCCCTCAGATCGGCAGTCTGCAGCCTCCTCACTGTCTGCAGACCTGGACAAAATCACAGACTCAAACTTTGACTCAAACAGGTCAAACAAGTGGAACATGTCTTTCAATCCTGACAAATCTCACACTCTTGCTATGTCTCTCCGAAAAGACCGACTGGACAACCCTCCCATCTACTTTCTCAACAATCCTCTCCAAGAAGTTCTGTCGCTCAAGCTTTTGGGTCTCACTATCTGCCATGATATTTCCTGGGAAAACCACATTTGCAATCTGGCCTACAAAGCCAGTCGCCGACAGGGCATTCTCCGTCGTGCAAAGTCCTTCCTTGGCACACCTGAGCTCCTCACCACATACAAGGCTTTCATCCGCAGCTCAATGGAATACTGTTCTCCCCTCTGGGCCGGTGCTCCTGCCTCACACCGAGCTCGGCTTCACGCTGTTGAGACCAAAGCTTTCAGAATCATTGGAATCTCCCGCGATGAAGCTAACTCCGAGGGCCTTTCACTTACTCACTGCAGGCATGTTGATGGTCTTTCTGTCTTCTACCGACTCCTCTCCGGCCTTGCTCCCCCAGCTCTCTCTGGACTCTGTCCCCCAAATATTCCTTCAGGTCGCACAAGATCTGCATACAACCCTCTTATGGTTAAACTGCCAAAATCAAGACTCTCTGCTCACCTTCACTCCTTCATTCCTCTTTTCTCCCGCCTCTGGAACAAACTCCCTCACTCTCTTAAATCCCACTCCTCCCTCCAGGTCTTTAAAACAGCTCTTCACCACCATCTCTTATCTTCCCCCATCCAAAACCTTGATCTTTTCTACCCCTGCTAATTTCACCCCAGATCCACTTTTTTGAAATACCAACTTCTTTCCTGGAAGTCCTTGCAGTCTCCTTGTGTTTCATACTTCACCCCCCCCCCCTCCCATGCTTCCACCCCCCCTCCACCCAAGGCCTCTCCCTCCCACAGATCTCCCGATGTCCCTGCTCTCAAATATTGTGTTTGTGCTTCCCCTTCTCTCCCCATCTTGTCTGCCGCTACCCTTATTACATGTTTTGTGTGGCTGTTTGATTTTTTGTGTGATAAATGTTGGCTCTTTCATGAGCCTCGATCCTGTAAAAAAACAAACAAACAAAAAAAAAAAACTGCTTTGAGCTCCCCAGGTTCATCACAACAAAACTTTCTACCGTCAGATTTTTAACCACAATATACCTGAAAATGGGTTTTATACCGTGACGGTGATGAGGAGGTCATTTGGCCCGTTATTGTCGTGTTGCACTCCCGAGTTAATTTATTTACGAACCTGAGGTTTCCCATTGGTATGTCTTTACTACACCTTCACTCCTTTACACACTTTAGACCCTTTCCAACCCTTAGACCCCTCTAGACCTTTTACACCCCTTATACCCCTTTGACCCTTTACACCCCTTAGACCCTTTACATCCCCTTAGATCCCTTTGACTCTTTACACTCCTTTAGACCCCTTTGACCCTTTACACCCCTTTGACCCTTTACACCCCCTTAGAAACCAATGACCCGTTACACCGCTTAGACCCTTCACACCCATTAGAACATCTTTCGACCCCTTTAAACCCTTTACACCCCTTAGACCTCTTTAGACCCTTTACACCCCTTAGACGCTTTAAACCCCTTGTACATATTTAGACCTTTACATCCCTTAGACCCTTTAAACCCCTTAGACCGTTTAAACCCCTTGGACCATTTATACCCCTTAGACCATTTATACCCCTTAGACTCCGTTCGACCATTTACACCCCTTAGACCCCATTGACCATTTACACCCCTTAGACCTCTTTGACCATTTACAACCCTTTAGACCCCTTACACTCCTTAGAACCTTTACAACCCCTTCGACCATTTACACCCCCTTTAGACCCATAACACTCCTTAGACCCTTTACTCCCCTTAAACCCTTTACACCCCTTAGACCCCTTTGGCCATTTACACCTATTAGGCCCACCCCTTCGGCCATTTACACCCCTTTAGACCCCTAACCCTTTTGTGTCTCACTATCTGCCATGATCTTTTGGGAAAACCACATTTCCAAGCTTAGGATCCTAGGATCCTGGGTTCGAATCCCGGTCGATCGCTGAATTAACGCCAGGGGGGTTGACTCAGCCTGTCATCCTTCCGAGGTCGGCTAATTGAGTACCAGTTCACTGGTAATTCCCTGTTTGTCGTAAAAGGCGACAAAAAGGGTTGGCGGCAGGAAGGGCATCCGGCCGTAAAACATTGCTTCAAAAAGGGGACCAACAAAAAACAACAACAACCACGGTGCCCGAAAAAGGCCAACCCCCGCTTTGCGGGGGAAAATGGCCTCTAAACGGTGGGTTTTTTTTTTATCTGCCATGATCTTTTGGGAAGACCACATTTCCAAGCTGGCCTCCAAAGCTAGTCGCCGACTGGGCATTCTCCGTCGTGCGAAGTCTTTCCTTGGCACACCTGAGCTCCTCACCACATACAAGGCTTTCATCCGCAGCTCAATGGAATACTGTTCTCTCCTATGGGCCAGTGCTCCCGCCTCACACCTCGCTCGGCTTCACGCTGTTGAAACCAAAGCTTTCAGAATCATTGGAATCTCACGCGATGAAGCTATCTCCGAGGGCCTTTCACTCACTCACCGCAGGCAGGTAGGTGGTCTTTCTGTCTTCTACCGACTCCTCTCCGGCCTTGCTCCCCCAGCTCCCCCAGCTTCTATCGACTGTGCTTTGTCCCCCAAATATTCCTACAGGTCGCACAAGATCTGCCAGCAACCCTCTGATGGTTAAACTGCCGAAATCTAGGCTCTCTGCTCACCTTCACTCTTTCATTCCTCTTTTCTCCCACCTCTGGAACAAACTCCCACACTCCCTTTCAATCCCACTCCTCCCTCCAGGTCTTTAAAACAGCTGTTCACCACCATCTCTTATCTTCCCCCATCCAAAACCTTGATCTTTTCTACCCCTGCTAATTCACCCCAGATCCACTTTGTTTGAAATTCCAACTTCTTTCCTGGAAGTCCTTGCAGTGTCCATATGTTTTATACCTCTCCCACCCCCCACCCCCCTTCCCATGCCCTCTCCCTCCCACAGATCTCTCGATGTCCCTGCTCTCAAATGTTGTGTTTTGTTTCCTTCCCCCTCTCTCCCCATCTTGTCTACCGCTCCCCATGTTATATGTTTTATGTGTTGGTTTGTCTTTCTGTGTGATTAATGTTAGCTCTTTCATGAGCCTCGATCTTGTATCCAAAAAAAAAAACTACTTGGACCTTACTTTAGACTTTGACTCCGTTTAGGAGTCTATCGGTAACATTACACACACACACACACACACAAAATGTGTTTATATATATATATATATTATATCTATATCTATATCTATATCTATATCTATCCATCTATCCAGCTATCTATATATATATATATATATCTATGTATATATATATATATATATATATATATATATATATATATATATATATATATATATATATATATATATATATATATATATATATATATATATATATACAGTGGAACCTTGACTTACGAGTTTAATTCGTTCTGTGACCGAGCTCGTAACTCAAATTGCTCGTTCTCAAATCAAATTTCCCCATTAAAATGCATTGAAATGCTATTAATGCGTTCCAGCCCGCCAAAAACCACACCAATTTTTTTTTAAATATACAGTATATATAAAAATATCTCGCGCTTTATATTTCACCTGTATGCAGCATACAAGTTGGCAGGATGGCCTGGACTGGAGGTACGCACACTTGACTCTAAAGTCTAAACTGTCCAGCCTGGGTTTGAATCCCGACCCAGCTATAACCTGTCATGGGTGAATCACAGGCAGGGTGATCCATCAATGTGTGTACCGCTAAACTGGGCGCCCCGTTTGCGTCCCATTAGTTGTTGGATGTTAAGGATCTCACCGTGTTTTCCACAAAGAGAAGGCGAGCTATCGCCGGCACTCTGAACAAGTTGTGGCCTGGCATGCTCTTCTCCTCTGCCGTTATATACGTCCTCCTCGGCATCTTTTTCCAGAAGAGCCCTGTCTCGTCACAGTTGAAGATTTGCTGGGGGATGTATCGTTCGGCTTCTATCAGTTCGGCAAAAGTTATAATAAAATCTTCAGCTGCCTTCACATCCGCCTCACCAAGTCGACAACACGCACACCTCGCTCATGTTTTTCGACGATTGCGTGTTTTATATCCAAGCACATCATCCTCTTCTTCTTCTCACTACTGCCCTTGGCACTCAATTTCTTAGGACCCATGGTTAAAACTAAGAAATTTTCCAAAATAACCAAAATGCGAAAACAAAACAGCAGCGATATACGGCAGAGATACTGTACTTGCACGGCAAGATAACCACGTGACCGGAACCCACCTGGTGGGGGGTGGCGTAAGCTCCAAAATAACCAAAATGCGAAAACAAAACAGCAGCGATATACGGCAGAGATACTGTACTTGCACGGCAAGATAACCACGTGACCGGAACCCACCTGGTGGCGGCTGGCGTAAACTCAAAATAACCAACATGCGAAAACAAAAATGCAGCGATATACGGCAGAGATACTGTAACTTGCACGGCAAGATAACCACGTGACCGGAACCCACCTGGTGGCGGCTGGCGTAAACTCAAAATAACCAACATGCGAAAACAAAAATGCAGCGATATACGGCAGAGATACTGTACTTGCACGGCAAGATAACCACGTGACCGGAACCCACCTGGTGGCGGCTGGCGTAAACTCAAAATAACCAACATGCGAAAACAAAAATGCAGCGATATACGGCAGAGATACTTGCACGGCAAGATAACCACGTGACCGGAACCCACCTGGTG